>NW_026623111.1:82638616-82954616 GCF_023065955.2 Ursus arctos
GGAGGGACAGCCGAGGCCCACGGCCCTGAGACCCCTTTGCAAAAACCCGGCTTCCCACGGAAACAGTTTTCCTGAGGTGCAGACCCTATCCCAAGTGGTTGTGGCAAGGTAAAGCAAATGCCCTCCACTTCTCTGGAAGAAACCACAGTGCCCAGCCATGTTCTAAGCCCTCCCATCTTCCCTGGGCTTCTGGCAGCAGGAGTGAAAAGAGAGGAGCAGAGCACTGGGACCGGTTTGACAAAAACCGGCTTCCCACGGGAAAGTCTTTCTCCACGTGCAGACATGCTCCCAGGTGCCTGGGGCAAGGGGAAGGAAAAGCCATACACTGACCTGGAAGAGACCACAGGGCCCAGGCACAGTCTGAACCCTTCCCTCAACACGGCGGTTTTGCTAGCAGGAGTTCAACCCCAACGAACACAGCCCGGAGACCCCTGGGGCAAAAACGGCTTCCGACGAACAATAGGTGCTTGCTGTGGAACACCTATCCCAAGTGGGGCTAGCCAGCTCAACAAAATGCCACACACCCAGGTGTAAGAAACAATATTGCCCAGGCATGGTCTAAGCCCCTCACCTCGTCCCTGTGCTTTGGGGAGCCGGAGGGACAGCTGAGGCCCACGGCCCTGAGACCCCTTTGCAAAAAGCCAGCTTCCCACGGAAACAGTTTTCCTGAGGTGCAAACCCTCTCACAAGTGGTTGTGGCAAGGTAAAGCAAATGCCCTCCACTCTCTGGAAGAAACCACAGTGCCCAGCCATGTTCTAAGCCCTCCCATCCTCCCTGGGCCTCTGGCAGCAGGAGTGAAAAGAGAGGAGCAGAGCACTGGGACCCGTTTGACAAATACCGGCTTCCCACGGGAAAGTCTTTCTCCACGTGCAGACATGCTCCCAGGTGCCTGTGGCAAGGGGAAGGAAATGCCATACACTGACCTGGAAGAGACCACAGGGCCCAGGCACAGTCTGAACCCTTCCCTCAACCCGGCGGTTTTGGTAGCAGGAGTTAAACCACAACGAACACGGCCCGGAGACCCCTGGGGCAAAAACGGCTTCCGACGAACAATAGGTGCTTGCTGTGGAACACCTATCCCAAGTGGGGGTAGCCAGCTCAACAAAATGCCACACACCCAGGTGTAAGAAACAACATTGCCCAGGCATGGTCTAAGCCCCGCACCTCGTCCCTGTGCTTTGGGTAGCCGGAGGGACAGCCGAGGCCCACGACCCTGTGACCCCTTTGCAAAAAGCCGGCTTCCCACGGAGACAGTTTTCCTGAGGTGCAGACCCTCTTACAAGTGGTTGTGGCAAGGTAAAGCAAATGCCCTCCACTTCTCTGGAAGAAACCACAATGCCCAGCCATGTTCTAAGCCCTCCCATCCTCCCTGGGCTTCTGGCAGCAGGAGTGAAAAGAGAGGAGCAGAGCACTGGGACCCGTTGGACAAAAACCGGCTTCCCACGGAAAAGTCTTTCTCCACGTGCAGACATGCTCCCAGGTGCCTGGGGCAAGGGGAAGGAAATGCCATACACTGACCTGGAAGAGACCACAGGGCCCAGGCACAGTCTGAACCCTTCCCTCATCCCGGCGGTTTTGCTAGCAGGAGTTCAACCCCAACGAACACAGCCCGGAGGCCCCTGGGGCAAAAACGGCTTCCGACGAACAATAGGTGCTCGCTGTGGAACACCTATCCCAAGTGGGGGTAGCCAGCTCAACAAAATCCACACACCCAGGTGTAAGAAACAACATTGCCCAGGCATGGTCTAAGCCCCTTACCTCGTCCCTGTGCTTTGTGGAGCCGGAGGGACACCCGAGGCCCACGGCCCTGAGACCCCTTTGCAAAAACCCGGCTTCCCACGGAAACAGTTTTCCTGAGGTGCAGACCCTATCCCAAGTGGTTGTGGCAAGGTAAAGAAAATGCCCTCCACTTCTCTGGAAGAAACCACAGTGCCCAGCCATGTTCTAAGCCCTCCCATCCTCCCTGGGCTTCTGGCAGCAGGAGTGAAAAGAGAGGAACAGAGCACTGGGACCGGTTTGACAAAAACCAGCTTCCCACGGGAAAGTCTTTCTCCACGTGCAGACATGCTCCCAGGTGCCTGTGGCAAGGGGAAGGAAATGCCATACACTGACCTGGAAGAGACCACAGGGCCTAGGCACAGTCTGAACCCTTCCCTCAACCCGGCGGTTATGCTAGCAGGAGTTCAAACCCAACGAACACAGCCCAGAGACCCCTGGGGCAAAAACGGCTTCCGACGAACAATAGGTGCTTGCTGTGGAACACCTATCCCAAGTGGGGGTAGCCAGGTCAACAATATCCACACACCCAGGTGTAAGAAACAACATTGCCCAGGCATGGTCTAAGCCCCTCACCTCGTCCCTGTGCTTTGGGGAGCCGGAGGGACACCCGAGGCCCACGGCCCTGAGACCCCTTTGCAAAAAGCCGGCTTCCCACGGAAACAGTTTTCCTGAGGTGCAGACCCTCTCACAAGTGGTTGTGGCAAGGTAAAGCAAATGCCCTCCACTTCTCTGGAAGAAACCACAGTGCCCAGCCATGTTCTAAGCCCTCCCATCATCCCTGGGCTTCTGGCAGCAGGAGTGAAAAGAGAGGAGCAGAGCACTGGGTCCGGTTTGACAAAAACCGGCTTCCCACGGGAAAGTCTTTCTCCACGTGCAGACATGCTCCCAGGTGCCTGTGGCAAGGGGAAGGAAATGCCATACACTGACCTGGAAGAGACCACAGGGCCCAGGCACAGTCTGAACCCTTCCCTCAACCCGGCAGTTTTGCTAGCAGGAGTTCAACCCCAACGAACACAGCCCGGAGACCCGTGAGGCAAAAACGGCTTCCGACGAACAATAGGCGCTCGCTGTGGAAAACCTATCCCAAGTGGGGATAGCCAGCTCAGCAAAATGCCACACACCCAGGTGTAAGAAACAAAATTGCCCAGGCATGGTCTAAGCCCCTGACCTCGTCCCTGTGCTTTGGGGAGCCGGAGGGACACCCGAGGCCCACGGAACTGAGACCCCTTTGCAAAAAGCCAGCTTCCCACGGAAACAGTTTTCCTGAGGTGCAGACCCTCTCACAAGTGGTTGTGGCAAGGTAAAGCAAATGCCCTCCACTTCCCTGGAAGAAACCCCAGTGCCCAGCCATGTTCTAAGCCCTCCCATCCTCCCTGGGCTTCTGGCAGCAGGAGTGAAAAGAGAGGAGCAGAGCACTGGGACCCGTTTGACAAAAACCGGCTTCCCACCGGAAAGTCTTTCTCCACGTGCAGACATGCTCCCAGGTGCCTGTGGCAAGGGGAAGGAAATGCCATACACTGACCTGGAAGAGACCACAGGGCCCAGGCACAGTCTGAACCCTTCCCTCAACCCGGCGGTTTTCCTAGCAGGAGTTCAACCCCAATGAACACAGCCCGGAGACCCCTGGGGCAAAAACGGCTTCCCACGAACAATAGGTGCTTGCTCTGGAAAACCTATCCCAAGTGGGGGTAGCCAGCTCAACAAAATGCCACACACCCAGGTGTAAGAAACAACATTGCCCAGGCATGGTCTAAGCCCCTCACCTCGTCCCTGTGCTTTGGGGAGCCGGAGGGACACCCGAGGCCCACGGCCCTGAGACCCCTTTGCAAAAAGCCGGCTTCCCACGGAAACAGTTTTCCTGAGGTGTAGACCCTCTCACAAGTGGTTGTGGCAAGGTAAAGCAAATGCCCTCCACTTCTCTGGAAGAAACCACAGTGCCCAGCCATGTTCTAAGCCCTCCCATCCTCCCTGGGCCTCTGGCAGCAGGAGTGAAAAGAGAGGAGCAGAGCACTGGGACCCGTTTGACAAAAACCGGCTTCCCACGGGAAAGTCTTTCTCCACGTGCAGACATGCTCCCAGGTGCCTGTGGCAAGAGGAAGGAAATGCCATACATTGACCTGGAAGAGTCCACAGGGCCCAGGCACAGTCTAAACCCTTCCCTCAACCAGGCAGTTTTTCTAGCAGGAGTTCAACCCCAACGAACACAGCCCGGAGACCCGTGAGGCAAAAAAGGCTTCCGATGAACAATAGGCGCTCGCTGTGGAAAACCTATCTCAAGTGGGGGTAGCCAGCTCAACAAAATGCCACACACCCAGGTGTAAGAAACAACATTGCCCAGCGATGGTCTAAGCCCCTCACCTCGTCCCTGTGCTTTGGGGAGACGGGGGGACACCCGAGGCCCACGGCCCTGTGACAACTTTGCAAAAAGCCAGCTTCCCACGGAAACAGTTTTCCTGAGGTGCAGACCCTCTCACAAGTGGTTGTGGCAAGGAAAAGCAAATGCCCTCCACTTCTCTGGAAGAAACCACAGTGCCCAGCCATGTTCTAAGCCCTCCCATCCTCCCTGGGCTTCTGGCAGCAGGAGTGAAAAGAGAGGAGCAGAGCACTGGGACCCGTTTGACAAAAACCGGCTTCCCACGGGAAAGTCTTTGTCCACGTGCAGACATGCTCCCAGGTGCCTGTGGCAAGGGGAAGGAAATGCCATACACTGACCTGGAAGAGACCACAGGGCCCAGGCACAGTCTGAACCCTTCCCTCAACCTGGCGGTTTTGCTAGCAGGAGTTCAACCCCAACGAACACAGCCCGGAGACACCTGGGGCAAAAACGGCTTCCGACGAACAATAGGTGCTTGCTGTGGAACACCTATCCCAAGTGGGGGTAGCCAGCTCAACAAAATGCCACACACCCAGGTGTAAGAAACAACATTGCCCAGGCATGGTCTAAGCCCCTCACCTCGTCCCTGTGCTTTGGGGAGCCGGAGGGACAGCCGAGGCACACGGCCCTGAGACCCCTTTGCAAAAAGCCGGCTTCCCACGGAAACAGTTTTCCTGAGGTGCAGACCCTCTCACAAGTGGTTGTGGCAAGGTAAAGCAAATGCCCTCCACTTCTCTGGAAGAAACCCCAGTGCCCAGCCATGTTCTAAGCCCTCCCATCCTCCCTGGGCTTCTGGCAGCAGGAGTGAAAAGAGAGGAGCAGAGCACTGGGACCCGTTTGATAAAAACCGGCTTCCCACCGGAAAGTCTTTCTCCACGTGCAGACATGCTCCCAGGTGCCTGGGGCAAGGGGAAGGAAATGCCATACACTGACCTGGAAGAGACCACAGGGCCCAGGCACAGTCTGAGCCCTTCCCTCATCCCGGCGGTTTTGCTAGCAGGAGTTCAACCCCAACGAACACAGCCCGGAGACCCCTGGGGCAAAAACGGCTTCCGACGAACAATAGGTGCTTGCTGTGGAACACCTATCCCAAGTGGGGGTAGCCAGCTCAACAAAATGCCACACACCCAGGTGTAAGAAACAACATTGCCCAGGCATGGTCTAACCCCCTCACCTCGTCCCTGTGCTTTGGGGAGCCGGAGGGACAGCCGAGGCCCACGGCCCTGAGGCCCCTTTGCAAAAAGCCGGCTTCCCACGGAAACAGTTTTCCTGAGGTGCAGACCCTCTCACAAGTGGTTGTGGCAAGGTAAAGCAAATGCCCTCCACTTCTCTGGAAGAAACCGCAGTGCCCAGCCATGTTCTAAGCCCTCCCATCTTCCCTGGGCTTCTGGCAGCAGGAGTGAAAAGAGAGGAGCAGAGCACTGGGACCCGTTTGACAGAAACCGGCTTCCCACCGGAAAGTCTTTCTCCACGTGCAGACATGCTCCCAGGTGCCTGTGGCAAGGGGAAGGAAATGCCATACACTGACCTGGAAGAGACCACAGGGCCCAGGCACAGTCTGAATCCTTCCCTCAACCCGGCGGTTTTGCTAGCAGGAGTTCAACCCCAACGAACACAGCCCGGAGACCCCTGGGGCAAAAACGGCTTCCGACGAACAATAGGTGCTTGCTGTGGAACACCTATCCCAAGTGGGGGTAGCCAGCTCAACAAAATGCCACACACCCAGGTGTAAGAAACAACATTGCCCAGGCATGGTCTAACCCCTCACCTCGTCCCTGTGCTTTGGGGAGCCGGAGGGACACCCGAGGCCCACGGCCCTGAGACCCCTTTGCAAAAAGCCGGCTTCCCACGGAAACAGTTTTCCTGAGGTGCAGACCCTCTCACAAGTGGTTGTGGCAAGGAAAAGCAAATGCCCTCCACTTCTCTGGAAGAAACCACAGTGCCCAGACATGTTCTAAGCCCTCCCATCCTCCCTGGGCTTCTGGCAGCAGGAGTGAAAAGAGAGGAGCAGAGCACTGGGACCCGTTTGACAAAAACCGGCTTCCCACGGGAAAGTCTTTGTCCACGTGCAGACATGCTCCCAGGTGCCTGTGGCAAGGGGAAGGAAATGCCATACACTGACCTGGAAGAGACCACAGGGCCCAGGCACAGTCTGAACCCTTCCCTCAACCTGGCGGTTTTGCTAGCAGGAGTTCAACCCCAACGAACACAGCCCGGAGACACCTGGGGCAAAAACGGCTTCCGACGAACAATAGGTGCTTGCTGTGGAACACCTATCCCAAGTGGGGGTAGCCAGCTCAACAAAATGCCACACACCCAGGTGTAAGAAACAACATTGCCCAGGCATGGTCTAAGCCCCTCACCTCGTCCCTGTGCTTTGGGGAGCCGGAGGGACAGCCGAGGCACACGGCCCTGAGACCCCTTTGCAAAAAGCCGGCTTCCCACGGAAACAGTTTTCCTGAGGTGCAGACCCTCTCACAAGTGGTTGTGGCAAGGTAAAGCAAATGCCCTCCACTTCTCTGGAAGAAACCCCAGTGCCCAGCCATGTTCTAAGCCCTCCCATCCTCCCTGGGCTTCTGGCAGCAGGAGTGAAAAGAGAGGAGCAGAGCACTGGGACCCGTTTGATAAAAACCGGCTTCCCACCGGAAAGTCTTTCTCCACGTGCAGACATGCTCCCAGGTGCCTGGGGCAAGGGGAAGGAAATGCCATACACTGACCTGGAAGAGACCACAGGGCCCAGGCACAGTCTGAACCCTTCCCTCAACCCGGCGGTTTTGCTAGCAGGAGTTCAACCCCAACGAACACAGCCCGGAGACCCCTGGGGCAAAAACGGCTTCCGACGAACAATAGGTGCTTGCTGTGGAACACCTATCCCAAGTGGGGGTAGCCAGCTCAACAAAATGCCACACACCCAGGTGTAAGAAACAACATTGCCCAGGCATGGTCTAACCCCCTCACCTCGTCCCTGTGCTTTGGGGAGCCGGAGGGACAGCCGAGGCCCACGGCCCTGAGGCCCCTTTGCAAAAAGCCGGCTTCCCACGGAAACAGTTTTCCTGAGGTGCAGACCCTCTCACAAGTGGTTGTGGCAAGGTAAAGCAAATGCCCTCCACTTCTCTGGAAGAAACCGCAGTGCCCAGCCATGTTCTAAGCCCTCCCATCTTCCCTGGGCTTCTGGCAGCAGGAGTGAAAAGAGAGGAGCAGAGCACTGGGACCCGTTTGACAAAAACCGGCTTCCCACCGGAAAGTCTTTCTCCACGTGCAGACATGCTCCCAGGTGCCTGTGGCAAGGGGAAGGAAATGCCATACACTGACCTGGAAGAGACCACAGGGCCCAGGCACAGTCTGAATCCTTCCCTCAACCCGGCGGTTTTGCTAGCAGGAGTTCAACCCCAACGAACACAGCCCGGAGACCCCTGGGGCAAAAACGGCTTCCGACGAACAATAGGTGCTTGCTGTGGAACACCTATCCCAAGTGGGGGTAGCCAGCTCAACAAAATGCCACACACCCAGGTGTAAGAAACAACATTGCCCAGGCATGGTCTAACCCCTCACCTCGTCCCTGTGCTTTGGGGAGCCGGAGGGACACCCGAGGCCCACGGCCCTGAGACCCCTTTGCAAAAAGCCGGCTTCCCACGGAAACAGTTTTCCTGAGGTGCAGACCCTCTCACAAGTGGTTGTGGCAAGGTAAAGCAAATGCCCTCCACTTCTCTGGAAGAAACCACAGTGCCCAGCCATGTTCTAAGCCCTCCCATCTTCCCTGGGCTTCTGGCAGCAGGAGTGAAAAGAGAGGAGCAGAGCACTGGGACCCGTTTGACAAAAACCGGCTTCCCACGGGAAAGTCTTTCTCCACGTGCAGACATGCTCCCAGGTGCCTGTGGCAAGGGGAAGGAAATGCCATACACTGACCTGGAAGAGACCACAGGGGCCAAGGCACAGTCTAAACCCTTCCCTCAACCCGGCAGTTTTGCTAGCAGGAGTTCAACCCCAACGAACACAGCCCAGAGACCCGAGAGGCACAAACGGCTTCCGACGAACAATAGGCGCTCGCTGTGGAAAACCTATTCCAAGTGGGGGTAGCCAGCTCAACAAAATGCCACACACCCAGGTGTAAGAAACAACATTGCCCAGGCATGGTCTAAGCCCCTCACCTCGTCCCTCTGCTTTGGGGAGCCGGAGGGACACCCGAGGCCCACGGCCCTGAGACCCCTTTGCAAAAAGCCGGCTTCCCACGGAAACAGTTTTCCTGAGGTGCAGACCCTCTCACAAGTGGTTGTGGCAAGGTAAAGCAAATGCCCTCCACTTCTCTGGAAGAAACCCCAGTGCCCAGCCATGTTCTAAGCACTCCCATCCTCCCTGGGCTTCTGGCAGCAGGAGTGAAAAGAGAGGAGCAGAGCACTGGGACCCGTTTGACAAAAACCGGCTTCCCACGGGAAAGTCTTTCTCCACGTGCAGACATGCTCCCAGGTGCCTGTGGCAAGGGGAAGGAAATGCGATACACTGACCTGGAAGAGACCACAGGGCCAGGCACAGTCTGAACCCTTCCCTCCACCCGGCGGCTTTGCTAGCAGGAGTTCAACCCCAACGAACACAGCCCGGAGACCCCTGGGGCAAAAACGGCTTACCACGAACAATAGGTGCTTGCTGTGGAACACCTATCCCAAGTGGGGGTAGCCAGCTCAACAAAATGCCACACACCAAGGTGTAAGAAACAACATTGCCCAGGCATGGTCTAAGCCCCTCACCTCGTCCCTGTGCTTTGGGGAGCCGGAGGGACACCCGAGGCCCATGGCCCTGAGACCCCTTTGCAAAAAGCCGGCTTCCCACGGAAACAGTTTTCCTGAGGTGCAGACCCTCTCACAAGTGGTTGTGGCAAGGTAAAGCAAATGCCCTCCACTTCTCTGGAAGAAACCGCAGTGCCCAGCCATGTTCTAAGCCCTCCCATCCTCCCTGCGATTCTGGCAGCAGGAGTGAAAAGAGAGGAGCAGAGCACTGGGACCCGTTTGACAAAAACCGGCTTCCCACGGGAAAGTCTTTCTCCACGTGCAGACATGCTCCCAGGTGCCTGTGGCAAGGGGAAGGAAATGCCATACACTGACCTGGAAGAGACCACAGGGCCCAGGCACAGTCTAAACCCTTCCCTCAACCCGGCAGTATTGCTAGCAGGAGTTCAACCCCAACGAACACAGCCCGGAGACCCGTGAGGCAAAAACGGCTTCCGACGAACAATAGGCGCTCGCTGTGGAAAACCTATCGCAAGTGGGGGTAGCCAGCTCAACAAAATGCCACACACCCAGGTGTAAGAAACAACATTGCCCAGCGATGGTCTAAGCCCCTCACTCGTCCCTGTGCTTTGGGGAGCCGGAGGGACACCCGAGGCCCACGGCCCTGAGACCCCTTTGCAAAAAGCCGGCTTCCCACGGAAACAGTTTTCCTGAGGTGCAGACCCTCTCACAAGTGGTTGTGGCAAGGTAAAGCAAATGCCCTCCACTTCTCTGGAAGAAACCACAGTGCCCAGCCATGTTCTAAGCCCTCCCATCCTCCCTGGGCTTCTGGCAGCAGGAGTGAAAAGAGAGGAGCAGAGCACTGGGACCCGTTTGACAAAAACCGGCTTCCCACGGGAAAGTCTTTCTCCTCGTGCAGACATGCTCCCAGGTGCCTGTGGCAAGGGGAAGGAAATGCCATACACTGACCTGGAAGAGACCACAGGGCCCAGGCACAGTCTGAACCCTTCCCTCAACCCGGCGGTTTTGCTAGCAGGAGTTCAAACCCAACGAACACAGCCCAGAGACCCCTGGGGCAAAAACGGCTTCCGTCGAACAATAGGTGCTCGCTGTGGAACACCTATCCCAAGTGGGGGTAGCCAGCTCAACAAAATCCACACACCCAGGTGTAAGAAACAACATTGCCCAGGCATGGTCTAAGCCCCTCACCTCGTCCCTGTGCTTTGGGGAGCCGGAGGGACACCCGAGGCCCACGGCCCTGAGACCCCTTTGCAAAAAGCCAGCTTCCCACGGAAACAGTTTTCCTGAGGTGCAGACCCTCTCACAAGTGGTTGTGGCAAGGTAAAGCAAATGCCCTCCACTTCTTTGGAAGAAACCACAGTGCCCAGCCATGTTCTAAGCCCTCCCATCCTCCCTGGGCTTCTGGCAGCAGGAGTGAAAAGAGAGGAGCAGAGCACTGGGACCCGTTTGACAAAAACCGGCTTCCCACCGGAAAGTCTTTCTCCACGTGCAGACATGCTCCCAGGTGCCTGTGGCAAGGGGAAGGAAATGCCATACACTGACCTGGAAGAGACCACAGGGCCCAGGCACAGTCTGAACCCTTCCCTCAACCCGGCGGTTTTGCTAGCAGGAGTTCAACCCCAACGAACACAGCCCGGAGACCCCTGGGGCAAAAACGGCTTCCGACGAACAATAGGTGCTTGCTGTGGAACACCTATCCCAAGTGGGGGTAGCCAGCTCAACAAAATGCCACACACCCAGGTGTAAGAAACAACATTGCCCAGGCATGGTCTAAGCCCCGCACCTCGTCCCTGTGCTTTGGGGAGCCGGAGGGACACCCGAGGCCCACGACCCTGTGACCCCTTTGCAAAAAGCCGGCTTCCCACGGAGACAGTTTTCCTTAGGTGCAGACCCTCTTACAAGTGGTTGTGGCAAGGTAAAGCAAATGCCCTCCACTTCTCTGGAAGAAACCACAATGCCCAGCCATGTTCTAAGCCCTCCCATCCTCCCTGGGCTTCTGGCAGCAGGAGTGAAAAGAGAGGAACAGAGCACTGGGACCCGTTGGACAAAAACCGGCTTCCCACGGAAAAGTCTTTCTCCACGTGCAGACATGCTCCCAGGTGCCTGGGGCAAGGGGAAGGAAATGCCATACACTGACCTGGAAGAGACCACAGGGCCCAGGCACAGTCTGAACCCTTCCCTCATCCCGGCGGTTTTGCTAGCAGGAGTTCAACCCCAACGAACACAGCCCGGAGGCCCCTGGGGCAAAAACGGCTTCCGACGAACAATAGGTGCTCGCTGTGGAACACCTATCCCAAGTGGGGGTAGCCAGCTCAACAAAATCCACACACCCAGGTGTAAGAAACAACATTGCCCAGGCATGGTCTAAGCCCCTTACCTCGTCCCTGTGCTTTGTGGAGCCGGAGGGACAGCCGAGGCCCACGGCCCTGAGACCCCTTTGCAAAAACCCGGCTTCCCACGGAAACAGTTTTCCTGAGGTGCAGACCCTATCCCAAGTGGTTGTGGCAAGGTAAAGAAAATGCCCTCCACTTCTCTGGAAGAAACCACAGTGCCCAGCCATGTTCTAAGCCCTCCCATCCTCCCTGGGCTTCTGGCAGCAGGAGTGAAAAGAGAGGAACAGAGCACTGGGACCGGTTTGACAAAAACCAGCTTCCCACGGGAAAGTCTTTCTCCACGTGCAGACATGCTCCCAGGTGCCTGTGGCAAGGGGAAGGAAATGCCATACACTGACCTGGAAGAGACCACAGGGCCCAGGCACAGTCTGAACCCTTCCCTCAACCCGGCGGTTATGCTAGCAGGAGTTCAAACCCAACGAACACAGCCCAGAGACCCCTGGGGCAAAAACGGCTTCCGAGGAACAATAGGTGCTTGCTGTGGAACACCTATCCCAAGTGGGGGTAGCCAGGTCAACAATATCCACACACCCAGGTGTAAGAAACAACATTGCCCAGGCATGGTCTAAGCCCCTCACCTCGTCCCTGTGCTTTGGGGAGCCGGAGGGACACCCGAGGCCCACGGCCCTGAGACCCCTTTGCAAAAAGCCAGCTTCCCACGGAAACAGTTTTCCTGAGGTGCAGACCCTCTCACAAGTGGTTGTGGCAAGGTAAAGCAAATGCCCTCCACTTCTCTGGAAGAAACCACAGTGCCCAGCCATGTTCTAAGCCCTCCCATCCTCCCTGGGCTTCTGGCAGCAGGAGTGAAAAGAGAGGAGCAGAGCACTGGGACCCGTTTGACAAAAACCAGCTTCCCACCGGAAAGTCTTTCTCCACGTGCAGACATGCTCCCAGGTGCCTGTGGCAAGGGGAAGGAAATGCCATACACTGACCTGGAAGAGACGACAGGGCCCAGGCACAGTCTAAACCCTTCCCTCAACCAGGCATTTTTTCTAGCAGGAGTTCAACCCCAACGAACACAGCCCGGAGACCCGTGAGGCAAAAAAGGCTTCCGACGAACAATAGGCGCTCGCTGTGGAAAACCTATCTCAAGTGGGGGTAGCCAGCTCAACAAAATGCCACACACCCAGGTGTAAGAAACAACATTGCCCAGCGATGGTCTAAGCCCCTCACCTCGTCCCTGTGCTTTGGGGAGCCGGGGGGACACCCGAGGCCCACGGCCCTGTGACCACTTTGCAAAAAGCCAGCTTCCCACGGAAACAGTTTTCCTGAGGTGCAGACCCTCTCACAAGTGGTTGTGGCAAGGAAAAGCAAATGCCCTCCACTTCTCTGGAAGAAACCACAGTGCCCAGCCATGTTCTAAGCCCTCCCATCCTCCCTGGGCTTCTGGCAGCAGGAGTGAAAAGAGAGGAGCAGAGCACTGGGACCCGTTTGACAAACACGGCTTCCCACGGGAAAGTCTTTCTCCACGTGAAGACATGCTCCCAGGTACCTGGGGCAAGGGGAAGGAAATGCCATACACTGACCTGGAAGAGACCACAGGGCCCAGGCACAGTCTGAACCCTTCCCTCAACCCGGCAGTATTGCTAGCAGGAGTTCAACCCCAAGGAACAAAGCCCGGAGACCCCTGGGGCAAAAACGGCTTCCGACGAACAATAGGTGCTTGCTGTGGAACACCTATCCCAAGTGGGGCTAGCCAGCTCAACAAAATGCCACACACCCAGGTGTAAGAAACAACATTGCCCAGGCATGGTCTAAGCCCCTCACCTCGTCCCTGTGCTTTGGGGAGCCGGAGGGACACCCGAGGCCCACGGCCCTGAGACCCCTTTGCAAAAAGCCGGCTTCCCACGGAAACAGTTTTCCTGAGGTGCAGACCCTCTCACAAGTGGTTGTGGCAAGGTAAAGCAAATGCCCTCCACTTCTCTGGAAGAAACCACAGTGCCCAGCCATGTTCTAAGCCCTCCCATCATCCCTGGGCTTCTGGCAGCAGGAGTGAAAAGAGAGGAGCAGAGCACTGGGACCGGTTTGACAAAAACCGGCTTCCCACGGGAAAGTCTTTCTCCACGTGCAGACATGCACCCAGGTGCCTGTGGCAAGGGGAAGGAAATGCCATACACTGACCTGGAAGAGACCACAGGGCCCAGGCACAGTCTGAACCCTTCCCTCAACCCGGCAGTTTTGCTAGCAGGAGTTCAACCCCAACGAACACAGCCCGGAGACCCGTGAGGCAAAAACGGCTTCCGACAAACAATAGGCGCTCGCTGTGGAAAACCTATCCCAAGTGGGGATAGCCAGCTCAGCAAAATGCCACACACCCAGGTGTAAGAAACAAAATTGCCCAGGCATGGTCTAAGCCCCTGACCTCGTCCCTGTGCTTTGGGGAGCCGGAGGGACACCCGAGGCCCACGGAACTGAGACCCCTTTGCAAAAAGCCAGCTTCCAACGGAAACAGTTTTCCTGAGGTGCAGACCCTCTCACAAGTGGTTGTGGCAAGGTAAAGCAAATGCCCTCCACTTCCCTGGAAGAAACCCCAGTGCCCAGCCATGTTCTAAGCCCTCCCATCCTCCCTGGGCTTCTGGCAGCAGGAGTGAAAAGAGAGGAGCAGAGCACTGGGACCCGTTTGACAAAAACCGGCTTCCCACCGGAAAGTCTTTCTCCACGTGCAGACATGCTCCCAGGTGCCTGTGGCAAGGGGAAGGAAATGCCATACACTGACCTGGAAGAGACCACAGGGCCCAGGCACAGTCTGAACCCTTCCCTCAACCCGGCGGTTTTCCTAGCAGGAGTTCAACCCCAATGAACACAGCCCGGAGACCCCTGGGGCAAAAACGGCTTCCCACGAACAATAGGTGCTTGCTGTGGAAAACCTATCCCAAGTGGGGGTAGCCAGCTCAACAAAATGCCACACACCCAGGTGTAAGAAACAACATTGCCCAGGCATGGTCTAAGCCCCTCACCTCGTCCCTGTGCTTTGGGGAGCCGGAGGGACACCCGAGGCCCACGGCCCTGAGACCCCTTTGCAAAAAGCCGGCTTCCCACGGAAACAGTTTTCCTGAGGTGTAGACCCTCTCACAAGTGGTTGTGGCAAGGTAAAGCAAATGCCCTCCACTTCTCTGGAAGAAACCACAGTGCCCAGCCATGTTCTAAGCCCTCCCATCCTCCCTGGGCCTCTGGCAGCAGGAGTGAAAAGAGAGGAGCAGAGCACTGGGACCCGTTTGACAAAAACCGGCTTCCCACGGGAAAGTCTTTCTCCACGTGCAGACATGCTCCCAGGTGCCTGTGGCAAGAGGAAGGAAATGCCATACATTGACCTGGAAGAGACCACAGGGCCCAGGCACAGTCTAAACCCTTCCCTCAACCAGGCAGTTTTTCTAGCAGGAGTTCAACCCCAACGAACACAGCCCGGAGACCCGTGAGGCAAAAAAGGCTTCCGATGAACAATAGGCGCTCGCTGTGGAAAACCTATCTCAAGTGGGGGTAGCCAGCTCAACAAAATGCCACACACCCAGGTGTAAGAAACAACATTGCCCAGCGATGGTCTAAGCCCCTCACCTCGTCCCTGTGCTTTGGGGAGACGGGGGGACACCCGAGGCCCACGGCCCTGTGACAACTTTGCAAAAAGCCAGCTTCCCACGGAAACAGTTTTCCTGAGGTGCAGACCCTCTCACAAGTGGTTGTGGCAAGGAAAAGCAAATGCCCTCCACTTCTCTGGAAGAAACCACAGTGCCCAGCCATGTTCTAAGCCCTCCCATCCTCCCTGGGCTTCTGGCAGCAGGAGTGAAAAGAGAGGAGCAGAGCACTGGGACCCGTTTGACAAAAACCGGCTTCCCACGGGAAAGTCTTTGTCCACGTGCAGACATGCTCCCAGGTGCCTGTGGCAAGGGGAAGGAAATGCCATACACTGACCTGGAAGAGACCACAGGGCCCAGGCACAGTCTGAACCCTTCCCTCAACCCGGCGGTTTTGCTAGCAGGAGTTCAACCCCAACGAACACAGCCCGGAGACACCTGGGGCAAAAACGGCTTCCGACGAACAATAGGTGCTTGCTGTGGAACACCTATCCCAAGTGGGGGTAGCCAGCTCAACAAAATGCCACACACCCAGGTGTAAGAAACAACATTGCCCAGGCATGGTCTAAGCCCCTCACCTCGTCCCTGTGCTTTGGGGAGCCGGAGGGACAGCCGAGGCACACGGCCCTGAGACCCCTTTGCAAAAAGCCGGCTTCCCACGGAAACAGTTTTCCTGAGGTGCAGACCCTCTCACAAGTGGTTGTGGCAAGGTAAAGCAAATGCCCTCCACTTCTCTGGAAGAAACCCCAGTGCCCAGCCATGTTCTAAGCCCTCCCATCCTCCCTGGGCTTCTGGCAGCAGGAGTGAAAAGAGAGGAGCAGAGCACTGGGACCCGTTTGATAAAAACCGGCTTCCCACCGGAAAGTCTTTCTCCACGTGCAGACATGCTCCCAGGTGCCTGGGGCAAGGGGAAGGAAATGCCATACACTGACCTGGAAGAGACCACAGGGCCCAGGCACAGTCTGAACCCTTCCCTCAACCCGGCGGTTTTGCTAGCAGGAGTTCAACCCCAACGAACACAGCCCGGAGACCCCTGGGGCAAAAACGGCTTCCGACGAACAATAGGTGCTTGCTGTGGAACACCTATCCCAAGTGGGGGTAGCCAGCTCAACAAAATGCCACACACCCAGGTGTAAGAAACAACATTGCCCAGGCATGGTCTAACCCCCTCACCTCGTCCCTGTGCTTTGGGGAGCCGGAGGGACAGCCGAGGCCCACGGCCCTGAGGCCCCTTTGCAAAAAGCCGGCTTCCCACGGAAACAGTTTTCCTGAGGTGCAGACCCTCTCACAAGTGGTTGTGGCAAGGTAAAGCAAATGCCCTCCACTTCTCTGGAAGAAACCGCAGTGCCCAGCCATGTTCTAAGCCCTCCCATCTTCCCTGGGCTTCTGGCAGCAGGAGTGAAAAGAGAGGAGCAGAGCACTGGGACCCGTTTGACAGAAACCGGCTTCCCACCGGAAAGTCTTTCTCCACGTGCAGACATGCTCCCAGGTGCCTGTGGCAAGGGCAAGGAAATGCCATACACTGACCTGGAAGAGACCACAGGGCCCAGGCACAGTCTGAATCCTTCCCTCAACCCGGCGGTTTTGCTAGCAGGAGTTCAACCCCAACGAACACAGCCCGGAGACCCCTGGGGCAAAAACGGCTTCCGACGAACAATAGGTGCTTGCTGTGGAACACCTATCCCAAGTGGGGGTAGCCAGCTCAACAAAATGCCACACACCCAGGTGTAAGAAACAACATTGCCCAGGCATGGTCTAACCCCTCACCTCGTCCCTGTGCTTTGGGGAGCCGGAGGGACACCCGAGGCCCACGGCCCTGAGACCCCTTTGCAAAAAGCCGGCTTCCCACGGAAACAGTTTTCCTGAGGTGCAGACCCTCTCACAAGTGGTTGTGGCAAGGTAAAGCAAATGCCCTCCACTTCTCTGGAAGAAACCACAGTGCCCAGCCATGTTCTAAGCCCTCCCATCTTCCCTGGGCTTCTGGCAGCAGGAGTGAAAAGAGAGGAGCAGAGCACTGGGACCCGTTTGACAAAAACCGGCTTCCCACGGGAAAGTCTTTCTCCACGTGCAGACATGCTCCCAGGTGCCTGTGGCAAGGGGAAGGAAATGCCATACACTGACCTGGAAGAGACCACAGGGCCCAGGCACAGTCTAAACCCTTCCCTCAACCCGGCAGTTTTGCTAGCAGGAGTTCAACCCCAACGAACACAGCCCAGAGACCCGAGAGGCACAAACGGCTTCCGACGAACAATAGGCGCTCGCTGTGGAAAACCTATTCCAAGTGGGGGTAGCCAGCTCAACAAAATGCCACACACCCAGGTGTAAGAAACAACATTGCCCAGGCATGGTCTAAGCCCCTCACCTCGTCCCTCTGCTTTGGGGAGCCGGAGGGACACCCGAGGCCCACGGCCCTGAGACCCCTTTGCAAAAAGCCGGCTTCCCACGGAAACAGTTTTCCTGAGGTGCAGACCCTCTCACAAGTGGTTGTGGCAAGGTAAAGCAAATGCCCTCCACTTCTCTGGAAGAAGCCCCAGTGCCCAGCCATGTTCTAAGCACTCCCATCCTCCCTGGGCTTCTGGCAGCAGGAGTGAAAAGAGAGGAGCAGAGCACTGGGACCCGTTTGACAAAAACCGGCTTCCCACGGGAAAGTCTTTCTCCACGTGCAGACATGCTCCCAGGTGCCTGTGGCAAGGGGAAGGAAATGCCATACACTGACCTGGAAGAGACCACAGGGCCAGGCACAGTCTGAACCCTTCCCTCAACCCGGCGGCTTTGCTAGCAGGAGTTCAACCCCAACGAACACAGCCCGGAGACCCCTGGGGCAAAAACGGCTTCCCACGAACAATAGGTGCTTGCTGTGGAACACCTATCCCAAGTGGGGGTAGCCAGCTCAACAAAATGCCACACACCCTGGTGTAAGAAACAACATTGCCCAGGCATGGTCTAAGCCCCTCACCTCGTCCCTGTGCTTTGGGGAGCCGGAGGGACACCCGAGGCCCACGGCCCTGAGACCCCTTTGCAAAAAGCCGGCTTCCCACGGAAACAGTTTTCCTGAGGTGCAGACCCTCTCACAAGTGGTTGTGGCAAGGTAAAGCAAATGCCCTCCACTTCTCTGGAAGAAACCGCAGTGCCCAGCCATGTTCTAAGCCCTCCCATCCTCCCTGCGCTTCTGGCAGCAGGAGTGAAAAGAGAGGAGCAGAGCACTGGGACCCGTTTGACAAAAATCGGCTTCCCACGGGAAAGTCTTTCTCCACGTGCAGACATGCTCCCAGGTGCCTGTGGCAAGGGGAAGGAAATGCCATACACTGACCTGGAAGAGACCACAGGGCCCAGGCACAGTCTAAACCCTTCCCTCAACCCGGCAGTATTGCTAGCAGGAGTTCAACCCCAACGAACACAGCCCGGAGACCCGTGAGGCAAAAACGGCTTCCGACGAACAATAGGCGCTCGCTGTGGAAAACCTATCGCAAGTGGGGGTAGCCAGCTCAACAAAATGCCACACACCCAGGTGTAAGAAACAACATTGCCCAGCGATGGTCTAAGCCCCTCACTCGTCCCTGTGCTTTGGGGAGCCGGAGGGACACCCGAGGCCCACGGCCCTGAGACCCCTTTGCAAAAACCCGGCTTCCCACGGAAACAGTTTTCCTGAGGTGCAGACCCTCTCACAAGTGGTTGTGGCAAGGTAAAGCAAATGCCCTCCACTTCTCTGGAAGAAACCACAGTGCCCAGCCATGTTCTAAGCCCTCCCATCCTCCCTGGGCTTCTGGCAGCAGGAGTGAAAAGAGAGGAGCAGAGCACTGGGACCCGTTTGACAAAAACCGGCTTCCCACGGGAAAGTCTTTCTCCTCATGCAGACATGCTCCCAGGTGCCTGTGGCAAGGGGAAGGAAATGCCATACACTGACCTGGAAGAGACCACAGGGCCCAGGCACAGTCTGAACCCTTCCCTCAACCCGGCGGTTTTGCTAGCAGGAGTTCAAACCCAACGAACACAGCCCAGAGACCCCTGGGGCAAAAACGGCTTCCGACGAACAATAGGTGCTCGCTGTGGAACACCTATCCCAAGTGGGGGTAGCCAGCTCAACAAAATCCACACACCCAGGTGTAAGAAACAACATTGCCCAGGCATGGTCTAACCCCTCACCTCGTCCCTGTGCTTTGGGGAGCCGGAGGGACACCCGAGGCCCACGGCCCTGAGACCCCTTTGCAAAAAGCCAGCTTCCCACGGAAACAGTTTTCCTGAGGTGCAGACCCTCTCACAAGTGGTTGTGGCAAGGTAAAGCAAATGCCCTCCACTTCTTTGGAAGAAACCACAGTGCCCAGCCATGTTCTAAGCCCTCCCATCCTCCCTGGGCTTCTGGCAGCAGGAGTGAAAAGAGAGGAGCAGAGCACTGGGACCCGTTTGACAAAAACCGGCTTCCCACCGGAAAGTCTTTCTCCACGTGCAGACATGCTCCCAGGTGCCTGTGGCAAGGGGAAGGAAATGCCATACACTGACCTGGAAGAGACCACAGGGCCCAGGCACAGTCTGAACCCTTCCCTCAACCCGGCGGTTTTGCTAGCAGGAGTTCAACCCCAACGAACACAGCCCGGAGACCCCTGGGGCAAAAACGGCTTCCGACGAACAATAGGTGCTTGCTGTGGAACACCTATCCCAAGTGGGGGTAGCCAGCTCAACAAAATGCCACACACCCAGGTGTAAGAAACAACATTGCCCAGGCATGGTCTAAGCCCCGCACCTCGTCCCTGTGCTTTGGGGAGCCGGAGGGACAGCCGAGGCCCACGACCCTGTGACCCCTTTGCAAAAAGCCGGCTTCCCACGGAGACAGTTTTCCTGAGGTGCAGACCCTCTTACAAGTGGTTGTGGCAAGGTAAAGCAAATGCCCTCCACTTCTCTGGAAGAAACCACAATGCCCAGCCATGTTCTAAGCCCTCCCATCCTCCCTGGGCTTCTGGCAGCAGGAGTGAAAAGAGAGGAGCAGAGCACTGGGACCCGTTGGACAAAAACCGGCTTCCCACGGAAAAGTCTTTCTCCACGTGCAGACATGCTCCCAGGTGCCTGGGGCAAGGGGAAGGAAATGCCATACACTGACCTGGAAGAGACCACAGGGCCCAGGCACAGTCTGAACCCTTCCCTCATCCCGGCGGTTTTGCTAGCAGGAGTTCAACCCCAACGAACACAGCCCGGAGGCCCCTGGGGCAAAAACGGCTTCCGACGAACAATAGGTGCTCGCTGTGGAACACCTATCCCAAGTGGGGGTAGCCAGCTCAACAAAATCCACACACCCAGGTGTAAGAAACAACATTGCCCAGGCATGGTCTAAGCCCCTTACCTCGTCCCTGTGCTTTGTGGAGCCGGAGGGACACCCGAGGCCCACGGCCCTGAGACCCCTTTGCAAAAACCCGGCTTCCCACGGAAACAGTTTTCCTGAGGTGCAGACCCTATCCCAAGTGGTTGTGGCAAGGTAAAGAAAATGCCCTCCACTTCTCTGGAAGAAACCACAGTGCCCAGCCATGTTCTAAGCCCTCCCATCCTCCCTGGGCTTCTGGCAGCAGGAGTGAAAAGAGAGGAACAGAGCACTGGGACCGGTTTGACAAAAACCAGCTTCCCACGGGAAAGTCTTTCTCCACGTGCAGACATGCTCCCAGGTGCCTGTGGCAAGGGGAAGGAAATGCCATACACTGACCTGGAAGAGACCACAGGGCCCAGGCACAGTCTGAACCCTTCCCTCAACCCGGCGGTTATGCTAGCAGGAGTTCAAACCCAACGAACACAGCCCAGAGACCCCTGGGGCAAAAACGGCTTCCGAGGAACAATAGGTGCTTGCTGTGGAACACCTATCCCAAGTGGGGGTAGCCAGGTCAACAATATCCACACACCCAGGTGTAAGAAACAACATTGCCCAGGCATGGTCTAAGCCCCTCACCTCGTCCCTGTGCTTTGGGGAGCCGGAGGGACACCCGAGGCCCACGGCCCTGAGACCCCTTTGCAAAAAGCCAGCTTCCCACGGAAACAGTTTTCCTGAGGTGCAGACCCTCTCACAAGTGGTTGTGGCAAGGTAAAGCAAATGCCCTCCACTTCTTTGGAAGAAACCACAGTGCCCAGCCATGTTCTAAGCCCTCCCATCCTCCCTGGGCTTCTGGCAGCAGGAGTGAAAAGAGAGGAGCAGAGCACTGGGACCCGTTTGACAAAAACCGGCTTCCCACCGGAAAGTCTTTCTCCACGTGCAGACATGCTCCCAGGTGCCTGTGGCAAGGGGAAGGAAATGCCATACACTGACCTGGAAGAGACCACAGGGCCCAGGCACAGTCTGAACCCTTCCCTCAACCCGGCGGTTTTGCTAGCAGGAGTTCAACCCCAACGAACACAGCCCGGAGACCCCTGGGGCAAAAACGGCTTCCGACGAACAATAGGTGCTTGCTGTGGAACACCTATCCCAAGTGGGGGTAGCCAGCTCAACAAAATGCCACACACCCAGGTGTAAGAAACAACATTGCCCAGGCATGGTCTAAGCCCCGCACCTCGTCCCTGTGCTTTGGGGAGCCGGAGGGACAGCCGAGGCCCACGACCCTGTGACCCCTTTGCAAAAAGCCGGCTTCCCACGGAGACAGTTTTCCTGAGGTGCAGACCCTCTTACAAGTGGTTGTGGCAAGGTAAAGCAAATGCCCTCCACTTCTCTGGAAGAAACCACAATGCCCAGCCATGTTCTAAGCCCTCCCATCCTCCCTGGGCTTCTGGCAGCAGGAGTGAAAAGAGAGGAGCAGAGCACTGGGACCCGTTGGACAAAAACCGGCTTCCCACGGAAAAGTCTTTCTCCACGTGCAGACATGCTCCCAGGTGCCTGGGGCAAGGGGAAGGAAATGCCATACACTGACCTGGAAGAGACCACAGGGCCCAGGCACAGTCTGAACCCTTCCCTCATCCCGGCGGTTTTGCTAGCAGGAGTTCAACCCCAACGAACACAGCCCGGAGGCCCCTGGGGCAAAAACGGCTTCCGACGAACAATAGGTGCTCGCTGTGGAACACCTATCCCAAGTGGGGGTAGCCAGCTCAACAAAATCCACACACCCAGGTGTAAGAAACAACATTGCCCAGGCATGGTCTAAGCCCCTTACCTCGTCCCTGTGCTTTGTGGAGCCGGAGGGACACCCGAGGCCCACGGCCCTGAGACCCCTTTGCAAAAACCCGGCTTCCCACGGAAACAGTTTTCCTGAGGTGCAGACCCTATCCCAAGTGGTTGTGGCAAGGTAAAGAAAATGCCCTCCACTTCTCTGGAAGAAACCACAGTGCCCAGCCATGTTCTAAGCCCTCCCATCCTCCCTGGGCTTCTGGCAGCAGGAGTGAAAAGAGAGGAACAGAGCACTGGGACCGGTTTGACAAAAACCAGCTTCCCACGGGAAAGTCTTTCTCCACGTGCAGACATGCTCCCAGGTGCCTGTGGCAAGGGGAAGGAAATGCCATACACTGACCTGGAAGAGACCACAGGGCCCAGGCACAGTCTGAACCCTTCCCTCAACCCGGCGGTTATGCTAGCAGGAGTTCAAACCCAACGAACACAGCCCAGAGACCCCTGGGGCAAAAACGGCTTCCGAGGAACAATAGGTGCTTGCTGTGGAACACCTATCCCAAGTGGGGGTAGCCAGGTCAACAATATCCACACACCCAGGTGTAAGAAACAACATTGCCCAGGCATGGTCTAAGCCCCTCACCTCGTCCCTGTGCTTTGGGGAGCCGGAGGGACACCCGAGGCCCACGGCCCTGAGACCCCTTTGCAAAAAGCCAGCTTCCCACGGAAACAGTTTTCCTGAGGTGCAGACCCTCTCACAAGTGGTTGTGGCAAGGTAAAGCAAATGCCCTCCACTTCTCTGGAAGAAACCACAGTGCCCAGCCATGTTCTAAGCCCTCCCATCCTCCCTGGGCTTCTGGCAGCAGGAGTGAAAAGAGAGGAGCAGAGCACTGGGACCCGTTTGACAAAAACCAGCTTCCCACCGGAAAGTCTTTCTCCACGTGCAGACATGCTCCCAGGTGCCTGTGGCAAGGGGAAGGAAATGCCATACATTGACCTGGAAGAGACCACAGGGCCCAGGCACAGTCTAAACCCTTCCCTCAACCAGGCATTTTTTCTAGCAGGAGTTCAACCCCAACGAACACAGCCCGGAGACCCGTGAGGCAAAAAAGGCTTCCGACGAACAATAGGCGCTCGCTGTGGAAAACCTATCTCAAGTGGGGGTAGCCAGCTCAACAAAATGCCACACACCCAGGTGTAAGAAACAACATTGCCCAGCGATGGTCTAAGCCCCTCACCTCGTCCCTGTGCTTTGGGGAGCCGGGGGGACACCCGAGGCCCACGGCCCTGTGACCACTTTGCAAAAAGCCAGCTTCCCACGGAAACAGTTTTCCTGAGGTGCAGACCCTCTCACAAGTGGTTGTGGCAAGGAAAAGCAAATGCCCTCCACTTCTCTGGAAGAAACCACAGTGCCCAGCCATGTTCTAAGCCCTCCCATCCTCCCTGGGCTTCTGGGAGCAGGAGTGAAAAGAGAGGAGCAGAGCACTGGGACCCGTTTGACAAACACGGCTTCCCACGGGAAAGTCTTTCTCCACGTGAAGACATGCTCCCAGGTGCCTGGGGCAAGGGGAAGGAAATGCCATACACTGACCTGGAAGAGACCACAGGGCCCAGGCACAGTCTGAACCCTTCCCTCAACCCGGCGGTTTTGCTAGCAGGAGTTCAACCCCAAGGAACAAAGCCCGGAGACCCCTGGGGCGAAAACGGCTTCCGACGAACAATAGGTGCTTGCTGTGGAACACCTATCCCAAGTGGGGCTAGCCAGCTCAACAAAATGCCACACACCCAGGTGTAAGAAATAACATTGCCCAGGCATGGTCTAAGCCCCTCACCTCGTCCCTGTGCTTTGGGGAGCCGGAGGGACACCCGAGGCCCACGGCCCTGAGACCCCTTTGCAAAAAGCCGGCTTCCCACGGAAACAGTTTTCCTGAGGTGCAGACCCTCTCACAAGTGGTTGTGGCAAGGTAAAGCAAATGCCCTCCACTTCTCTGGAAGAAACCACAGTGCCCAGCCATGTTCTAAGCCCTCCCATCATCCCTGGGCTTCTGGCAGCAGGAGTGAAAAGAGAGGAGCAGAGCACTGGGACCGGTTTGACAAAAACCGGCTTCCCACGGGAAAGTCTTTCTCCACGTGCAGACATGCTCCCAGGTGCCTGTGGCAAGGGGAAGGAAATGCCATACACTGACCTGGAAGAGACCACAGGGCCCAGGCACAGTCTGAACCCTTCCCTCAACCCGGCAGTTTTGCTAGCAGGAGTTCAACCCCAACGAACACAGCCCGGAGAACCGTGAGGCAAAAACGGCTTCCGACGAACAATAGGCGCTCGCTGTGGAAAACCTATCCCAAGTGGGGATAGCCAGCTCAGCAAAATGCCACACACCCAGGTGTAAGAAACAAAATTGCCCAGGCATGGTCTAAGCCCCTCACCTCGTCCCTGTGCTTTGGGGAGCCGGAGGGACACCCGAGGCCCACGGAACTGAGACCCCTTTGCAAAAAGCCAGCTTCCCACGGAAACAGTTTTCCTGAGGTGCAGACCCTCTCACAAGTGGTTGTGGCAAGGTAAAGCAAATGCCCTCCACTTCCCTGGAAGAAACCCCAGTGCCCAGCCATGTTCTAAGCCCTCCCATCCTCCCTGGGCTTCTGGCAGCAGGAGTGAAAAGAGAGGAGCACAGCACTGGGACCCGTTTGACAAAAACCGGCTTCCCACCGGAAAGTCTTTCTCCACGTGCAGACATGCTCCCAGGTGCCTGTGGCAAGGGGAAGGAAATGCCATACACTGACCTGGAAGAGACCACAGGGCCCAGGCACAGTCTGAACCCTTCCCTCAACCCGGCGGTTTTCCTAGCAGGAGTTCAACCCCAATGAACACAGCCCGGAGACCCCTGGGGCAAAAACGGCTTCCCACGAACAATAGGTGCTTGCTGTGGAAAACCTATCCCAAGTGGGGGTAGCCAGCTCAACAAAATGCCACACACCCAGGTGTAAGAAACAACATTGCCCAGGCATGGTCTAAGCCCCTCACCTCGTCCCTGTGCTTTGGGGAGCCGGAGGGACACCCGAGGCCCACGGCCCTGAGACCCCTTTGCAAAAAGCCGGCATCCCACGGAAACAGTTTTCCTGAGGTGTAGACCCTCTCACAAGTGGTTGTGGCAAGGTAAAGCAAATGCCCTCCACTTCTCTGGAAGAAACCACAGTGCCCAGCCATGTTCTAAGCCCTCCCATCCTCCCTGGGCCTCTGGCACCAGGAGTGAAAAGAGAGGAGCAGAGCACTGGGACCCGTTTGACAAAAACCGGCTTCCCACGGGAAAGTCTTTCTCCACGTGCAGACATGCTCCCAGATGCCTGTGGCAAGAGGAAGGAAATGCCATACATTGACCTGGAAGAGACCACAGGGCCCAGGCACAGTCTAAACCCTTCCCTCAACCAGGCAGTTTTTCTAGCAGGAGTTCAACCCCAACGAACACAGCCCGGAGACCCGTGAGGCAAAAAAGGCTTCTGATGAACAATAGGCGCTCGCTGTGGAAAACCTATCTCAAGTGGGGGTAGCCAGCTCAACAAAATGCCACACACCCAGGTGTAAGAAACAACATTGCCCAGCGATGGTCTAAGCCCCTCACCTCGTCCCTGTGCTTTGGGGAGACGGGGGGACACCCGAGGCCCACGGCCCTGTGACAACTTTGCAAAAAGCCAGCTTCCCACGGAAACAGTTTTCCTGAGGTGCAGACCCTCTCACAAGTGGTTGTGGCAAGGAAAAGCAAATGCCCTCCACTTCTCTGGAAGAAACCACAGTGCCCAGCCATGTTCTAAGCCCTCCCATCCTCCCTGGGCTTCTGGCAGCAGGAGTGAAAAGAGAGGAGCAGAGCACTGGGACCCGTTTGACAAAAACCGGCTTCCCACGGGAAAGTCTTTGTCCACGTGCAGACATGCTCCCAGGTGCCTGTGGCAAGGGGAAGGAAATGCCATACACTGACCTGGAAGAGACCACAGGGCCCAGGCACAGTCTGAACCCTTCCCTCAACCCGGCGGTTTTGCTAGCAGGAGTTCAACCCCAAGGAACACAGCCCGGAGACACCTGGGGCAAAAACGGCTTCCGACGAACAATAGGTGCTTGCTGTGGAACACCTATCCCAAGTGGGGGTAGCCAGCTCAACAAAATGCCACACACCCAGGTGTAAGAAACAACATTGCCCAGCGATGGTCTAAGCCCCTCACCTCGTCCCTGTGCTTTGGGGAGCCGGAGGGACACCCGAGGCCCACGGCCCTGAGACCCCTTTGCAAAAAGCCGGCTTCCCACGGAAACAGTTTTCCTGAGGTGCAGACCCTCTCACAAGTGGTTGTGGCAAGGTAAAGCAAATGCCCTCCACTTCTCTGGAAGAAACCACAGTGCCCAGCCATGTTCTAAGCCCTCCCATCCTCCCTGGGCTTCTGGCAGCAGGAGTGAAAAGAGAGGAGCAGAGCACTGGGACCCGTTTGACAAAAAGCGGCTTCCCATGGGAAAGTCTTTCTCCACGTGCAGACATGCTCCCAGGTGCCTGTGGCAAGGGGAAGGAAATGCCATACACTGACCTGGAAGAGACCACAGGGCCCAGGCACAGTCTGAACCCTTCCCTCAACCCGGCGGTTTTGCTAGCAGGAGTTCAACCCCAACCAACAAAGCCCGGAGACCCCTGGGGCAAAAACGGCTTCCGACGAACAATAGGTGCTTGCTGTGGAACACCTATCCCAAGTGGGGGTAGCCAGCTCAACAAAATGCCACACACCCAGGTGTAAGAAACAACATTGCCCAGGCATGGTCTAAGCCCCTCACCTCGTCCCTGTGCTTTGGGGAGCCGGAGGGACACCCGAGGCCCACGGCCCTGAGACCCCTTTGCAAAAAGCCGGCTTCCCACGGAAACAGTTTTCCTGAAGTGCAGACCCTCTCACAAGTGGTTGTGGCCAGGTAAAGCAAATGCCCTCCACTTCTCTGGAAGGAACCGCAGTGCCCAGCCATGTTCTAAGCCCTCCCATCTTCCCTGGGCTTCTGGCAGCAGGAGTGAAAAGAGAGGAGCAGAGCACTGGGACCCGTTTGTCAAAAACCGGCTTCCCACCGGAAAGTCTTTCTCCACATGCAGACATGCTCCCAGGTGCCTGTGGCAAGGGGAAAGAAATGCCATACACTGACCTGGAAGAGACCACAGGGCCCAGGCACAGTCTAAACCCTTCCCTCAACCCGGCAGTTTTGCTAGCAGGAGTTCAACCCCAACGAACACAGCCCGGAGACCCGTGAGGCAAAAACGGCTTCAGACGAACAATAGGCGCTCGCTGTGGAAAACCTATCCCAAGTGGGGGTAGCCAGCTCAACAAAATGCCACACACCCAGGTGTAAGAAACAACATTGCCCAGGCATGGTCTAAGCCCCTCACCTCGTCCCTGTGCTTTGGGGAGCCGGAGGGACACACGAGGCCCACGGCCCTGAGACCCCTTTGCAAAAAGCCGGCTTCCCACGGAAACAGTTTTCCTGAGGTGCAGACCCTCTCACAAGTGGTTGTGGCAAGGTAAAGCAAATGCCCTCCACTTCTCTGGAAGAAACCGCAGTGCCCAGCCATGTTCTACACCCTCCCATCTTCCCTGGGCTTCTGGCAGCAGGAGTGAAAAGAGAGAAGCAGAGCACTGGGACCCGTTTGACAAAAACCGGCTTCCCACGGGAAAGTCTTTCTCCACGTGCAGACATGCTCCCAGGTGCCTGGGGCAAGGGGAAGGAAATGCCATACACTGACCTGGAAGAGACCACAGGGCCCAGGCACAGTCTGAACCCTTCCCTCAACCCGGCAGTTTTGCTAGCAGGAGTTCAACCCCAACGAACAAAGCCCGGAGACCCCTGGGGCAAAAACGGCTTCTGACGAACAATAGGTGCTTGCTGTGGAACGCCTATCCCAAGTGGGGGTAGCCAGCTCAACAAAATGCCACACACCCAGGTGTAAGAAACAACATTGCCCAGGCATGGTCTAAGCCCCTCACCTCGTCCCTGTGCTTTGGGGAGCCGGAGGGACACCCGAGGCCCACGGCCCTGAGACCCCTTTGCAAAAAGCCGGCTTCCCACGGAAACAGTTTTCCTGAGGTGCAGACCCTCTCACAAGTGGTTGTGGCAAGGTAAAGCAAATGCCCTCCATTTCTCTGGAAGAAACCACAGTGCCCAGCCATGTTCTAAGCCCTCCCATCCTCCCTGGGCTTCTGGCAGCAGGAGTGAAAAGAGAGGAGCAGAGCACTGGGACCCGTTTGACAAAAACCGGCTTCCCACGGGAAAGTCTTTCTCCACATGCAGACATGCTCCCAGGTGCCTGGGGTAAGGGGAAGGAAATGCCATACACTGACCTGGAAGAGACCACAGGGCCCAGGCACAGTCTGAACCCTTCCCTCAACCCGGCGGTGTTGCTAGCAGGAGTTCAACCCCAACGAACAAAGCCCGGAGACCCCTGGGGCAAAAACGGCTTCTGACGAACAATAGGTGCTTGCTGTGGAACACCTATCCCAAGTGGGGGTAGCCAGCTCAACAAAATGCCACACACCCAGGTGTAAGAAACAACATTGCCCAGGCATGGTCTAAGCCCCTCACCTCGTCCCTCTGCTTTGGGGAGCCGGAGGGACACCCGAGGCCCACGGCCCTGAGACCCCTTTGCAAAAAGCCGGCTTCCCACGGAAACAGTTTTCCTGAGGTGCAGACCCTCTCACAAGTGGTTGTGGCAAGGTAAAGCAAATGCCCTCCACTTCTCTGGAAGAAACCGCAGTGCCCAGCCATGTTCTAAACCCTCCCATCTTCCCTGGGCTTCTGGCAGCAGGAGTGAAAAGAGAGGAGCAGAGCACTGGGACCCGTTTGACAAAAACCGACTTCCCACGGGAATGTCTTTCTCCACGTGCAGACATGCTCCCAGGTGCCTGGGGCAAGGGGAAGGAAATGCCATACACTGACCTGGAAGAGACCACAGGGCCCAGGCACAGTCTAAACCCTTCCCTCAACCCGGCAGTTTTGCTAGGAGGAGTTCAACCCCAACGAACACAGCCCGGAGACCCGTGAGGCAAAAACGGCTTCCGACGAACAATAGGCGCTCGCTGTGGAAAACCTATCCCAAGTGGGGGTAGCCAGCTCAACAAAATGCCACACAGCCAGGTGTAAGAAACAACATTGCCCAGGCATGGTCTAAGCCCCTCACCTCGTCCCTGTGCTTTGGGGAGCGGGAGGGACACCCGAGGCCCACGGCCCTGAGACCCCTTTGTAAAAAGCCGGCTTCCCACGGAAACAGTTTTCCTGAGGTGCAGACCCTCTCACAAGTGGTTGTGGCAAGGTAAAGCAAATGCCCTCCACTTCTCTGGAAGAAACCGCAGTGCCCAGCCATGTTCTAAGCCCTCCCATCTTCCCTGGGCTTCTGGCAGCAGGAGTGAAAAGAGAGGAGCAGAGCACTGGGACCCGTTTGACAAAAACCGGCTTCCCACCGGAAAGTCTTTCTCCACATGCAGACATGCTCCCAGGTGCCTGTGGCAAGGGGAAGGAAATGCCATACACTGACCTGGAAGAGACCACAGGGCCCAGGCACAGTCTAAACCCTTCCCTCAACCCGGCAGTTTTGCTAGCAGGAGTTCAACCCCAACGAACACAGCCCAGAGACCTCTGGGGCAAAAACGGCTTCCGACGAACAGAGGTGCTTGCTGTGGAACACCTATCCCAAGTGGGATTAGCCAGCTCAACAAAATCCACACACCCAGGTGTAAGAAACAACATTGCCCAGGCATGGTCTAAGCCCCTCACCTCATCCCTGTGCTTTGGGGAGCCAGAGGGACACCCGAGGCCCACGGCCCTGAGACCCCTTTGCAAAAAGCCAGCTTCCCACGGAAACAGTTTTCCTGAGGTGCAGACCTCTCACAAGTGGTTGTGGCAAGGTAAAGCAAATGCCCTCCACTTCTCTGGAAGAAACCACAGTGCCCAGCCATGGTCTAAGCCCTCCCATCTTCCCTGGGCTTCTGGCAGAAGGAGTGAAAAGAGAGGAGCAGAGCACTGGGACCCGTTTGACAAAAACCGGCTTCCCACGGGAAAGTCTTTCTCCACGTGCAGACATGCTCCCAGGTGCCTGTGGCAAGGGGAAGGAAATGCCATACACTGACCTGGAAGAGACCACAGGGCCCAGGCACAGTCTGAACCCTTCCCTCAACCCGGCGGTTTTGCTAGCATGAGTTCAACCCCAACGAACAAAGCCCGGAGACCCCTGGGGCAAAAACGGCTTCCGACGAACAATAGGTGCTTGCAGTGGAACACCTATCCCAAGTGGGGGTAGCCAGCTCAACAAAATGCCACACACCCAGGTGTAAGAAACAACATTGCCCAGGCATGGTCTAAGCCCCTCACCTCGTCCCTCTGCTTTGGGGAGCCGGAGCGACACCCGAGGCCCACGGCCCTGAGACCCCTTTGCAAAAAGCCGGCTTCCCACGGAAACAGTTTTCCTGAGGTGCAGACCCTCTCACAAGTGGTTGTGGCAAGGTAAAGCAAATGCCCTCCACTTCTCTGGAAGAAACCGCAGTGCCCAGCCATGTTCTAAGCCCTCCCATCTTCCCTGGGCTTCTGGCAGCAGGAGTGAAAAGAGAGGAGCAGAGCACTGGGACCCGTTTGACAAAAACCGGCTTCCCACGGGAAAGTCTTTCTCCACGTGCAGACATGCTCCCAGGTGCCTGTGGCAAGGGGAAGGAAATGCCATACACTGACCTGGAAGAGACCACAGGGCCCAGGCACAGTCTAAACCCTTCCCTCAACCCGGCAGTTTTGCTAGCAGGAGTTCAACCCCAACGAACACAGCCCGGAGACCCGTGAGGCAAAAACGGCTTCCGACGAACAATAGGCGCTCGCTGTGGAAAACCTATCCCAAGTGGGGGTAGCCAGCTCAACAAAATCCACACACCCAGGTGTAAGAAACAACATTGCCCAGGCATGGTCGAATCCCCTCACCTCGTCCCTGTGCTTTGGGGTGCCGGAGGGACACCCGAGGCCCACGGCCCTGAGACCCCTTTGCAAAAAGCCGGCTTCCCACGGAAACAGTTTTCATTAGGTGCAGACCCTCTCACAAGTGGTTGTGGCAAGGTAAAGCAAATGCCCTCCACTTCTCTGGAAGAAACCGCAGTGCCCAGCCATGTTCTAAGCCCTCCAATCTTCCCTGGGCTTCTGGCAGCAGGAGTGAAAAGAGAGGAGCAGAGCACTGGGACCCGTTTGACAAAAACTGGCTTCCCACCGGAAAGTCTTTCTCCACGTGCAGACATGCTCCCAGGTGCCTGTGGCAAGGGGAAGGAAATGCCATACACTGACCTGGAAGAGACCACAGGGCCCAGGCACAGTCTAAACCCTTCCCTCAACCCGGCAGTTTTGCTAGCAGGAGTTCAACCCCAACGAACACAGCCCGGAGACCCGTGAGGCAAAAACGGCTTCCGACGAACAATAGGCGCTCGGTGTGGAAAACCTATCCCAACTGCGGGTAGCCAGCTCAACAAAATGCCACACACCCAGGTGTAAGAAACAACATTGCCCAGGCATGGTCTAAGCCCCTCACCTCGTCCCTGTGCTTTGGGGAGCCGGAGGGACACCCGAGGCCCACGGCCCTGAGACCCCTTTGCAAAAAGCCAGCTTCCCACGGAAACAGTTTTCCTGAGGTGCAGACCCTCTCACAAGTGGTTGTGGCAAGGTAAAGCAAATGCCCTCCACTTCTCTGGAGGAAACCACAGTGCCCAACCATGTTCTAAGCCCTCCCATCCTCCCTGGGCTTCTGGCAGCAGGAGTGAAAAGAGAGGAGCAGAGCACTGGGACCCGTTTGACAAAAACAGGCTTCCCACGGCAAAGTCTTTCTCCACGTGCAGACATGCTCCCAGGTGCCTGTGGCAAGGGGAAGGAAATGCCATACACTGACCTGGAAGAGACCACAGGGCCCAGGCACAGTCTGAACCCTTCCCTCAACCCGGCGGTTTTGCTAGCAGGAGTTCAAACCCAACGAACACAGCCCAGAGACCCCTGGGGCAAAAACGGCTTCCGACGAACAATAGGTGCTTGCTGTGGAACACCTATCCCAAGTGGGGGTAGCCAGCTCAACAAAATGCCACACACCCAGGTGTAAGAAACAACATTGCCCAGGCATGGTCTAAGCCCCTCACCTCGTCCCTGTGCTTTGGGGAGCCGGAGGGACACCCGAGGCCCACGGCCCTGAGACCCCTTTGCAAAAAGCCGGCTTCCCACGGAAACAGTTTTCCTGAGGTGCAGACCCTCTCACAAGTGGTTGTGGCAAGGTAAAGCAAATGCCCTCCACTTCTCTGGAAGAAACCACAGTGCCCAGCCATGTTCTAAGCCCTCCCATCCTCCCTGGGCTTCTGGCAGCAGGAGTGAAAAGAGAGGAGCAGAGCACTGGGACCCGTTTGACAAAAACCAGCTTCCCACGGGAAAGTCTTTCTCCACGTGCAGACATGCTCCCAGGTGCCTGTGGCAAGGGGAAGGAAATGCCATACACTGACCTGGAAGAGAACAAAGGGCCCAGGCACAGTCTGAACCCTTCCCTCAACCCGGCGGTTTTGCTAGCAGGAGTTCAAACCCAACGAACACAGCCCAGAGACCCCTGGGGCAAAAACGGCTTCCGACGAACAATAGGTGCTTGCTGTGGAACACCTATCCCAAGTGGAGGTAGCCAGCTCAACAAAATCCACACACCCAGGTGTAAGAAACAACATTGCCCAGGCATGGTCTAAGCCCCTCACCTCTTCCCTGTGCTTTGGGGTGCCGGAGGGACACCCGAGGCCCACGGCCCTGAGACCCCTTTGCAAAAAGCCGGCTTCCCACGGAAACAGTTTTCCTGAGGTGCAGACCCTCTCACAAGTGGTTGTGGCAAGGTAAAGCAAATGCCCTCCACTTCCCTGGAAGAAACCCCAGTGCCCAGCCATGTTCTAAGCCCTCCCATCCTCCCTGGGCTTCTGGCAGCAGGAGTGAAAAGAGAGGAGCAGAGCACTGGGACCCGTTTGACAAAAACCGGCTTCCCACCGGAAAGTCTTTCTCCACGTGCAGACATGCTCCCAGGTGCCTGTGGCAAGGGGAAGGAAATGCCATACACTGACCTGGAAGAGACCACAGGGCCCAGGCACAGTCTGAATCCTTCCCTCAACCCGGCGGTTTTCCTAGCAGGAGTTCAACCCCAATGAACACAGCCCGGAGACCCCTGGGGCAAAAACGGCTTCCCACGAACAATAGGTGCTTGCTGTGGAAAACCTATCCCAAGTGGGGGTAGCCAGCTCAACAAAATGCCACACACCCAGGTGTAAGAAACAACATTGCCCAGGCATGGTCTAAGCCCCTCACCTCGTCCCTGTGCTTTGGGGAGCCGGAGGGACACCCGAGGCCCACGGCCCTGAGACCCCTTTGCAAAAAGCCGGCTTCCCACGGAAACAGTTTTCCTGAGGTGTAGACCCTCTCACAAGTGGTTGTGGCAAGGTAAAGCAAATGCCCTCCACTTCTCTGGAAGAAACCACAGTGCCCAGCCATGTTCTAAGCCCTCCCATCCTCCCTGGGCCTCTGGCAGCAGGAGTGAAAAGAGAGGAGCAGAGCACTGGGACCCGTTTGACAAAAACCGGCTTCCCACGGGAAAGTCTTTCTCCACGTGCAGACATGCTCCCAGGTGCCTGTGGCAAGAGGAAGGAAATGCCATACATTGACCTGGAAGAGACCACAGGGCCCAGGCACAGTCTAAACCCTTCCCTCAACCAGGCAGTTTTTCTAGCAGGAGTTCAACCCCAACGAACACAGCCCGGAGACCCGTGAGGCAAAAAAGGCTTCCGATGAACAATAGGCGCTCGCTGTGGAAAACCTATCTCAAGTGGGGGTAGCCAGCTCAACAAAATGCCACACACCCAGGTGTAAGAAACAACATTGCCCAGCGATGGTCTAAGCCCCTCACCTCGTCCCTGTGCTTTGGGGAGACGGGGGGACACCCGAGGCCCACGGCCCTGTGACAACTTTGCAAAAAGCCAGCTTCCCACGGAAACAGTTTTCCTGAGGTGCAGACCCTCTCACAAGTGGTTGTGGCAAGGAAAAGCAAATGCCCTCCACTTCTCTGGAAGAAACCACAGTGCCCAGCCATGTTCTAAGCCCTCCCATCCTCCCTGGGCTTCTGGCAGCAGGAGTGAAAAGAGAGGAGCAGAGCACTGGGACCCGTTTGACAAAAACCGGCTTCCCACGGGAAAGTCTTTCTCCACGTGCAGACATGCTCCCAGGTGCCTGTGGCAAGGGGAAGGAAATGCCATACACTGACCTGGAAGAGACCACAGGGCCCAGGCACAGTCTGAACCCTTCCCTCAACCCGGCGGTTTTGCTAGCAGGAGTTCAACCCCAACGAACACAGCCCGGAGACACCTGGGGCAAAAACGGCTTCCGACGAACAATAGGTGCTTGCTGTGGAACACCTATCCCAAGTGGGGGTAGCCAGCTCAACAAAATGCCACACACCCAGGTGTAAGAAACAACATTGCCCAGGCATGGTCTAAGCCCCTCACCTCGTCCCTGTGCTTTGGGGAGCCGGAGGGACAGCCGAGGCACACGGCCCTGAGACCCCTTTGCAAAAAGCCGGCTTCCCACGGAAACAGTTTTCCTGAGGTGCAGACCCTCTCACAAGTGGTTGTGGCAAGGTAAAGCAAATGCCCTCCACTTCTCTGGAAGAAACCCCAGTGCCCAGCCATGTTCTAAGCCCTCCCATCCTCCCTGGGCTTCTGGCAGCAGGAGTGAAAAGAGAGGAGCAGAGCACTGGGACCCGTTTGATAAAAACCGGCTTCCCACCGGAAAGTCTTTCTCCACGTGCAGACATGCTCCCAGGTGCCTGGGGCAAGGGGAAGGAAATGCCATACACTGACCTGGAAGAGACCACAGGGCCCAGGCACAGTCTGAACCCTTCCCTCAACCCGGCGGTTTTGCTAGCAGGAGTTCAACCCCAACGAACACAGCCCGGAGACCCCTGGGGCAAAAACGGCTTCCGACGAACAATAGGTGCTTGCTGTGGAACACCTATCCCAAGTGGGGGTAGCCAGCTCAACAAAATGCCACACACCCAGGTGTAAGAAACAACATTGCCCAGGCATGGTCTAACCCCCTCACCTCGTCCCTGTGCTTTGGGGAGCCGGAGGGATAGCCGAGGCCCACGGCCCTGAGGCCCCTTTGCAAAAAGCCGGCTTCCCACGGAAACAGTTTTCCTGAGGTGCAGACCCTCTCACAAGTGGTTGTGGCAAGGTAAAGCAAATGCCCTCCACTTCTCTGGAAGAAACCGCAGTGCCCAGCCATGTTCTAAGCCCTCCCATCTTCCCTGGGCTTCTGGCAGCAGGAGTGAAAAGAGAGGAGCAGAGCACTGGGACCCGTTTGACAGAAACCGGCTTCCCACCGGAAAGTCTTTCTCCACGTGCAGACATGCTCCCAGGTGCCTGTGGCAAGGGCAAGGAAATGCCATACACTGACCTGGAAGAGACCACAGGGCCCAGGCACAGTCTGAATCCTTCCCTCAACCCGGCGGTTTTGCTAGCAGGAGTTCAACCCCAACGAACACAGCCCGGAGACCCCTGGGGCAAAAACGGCTTCCGACGAACAATAGGTGCTTGCTGTGGAACACCTATCCCAAGTGGGGGTAGCCAGCTCAACAAAATGCCACACACCCAGGTGTAAGAAACAACATTGCCCAGGCATGGTCTAACCCCTCACCTCGTCCCTGTGCTTTGGGGAGCCGGAGGGACACCCGAGGCCCACGGCCCTGAGACCCCTTTGCAAAAAGCCGGCTTCCCACGGAAACAGTTTTCCTGAGGTGCAGACCCTCTCACAAGTGGTTGTGGCAAGGTAAAGCAAATGCCCTCCACTTCTCTGGAAGAAACCACAGTGCCCAGCCATGTTCTAAGCCCTCCCATCTTCCCTGGGCTTCTGGCAGCAGGAGTGAAAAGAGAGGAGCAGAGCACTGGGACCCGTTTGACAAAAACCGGCTTCCCACGGGAAAGTCTTTCTCCACATGCAGACATGCTCCCAGGTGCCTGTGGCAAGGGGAAGGAAATGCCATACACTGACCTGGAAGAGACCACAGGGCCCAGGCACAGTCTAAACCCTTCCCTCAACCCGGCAGTTTTGCTAGCAGGAGTTCAACCCCAACGAACACAGCCCGGAGACCCGTGAGGCAAAAACGGCTTCCGACGAACAATAGGCGCTCGCTGTGGAAAACCTATCGCAAGTGGGGGTAGCCAGCTCAACAAAATGCCACACACCCAGGTGTAAGAAACAACATTGCCCAGCGATGGTCTAAGCCCCTCACTCGTCCCTGTGCTTTGGGGAGCCGGAGGGACACCCGAGGCCCACGGCCCTGAGACCCCTTTGCAAAAAGCCGGCTTCCCACGGAAACAGTTTTCCTGAGGTGCAGACCCTCTCACAAGTGGTTGTGGCAAGGTAAAGCAAATGCCCTCCACTTCTCTGGAAGAAACCACAGTGCCCAGCCATGTTCTAAGCCCTCCCATCCTCCCTGGGCTTCTGGCAGCAGGAGTGAAAAGAGAGGAGCAGAGCACTGGGACCCGTTTGACAAAAACCGGCTTCCCACGGGAAAGTCTTTCTCCTCGTGCAGACATGCTCCCAGGTGCCTGTGGCAAGGGGTAGGAAATGCCATACACTGACCTGGAAGAGACCACAGGGCCCAGGCACAGTCTGAACCCTTCCCTCAACCCGGCGGTTTTGCTAGCAGGAGTTCAAACCCAACGAACACAGCCCAGAGACCCCTGGGGCAAAAACGGCTTCCGACGAACAATAGGTGCTCGCTGTGGAACACCTATCCCAAGTGGGGGTAGCCAGCTCAACAAAATCCACACACCCAGGTGTAAGAAACAACATTGCCCAGGCATGGTCTAAGCCCCTCACCTCGTCCCTGTGCTTTGGGGAGCCGGAGGGACACCCGAGGCCCACGGCCCTGAGACCCCTTTGCAAAAAGCCAGCTTCCCACGGAAACAGTTTTCCTGAGGTGCAGACCCTCTCACAAGTGGTTGTGGCAAGGTAAAGCAAATTCCCTCCACTTCTTTGGAAGAAACCACAGTGCCCAGCCATGTTCTAAGCCCTCCCATCCTCCCTGGGCTTCTGGCAGCAGGAGTGAAAAGAGAGGAGCAGAGCACTGGGACCCGTTTGACAAAAACCGGCTTCCCACCGGAAAGTCTTTCTCCACGTGCAGACATGCTCCCAGGTGCCTGTGGCAAGGGGAAGGAAATGCCATACACTGACCTGGAAGAGACCACAGGGCCCAGGCACAGTCTGAACCCTTCCCTCAACCCGGCGGTTTTGCTAGCAGGAGTTCAACCCCAACGAACACAGCCCGGAGACACCTGGGGCAAAAACGGCTTCCGACGAACAATAGGTGCTTGCTGTGGAACACCTATCCCAAGTGGGGGTAGCCAGCTCAACAAAATGCCACACACCCAGGTGTAAGAAACAACATTGCCCAGGCATGGTCTAAGCCCCGCACCTCGTCCCTGTGCTTTGGGGAGCCGGAGGGACAGCCGAGGCCCACGACCCTGTGACCCCTTTGCAAAAAGCCGGCTTCCCACGGAGACAGTTTTCCTGAGGTGCAGACCCTCTTACAAGTGGTTGTGGCAAGGTAAAGCAAATGCCCTCCACTTCTCTGGAAGAAACCACAATGCCCAGCCATGTTCTAAGCCCTCCCATCCTCCCTGGGCTTCTGGCAGCAGGAGTGAAAAGAGAGGAGCAGAGCACTGGGACCCGTTGGACAAAAACCGGCTTCCCACGGAAAAGTCTTTCTCCACGTGCAGACATGCTCCCAGGTGCCTGGGGCAAGGGGAAGGAAATGCCATACACTGACCTGGAAGAGACCACAGGGCCCAGGCACAGTCTGAACCCTTCCCTCATCCCGGCGGTTTTGCTAGCAGGAGTTCAACCCCAACGAACACAGCCCGGAGGCCCCTGGGGCAAAAACGGCTTCCGACGAACAATAGGTGCTCGCTGTGGAACACCTATCCCAAGTGGGGGTAGCCAGCTCAACAAAATCCACACACCCAGGTGTAAGAAACAACATTGCCCAGGCATGGTCTAAGCCCCTTACCTCGTCCCTGTGCTTTGTGGAGCCGGAGGGACACCCGAGGCCCACGGCCCTGAGACCCCTTTGCAAAAACCCGGCTTCCCACGGAAACAGTTTTCCTGAGGTGCAGACCCTATCCCAAGTGGTTGTGGCAAGGTAAAGAAAATGCCCTCCACTTCTCTGGAAGAAACCACAGTGCCCAGCCATGTTCTAAGCCCTCCCATCCTCCCTGGGCTTCTGGCAACAGGAGTGAAAAGAGAGGAACAGAGCACTGGGACCGGTTTGACAAAAACCAGCTTCCCACGGGAAAGTCTTTCTCCACGTGCAGACATGCTCCCAGGTGCCTGTGGCAAGGGGAAGGAAATGCCATACACTGACCTGGAAGAGACCACAGGGCCCAGGCACAGTCTGAACCCTTCCCTCAACCCGGCGGTTATGCTAGCAGGAGTTCAAACCCAACGAACACAGCCCAGAGACCCCTGGGGCAAAAACGGCTTCCGACGAACAATAGGTGCTTGCTGTGGAACACCTATCCCAAGTGGGGGTAGCCAGGTCAACAATATCCACACACCCAGGTGTAAGAAACAACATTGCCCAGGCATGGTCTAAGCCCCTCACCTCGTCCCTGTGCTTTGGGGAGCCGGAGGGACACCCGAGGCCCACGGCCCTGAGACCCCTTTGCAAAAAGCCAGCTTCCCACGGAAACAGTTTTCCTGAGGTGCAGACCCTCTCACAAGTGGTTGTGGCAAGGTAAAGCAAATGCCCTCCACTTCTCTGGAAGAAACCACAGTGCCCAGCCATGTTCTAAGCCCTCCCATCCTCCCTGGGCTTCTGGCAGCAGGAGTGAAAAGAGAGGAGCAGAGCACTGGGACCCGTTTGACAAAAACCAGCTTCCCACCGGAAAGTCTTTCTCCACGTGCAGACATGCTCCCAGGTGCCTGTGGCAAGGGGAAGGAAATGCCATACATTGACCTGGAAGAGACCACAGGGCCCAGGCACAGTCTAAACCCTTCCCTCAACCAGGCATTTTTTCTAGCAGGAGTTCAACCCCAACGAACACAGCCCGGAGACCCGTGAGGCAAAAAAGGCTTCCGACGAACAATAGGCGCTCGCTGTGGAAAACCTATCTCAAGTGGGGGTAGCCAGCTCAACAAAATGCCACACACCCAGGTGTAAGAAACAACATTGCCCAGCGATGGTCTAAGCCCCTCACCTCGTCCCTGTGCTTTGGGGAGCCGGGGGGACACCCGAGGCCCACGGCCCTGTGACCACTTTGCAAAAAGCCAGCTTCCCACGGAAACAGTTTTCCTGAGGTGCAGACCCTCTCACAAGTGGTTGTGGCAAGGAAAAGCAAATGCCCTCCACTTCTCTGGAAGAAACCACAGTGCCCAGCCATGTTCTAAGCCCTCCCATCCTCCCTGGGCTTCTGGCAGCAGGAGTGAAAAGAGAGGAGCAGAGCACTGGGACCCGTTTGACAAACACGGCTTCCCACGGGAAAGTCTTTCTCCACGTGAAGACATGCTCCCAGGTGCCTGGGGCAAGGGGAAGGAAATGCCATACACTGACCTGGAAGAGACCACAGGGCCCAGGCACAGTCTGAACCCTTCCCTCAACCCGGCGGTTTTGCTAGCAGGAGTTCAACCCCAAGGAACAAAGCCCGGAGACCCCTGGGGCAAAAACGGCTTCCGACGAACAATAGGTGCTTGCTGTGGAACACCTATCCCAAGTGGGGCTAGCCAGCTCAACAAAATGCCACACACCCAGGTGTAAGAAACAACATTGCCCAGGCATGGTCTAAGCCCCTCACCTCGTCCCTGTGCTTTGGGGAGCCGGAGGGACACCCGAGGCCCACGGCCCTGAGACCCCTTTGCAAAAAGCCGGCTTCCCACGGAAACAGTTTTCCTGAGGTGCAGACCCTCTCACAAGTGGTTGTGGCAAGGTAAAGCAAATGCCCTCCACTTCTCTGGAAGAAACCACAGTGCCCAGCCATGTTCTAAGCCCTCCCATCCTCCCTGGGCTTCTGGCAGCAGGAGTGAAAAGAGAGGAGCAGAGCACTGGGACCGGTTTGACAAAAACCGGCTTCCCACGGGAAAGTCTTTCTCCACGTGCAGACATGCTCCCAGGTGCCTGTGGCAAGGGGAAGGAAATGCCATACACTGACCTGGAAGAGACCACAGGGCCCAGGCACAGTCTGAACCCTTCCCTCAACCCGGCAGTTTTGCTAGCAGGAGTTCAACCCCAACGAACACAGCCCGGAGACCCGTGAGGCAAAAACGGCTTCCGACGAACAATAGGCGCTCGCTGTGGAAAACCTATCCCAAGTGGGGATAGCCAGCTCAGCAAAATGCCACACACCCAGGTGTAAGAAACAAAATTGCCCAGGCATGGTCTAAGCCCCTGACCTCGTCCCTGTGCTTTGGGGAGCCGGAGGGACACCCGAGGCCCACGGAACTGAGACCCCTTTGCAAAAAGCCAGCTTCCCACGGAAACAGTTTTCCTGAGGTGCAGACCCTCTCACAAGTGGTTGTGGCAAGGTAAAGCAAATGCCCTCCACTTCTCTGGAAGAAACCACAGTGCCCAGCCATGTTCTAAGCCCTCCCATCCTCCCTGGGCTTCTGGCAGCAGGAGTGAAAAGAGAGGAGCAGAGCACTGGGACCCGTTTGACAAAAACCGGCTTCCCACGGGAAAGTCTTTCTCCACGTGCAGACATGCTCCCAGGTGCCTGTGGCAAGGGGAAGGAAATGCCATACACTGACCTGGAAGAGACCACAGGGCCCAGGCACAGTCTGAACCCTTCCCTCAACCCGGCGGTTTTCCTAGCAGGAGTTCAACCCCAATGAACACAGCCCGGAGACCGCTGGGGCAAAAACGGCTTCCCACGAACAATAGGTGCTTGCTGTGGAAAACCTATCCCAAGTGGGGGTAGCCAGCTCAACAAAATGCCACACACCCAGGTGTAAGAAACAACATTGCCCAGGCATGGTCTAAGCCCCTCACCTCGTCCCTGTGCTTTGGGGAGCCGGAGGGACACCTGAGGCCCACGGCCCTGAGACCCCTTTGCAAAAAGCCGGCTTCCCACGGAAACAGTTTTCCTGAGGTGTAGACCCTCTCACAAGTGGTTGTGGCAAGGTAAAGCAAATGCCCTCCACTTCTCTGGAAGAAACCACAGTGCCCAGCCATGTTCTAAGCCCTCCCATCCTCTCTGGGCCTCTGGCAGCAGGAGTGAAAAGAGAGGAGCAGAGCACTGGGACCCGTTTGACAAAAACCGGCTTCCCACGGGAAAGTCTTTCTCCACGTGCAGACATGCTCCCAGGTGCCTGTGGCAAGAGGAAGGAAATGCCATACATTGACCTGGAAGAGACCACAGGGTCCAGGCACAGTCTAAACCCTTCCCTCAACCAGGCAGTTTTTCTAGCAGGAGTTCAACCCCAACGAACACAGCCCGGAGACCCGTGAGGCAAAAAAGGCTTCCGATGAACAATAGGCGCTCGCTGTGGAAAACCTATCTCAAGTGGGGGTAGCCAGCTCAACAAAATGCCACACACCCAGGTGTAAGAAACAACATTGCCCAGCGATGGTCTAAGCCCCTCACCTCGTCCCTGTGCTTTGGGGAGACGGGGGGACACCCGAGGCCCACGGCCCTGTGACAACTTTGCAAAAAGCCAGCTTCCCACGGAAACAGTTTTCCTGAGGTGCAGACCCTCTCACAAGTGGTTGTGGCAAGGAAAAGCAAATGCCCTCCACTTCTCTGGAAGAAACCACAGTGCCCAGCCATGTTCTAAGCCCTCCCATCCTCCCTGGGCTTCTGGCAGCAGGAGTGAAAAGAGAGGAGCAGAGCACTGGGACCCGTTTGACAAAAACCGGCTTCCCACGGGAAAGTCTTTGTCCACGTGCAGACATGCTCCCAGGTGCCTGTGGCAAGGGGAAGGAAATGCCATACACTGACCTGGAAGAGACCACAGGGCCCAGGCACAGTCTGAACCCTTCCCTCAACCCGGCGGTTTTGCTAGCAGGAGTTCAACCCCAACGAACACAGCCCGGAGACACCTGGGGCAAAAACGGCTTCCGACGAACAATAGGTGCTTGCTGTGGAACACCTATCCCAAGTGGGGGTAGCCAGCTCAACAAAATGCCACACACCCAGGTGTAAGAAACAACATTGCCCAGGCATGGTCTAAGCCCCTCACCTCGTCCCTGTGCTTTGGGGAGCCAGAGGGACAGCCGAGGCACACGGCCCTGAGACCCCTTTGCAAAAAGCCGGCTTCCCACGGAAACAGTTTTCCTGAGGTGCAGACCCTCTCACAAGTGGTTGTGGCAAGGTAAAGCAAATGCCCTCCACTTCTCTGGAAGAAACCCCAGTGCCCAGCCATGTTCTAAGCCCTCCCATCCTCCCTGGGCTTCTGGCAGCAGGAGTGAAAAGAGAGGAGCAGAGCACTGGGACCCGTTTGATAAAAACCGGCTTCCCACCGGAAAGTCTTTCTCCACGTGCAGACATGCTCCCAGGTGCCTGTGGCAAGGGGAAGGAAATGCCATACACTGACCTGGAAGAGACCACAGGGCCCAGGCACAGTCTGAACCCTTCCCTCAACCCGGCGGTTTTGCTAGCAGGAGTTCAACCCCAACGAACACAGCCCGGAGACCCCTGGGGCAAAAACGGCTTCCGACGAACAATAGGTGCTTGCTGTGGAACACCTATCCCAAGTGGGGGTAGCCAGCTCAACAAAATGCCACACACCCAGGTGTAAGAAACAACATTGCCCAGGCATGGTCTAACCCCCTCACCTCGTCCCTGTGCTTTGGGGAGCCGGAGGGACAGCCGAGGCCCACGGCCCTGAGGCCCCTTTGCAAAAAGCCGGCTTCCCACGGAAACAGTTTTCCTGAGGTGCAGACCCTCTCACAAGTGGTTGTGGCAAGGTAAAGCAAATGCCCTCCACTTCTCTGGAAGAAACCGCAGTGCCCAGCCATGTTCTAAGCCCTCCCATCTTCCCTGGGCTTCTGGCAGCAGGAGTGAAAAGAGAGGAGCAGAGCACTGGGACCCGTTTGACAGAAACCGGCTTCCCACCGGAAAGTCTTTCTCCACGTGCAGACATGCTCCCAGGTGCCTGTGGCAAGGGCAAGGAAATGCCATACACTGACCTGGAAGAGACCACAGGGCCCAGGCACAGTCTGAATCCTTCCCTCAACCCGGCGGTTTTGCTAGCAGGAGTTCAACCCCAACGAACACAGCCCGGAGACCCGTGGGGCAAAAACGGCTTCCGACGAACAATAGGTGCTTGCTGTGGAACACCTATCCCAAGTGGGGGTAGCCAGCTCAACAAAATGCCACACACCCAGGTGTAAGAAACAACATTGCCCAGGCATGGTCTAACCCCTCACCTCGTCCCTGTGCTTTGGGGAGCCGGAGGGACACCCGAGGCCCACGGCCCTGAGACCCCTTTGCAAAAAGCCGGCTTCCCACGGAAACAGTTTTCCTGAGGTGCAGACCCTCTCACAAGTGGTTGTGGCAAGGTAAAGCAAATGCCCTCCACTTCTCTGGAAGAAACCACAGTGCCCAGCCATGTTCTAAGCCCTCCCATCTTCCCTGGGCTTCTGGCAGCAGGAGTGAAAAGAGAGGAGCAGAGCACTGGGACCCGTTTGACAAAAACCGGCTTCCCACGGGAAAGTCTTTCTCCACGTGCAGACATGCTCCCAGGTGCCTGTGGCAAGGGGAAGGAAATGCCATACACTGACCTGGAAGAGACCACAGGGCCCAGGCACAGTCTAAACCCTTCCCTCAACCCGGCAGTTTTGCTAGCAGGAGTTCAACCCCAACGAACACAGCCCAGAGACCCGAGAGGCACAAACGGCTTCCGACGAACAATAGGCGCTCGCTGTGGAAAACCTATTCCAAGTGGGGGTAGCCAGCTCAACAAAATGCCACACACCCAGGTGTAAGAAACAACATTGCCCAGGCATGGTCTAAGCCCCTCACCTCGTCCCTCTGCTTTGGGGAGCCGGAGGGACACCCGAGGCCCACGGCCCTGAGACCCCTTTGCAAAAAGCCGGCTTCCCACGGAAACAGTTTTCCTGAGGTGCAGACCCTCTCACAAGTGGTTGTGGCAAGGTAAAGCAAATGCCCTCCACTTCTCTGGAAGAAACCCCAGTGCCCAGCCATGTTCTAAGCACTCCCATCCTCCCTGGGCTTCTGGCAGCAAGAGTGAAAAGAGAGGAGCAGAGCACTGGGACCCGTTTGACAAAAACCGGCTTCCCACGGGAAAGTCTTTCTCCACGTGCAGACATGCTCCCAGGTGCCTGTGGCAAGGGGAAGGAAATGCCATACACTGACCTGGAAGAGACCACAGGGCCAGGCACAGTCTGAACCCTTCCCTCCACCCGGCGGCTTTGCTAGCAGGAGTTCAACCCAAACGAACACAGCCCGGAGACCCCTGGGGCAAAAACGGCTTCCCACGAACAATAGGTGCTTGCTGTGGAACACCTATCCCAAGTGGGGGTAGCCAGCTCAACAAAATGCCACACACCCAGGTGTAAGAAACAACATTGCCCAGGCATGGTCTAAGCCCCTCACCTCGTCCCTGTGCTTTGGGGAGCCGGAGGGACACCCGAGGCCCATGGCCCTGAGACCCCTTTGCAAAAAGCCGGCTTCCCACGGAAACAGTTTTCCTGAGGTGCAGACCCTCTCACAAGTGGTTGTGGCAAGGTAAAGCAAATGCCCTCCACTTCTCTGGAAGAAACCGCAGTGCCCAGCCATGTTCTAAGCCCTCCCATCCTCCCTGCGCTTCTGGCAGCAGGAGTGAAAAGAGAGGAGCAGAGCACTGGGACCCGTTTGACAAAAACCGGCTTCCCACGGGAAAGTCTTTCTCCACGTGCAGACATGCTCCCAGGTGCCTGTGGCAAGGGGAAGGAAATGCCATACACTGACCTGGAAGAGACCACAGGGCCCAGGCACAGTCTAAACCCTTCCCTCAACCCGGCAGTATTGCTAGCAGGAGTTCAACCCCAACGAACACAGCCCGGAGACCCGTGAGGCAAAAACGGCTTCCGACGAACAATAGGCGCTTGCTGTGGAAAACCTATCGCAAGTGGGGGTAGCCAGCTCAACAAAATGCCACACACCCAGGTGTAAGAAACAACATTGCCCAGCGATGGTCTAAGCCCCTCACTCGTCCCTGTGCTTTGGGGAGCCGGAGGGACACCCGAGGCCCACGGCCCTGAGACCCCTTTGCAAAAAGCCGGCTTCCCACGGAAACAGTTTTCCTGAGGTGCAGACCCTCTCACAAGTGGTTGTGGCAAGGTAAAGCAAATGCCCTCCACTTCTCTGGAAGAAACCACAGTGCCCAGCCATGTTCTAAGCCCTCCCATCCTCCCTGGGCTTCTGGCAGCAGGAGTGAAAAGAGAGGAGCAGAGCACTGGGACCCGTTTGACAAAAACCGGCTTCCCACGGGAAAGTCTTTCTCCTCGTGCAGACATGCTCCCAGGTGCCTGTGGCAAGGGGAAGGAAATGCCATACACTGACCTGGAAGAGACCACAGGGCCCAGGCACAGTCTGAACCCTTCCCTCAACCCGGCGGTTTTGCTAGCAGGAGTTCAAACCCAACGAACACAGCCCAGAGACCCCTGGGGCAAAAACGGCTTCCGACGAACAATAGGTGCTCGCTGTGGAACACCTATCCCAAGTGGGGGTAGCCAGCTCAACAAAATCCACACACCCAGGTGTAAGAAACAACATTGCCCAGGCATGGTCTAAGCCCCTCACCTCGTCCCTGTGCTTTGGGGAGCCGGAGGGACACCCGAGGCCCACGGCCCTGAGACCCCTTTGCAAAAAGCCAGCTTCCCACGGAAACAGTTTTCCTGAGGTGCAGACCCTCTCACAAGTGGTTGTGGCAAGGTAAAGCAAATGCCCTCCACTTCTTTGGAAGAAACCACAGTGCCCAGCCATGTTCTAAGCCCTCCCATCCTCCCTGGGCTTCTGGCAGCAGGAGTGAAAAGAGAGGAGCAGAGCACTGGGACCCGTTTGACAAAAACCGGCTTCCCACCGGAAAGTCTTTCTCCACGTGCAGACATGCTCCCAGGTGCCTGTGGCAAGGGGAAGGAAATGCCATACACTGACCTGGAAGAGACCACAGGGCCCAGGCACAGTCTGAACCCTTCCCTCAACCCGGCGGTTTTGCTAGCAGGAGTTCAACCCCAACGAACACAGCCCGGAGACCCCTGGGGCAAAAACGGCTTCCGATGAACAATAGGTGCTTGCTGTGGAACACCTATCCCAAGTGGGGGTAGCCAGCTCAACAAAATGCCACACACCCAGGTGTAAGAAACAACATTGCCCAGGCATGGTCTAAGCCCCGCACCTCGTCCCTGTGCTTTGGGGAGCCGGAGGGACAGCCGAGGCCCACGACCCTGTGACCCCTTTGCAAAAAGCCGGCTTCCCACGGAGACAGTTTTCCTGAGGTGCAGACCCTCTTACAAGTGGTTGTGGCAAGGTAAAGCAAATGCCCTCCACTTCTCTGGAAGAAACCACAATGCCCAGCCATGTTCTAAGCCCTCCCATCCTCCCTGGGCTTCTGGCAGCAGGAGTGAAAAGAGAGGAGCAGAGCACTGGGACCCGTTGGACAAAAACCGGCTTCCCACGGAAAAGTCTTTCTCCACGTGAAGACATGCTCCCAGGTGCCTGGGGCAAGGGGAAGGAAATGCCATACACTGACCTGGAAGAGACCACAGGGCCCAGGCACAGTCTGAACCCTTCCCTCATCCCGGCGGTTTTGCTAGCAGGAGTTCAACCCCAACGAACACAGCCCGGAGGCCCCTGGGGCAAAAACGTCTTCCGACGAACAATAGGTGCTCGCTGTGGAACACCTATCCCAAGTGGGGGTAGCCAGCTCAACAAAATCCACACACCCAGGTGTAAGAAACAACATTGCCCAGGCATGGTCTAAGCCCCTTACCTCGTCCCTGTGCTTTGTGGAGCCGGAGGGACAGCCGAGGCCCACGGCCCTGAGACCCCTTTGCAAAAACCCGGCTTCCCACGGAAACAGTTTTCCTCAGGTGCAGACCCTATCCCAAGTGGTTGTGGCAAGGTAAAGAAAATGCCCTCCACTTCTCTGGAAGAAACCACAGTGCCCAGCCATGTTCTAAGCCCTCCCATCCTCCCTGGGCTTCTGGCAGCAGGAGTGAAAAGAGAGGAACAGAGCACTGGGACCGGTTTGACAAAAACCAGCTTCCCACGGGAAAGTCTTTCTCCACGTGCAGACATGCTCCCAGGTGCCTGTGGCAAGGGGAAGGAAATGCCATACACTGACCTGGAAGAGACCACAGGGCCCAGGCACAGTCTGAACCCTTCCCTCAACCCGGCGGTTTTCCTAGCAGGAGTTCAACCCCAATGAACACAGCCCGGAGACCCCTGGGGCAAAAACGGCTTCCCACGAACAATAGGTGCTTGCTGTGGAAAACCTATCCCAAGTGGGGGTAGCCAGCTCAACAAAATGCCACACACCCAGGTGTAAGAAACAACATTGCCCAGGCATGGTCTAAGCCCCTCACCTCGTCCCTGTGCTTTGGGGAGCCGGAGGGACACCCGAGGCCCACGGCCCTGAGACCCCTTTGCAAAAAGCCGGCTTCCCACGGAAACAGTTTTCCTGAGGTGTAGACCCTCTCACAAGTGGTTGTGGCAAGGTAAAGCAAATGCCCTCCACTTCTCTGGAAGAAACCACAGTGCCCAGCCATGTTCTAAGCCCTCCCATCCTCCCTGGGCCTCTGGCAGCAGGAGTGAAAAGAGAGGAGCAGAGCACTGGGACCCGTTTGACAAAAACCGGCTTCCCACGGGAAAGTCTTTCTCCACGTGCAGACATGCTCCCAGGTGCCTGTGGCAAGAGGAAGGAAATGCCATACATTGACCTGGAAGAGACCACAGGGCCCAGGCACAGTCTAAACCCTTCCCTCAACCAGGCAGTTTTTCTAGCAGGAGTTCAACCCCAACGAACACAGCCCGGAGACCCGTGAGGCAAAAAAGGCTTCCGACGAACAATAGGCGCTCGCTGTGGAAAACCTATCTCAAGTGGGGGTAGCCAGCTCAACAAAATGCCACACACCCAGGTGTAAGAAACAACATTGCCCAGGCATGGTCTAAGCCCCTCACCTCGTCCCTCTGCTTTGGGGAGCCGGAGGGACACCCGAGGCCCACGGCCCTGAGACCCCTTTGCAAAAAGCCGGCTTCCCACGGAAACAGTTTTCCTGAGGTGCAGACCCTCTCACAAGTGGTTGTGGCAAGGTAAAGCAAATGCCCTCCACTTCTCTGGAAGAAACCCCAGTGCCCAGCCATGTTCTAAGCACTCCCATCCTCCCTGGGCTTCTGGCAGCAAGAGTGAAAAGAGAGGAGCAGAGCACTGGGACCCGTTTGACAAAAACCGGCTTCCCACGGGAAAGTCTTTCTCCACGTGCAGACATGCTCCCAGGTGCCTGTGGCAAGGGGAAGGAAATGCCATACACTGACCTGGAAGAGACCACAGGGCCAGGCACAGTCTGAACCCTTCCCTCCACCCGGCGGCTTTGCTAGCAGGAGTTCAACCCAAACGAACACAGCCCGGAGACCCCTGGGGCAAAAACGGCTTCCCACGAACAATAGGTGCTTGCTGTGGAACACCTATCCCAAGTGGGGGTAGCCAGCTCAACAAAATGCCACACACCCAGGTGTAAGAAACAACATTGCCCAGGCATGGTCTAAGCCCCTCACCTCGTCCCTGTGCTTTGGGGAGCCGGAGGGACACCCGAGGCCCATGGCCCTGAGACCCCTTTGCAAAAAGCCGGCTTCCCACGGAAACAGTTTTCCTGAGGTGCAGACCCTCTCACAAGTGGTTGTGGCAAGGTAAAGCAAATGCCCTCCACTTCTCTGGAAGAAACCGCAGTGCCCAGCCATGTTCTAAGCCCTCCCATCCTCCCTGCGCTTCTGGCAGCAGGAGTGAAAAGAGAGGAGCAGAGCACTGGGACCCGTTTGACAAAAACCGGCTTCCCACGGGAAAGTCTTTCTCCACGTGCAGACATGCTCCCAGGTGCCTGTGGCAAGGGGAAGGAAATGCCATACACTGACCTGGAAGAGACCACAGGGCCCAGGCACAGTCTAAACCCTTCCCTCAACCCGGCAGTATTGCTAGCAGGAGTTCAACCCCAACGAACACAGCCCGGAGACCCGTGAGGCAAAAACGGCTTCCGACGAACAATAGGCGCTTGCTGTGGAAAACCTATCGCAAGTGGGGGTAGCCAGCTCAACAAAATGCCACACACCCAGGTGTAAGAAACAACATTGCCCAGCGATGGTCTAAGCCCCTCACTCGTCCCTGTGCTTTGGGGAGCCGGAGGGACACCCGAGGCCCACGGCCCTGAGACCCCTTTGCAAAAAGCCGGCTTCCCACGGAAACAGTTTTCCTGAGGTGCAGACCCTCTCACAAGTGGTTGTGGCAAGGTAAAGCAAATGCCCTCCACTTCTCTGGAAGAAACCACAGTGCCCAGCCATGTTCTAAGCCCTCCCATCCTCCCTGGGCTTCTGGCAGCAGGAGTGAAAAGAGAGGAGCAGAGCACTGGGACCCGTTTGACAAAAACCGGCTTCCCACGGGAAAGTCTTTCTCCTCGTGCAGACATGCTCCCAGGTGCCTGTGGCAAGGGGAAGGAAATGCCATACACTGACCTGGAAGAGACCACAGGGCCCAGGCACAGTCTGAACCCTTCCCTCAACCCGGCGGTTTTGCTAGCAGGAGTTCAAACCCAACGAACACAGCCCAGAGACCCCTGGGGCAAAAACGGCTTCCGACGAACAATAGGTGCTCGCTGTGGAACACCTATCCCAAGTGGGGGTAGCCAGCTCAACAAAATCCACACACCCAGGTGTAAGAAACAACATTGCCCAGGCATGGTCTAAGCCCCTCACCTCGTCCCTGTGCTTTGGGGAGCCGGAGGGACACCCGAGGCCCACGGCCCTGAGACCCCTTTGCAAAAAGCCAGCTTCCCACGGAAACAGTTTTCCTGAGGTGCAGACCCTCTCACAAGTGGTTGTGGCAAGGTAAAGCAAATGCCCTCCACTTCTTTGGAAGAAACCACAGTGCCCAGCCATGTTCTAAGCCCTCCCATCCTCCCTGGGCTTCTGGCAGCAGGAGTGAAAAGAGAGGAGCAGAGCACTGGGACCCGTTTGACAAAAACCGGCTTCCCACCGGAAAGTCTTTCTCCACGTGCAGACATGCTCCCAGGTGCCTGTGGCAAGGGGAAGGAAATGCCATACACTGACCTGGAAGAGACCACAGGGCCCAGGCACAGTCTGAACCCTTCCCTCAACCCGGCGGTTTTGCTAGCAGGAGTTCAACCCCAACGAACACAGCCCGGAGACCCCTGGGGCAAAAACGGCTTCCGATGAACAATAGGTGCTTGCTGTGGAACACCTATCCCAAGTGGGGGTAGCCAGCTCAACAAAATGCCACACACCCAGGTGTAAGAAACAACATTGCCCAGGCATGGTCTAAGCCCCGCACCTCGTCCCTGTGCTTTGGGGAGCCGGAGGGACAGCCGAGGCCCACGACCCTGTGACCCCTTTGCAAAAAGCCGGCTTCCCACGGAGACAGTTTTCCTGAGGTGCAGACCCTCTTACAAGTGGTTGTGGCAAGGTAAAGCAAATGCCCTCCACTTCTCTGGAAGAAACCACAATGCCCAGCCATGTTCTAAGCCCTCCCATCCTCCCTGGGCTTCTGGCAGCAGGAGTGAAAAGAGAGGAGCAGAGCACTGGGACCCGTTGGACAAAAACCGGCTTCCCACGGAAAAGTCTTTCTCCACGTGAAGACATGCTCCCAGGTGCCTGGGGCAAGGGGAAGGAAATGCCATACACTGACCTGGAAGAGACCACAGGGCCCAGGCACAGTCTGAACCCTTCCCTCATCCCGGCGGTTTTGCTAGCAGGAGTTCAACCCCAACAAACACAGCCCGGAGGCCCCTGGGGCAAAAACGTCTTCCGACGAACAATAGGTGCTCGCTGTGGAACACCTATCCCAAGTGGGGGTAGCCAGCTCAACAAAATCCACACACCCAGGTGTAAGAAACAACATTGCCCAGGCATGGTCTAAGCCCCTTACCTCGTCCCTGTGCTTTGTGGAGCCGGAGGGACAGCCGAGGCCCACGGCCCTGAGACCCCTTTGCAAAAACCCGGCTTCCCACGGAAACAGTTTTCCTCAGGTGCAGACCCTATCCCAAGTGGTTGTGGCAAGGTAAAGAAAATGCCCTCCACTTCTCTGGAAGAAACCACAGTGCCCAGCCATGTTCTAAGCCCTCCCATCCTCCCTGGGCTTCTGGCAGCAGGAGTGAAAAGAGAGGAACAGAGCACTGGGACCGGTTTGACAAAAACCAGCTTCCCACGGGAAAGTCTTTCTCCACGTGCAGACATGCTCCCAGGTGCCTGTGGCAAGGGGAAGGAAATGCCATACACTGACCTGGAAGAGACCACAGGGCCCAGGCACAGTCTGAACCCTTCCCTCAACCCGGCGGTTATGCTAGCAGGAGTTCAAACCCAACGAACACAGCCCAGAGACCCCTGGGGCAAAAACGGCTTCCGACGAACAATAGGTGCTTGCTGTGGAACACCTATCCCAAGTGGGGGTAGCCAGGTCAACAATATCCACACACCCAGGTGTAAGAAACAACATTGCCCAGGCATGGTCTAAGCCCCTCACCTCGTCCCTGTGCTTTGGGGAGCCGGAGGGACACCCGAGGCCCACGGCCCTGAGACCCCTTTGCAAAAAGCCAGCTTCCCACGGAAACAGTTTTCCTGAGGTGCAGACCCTCTCACAAGTGGTTGTGGCAAGGTAAAGCAAATGCCCTCCACTTCTCTGGAAGAAACCACAGTGCCCAGCCATGTTCTAAGCCCTCCCATCCTCCCTGGGCTTCTGGCAGCAGGAGTGAAAAGAGAGGAGCAGAGCACTGGGACCCGTTTGACAAAAACCAGCTTCCCACCGGAAAGTCTTTCTCCACGTGCAGACATGCTCCCAGGTGCCTGTGGCAAGGGGAAGGAAATGCCATACATTGACCTGGAAGAGACCACAGGGCCCAGGCACAGTCTAAACCCTTCCCTCAACCAGGCATTTTTTCTAGCAGGAGTTCAACCCCAACGAACACAGCCCGGAGACCCGTGAGGCAAAAAAGGCTTCCGACGAACAATAGGCGCTCGCTGTGGAAAACCTATCTCAAGTGGGGGTAGCCAGCTCAACAAAATGCCACACACCCAGGTGTAAGAAACAACATTGCCCAGCGATGGTCTAAGCCCCTCACCTCGTCCCTGTGCTTTGGGGAGCCGGGGGGACACCCGAGGCCCACGGCCCTGTGACCACTTTGCAAAAAGCCAGCTTCCCACGGAAACAGTTTTCCTGAGGTGCAGACCCTCTCACAAGTGGTTGTGGCAAGGAAAAGCAAATGCCCTCCACTTCTCTGGAAGAAACCACAGTGCCCAGCCATGTTCTAAGCCCTCCCATCCTCCCTGGGCTTCTGGCAGCAGGAGTGAAAAGAGAGGAGCAGAGCACTGGGACCCGTTTGACAAACACGGCTTCCCACGGGAAAGTCTTTCTCCACGTGAAGACATGCTCCCAGGTGCCTGGGGCAAGGGGAAGGAAATGCCATACACTGACCTGGAAGAGACCACAGGGCCCAGGCACAGTCTGAACCCTTCCCTCAACCCGGCGGTTTTGCTAGCAGGAGTTCAACCCCAAGGAACAAAGCCCGGAGACCCCTGGGGCAAAAACGGCTTCCGACGAACAATAGGTGCTTGCTGTGGAACACCTATCCCAAGTGGGGGTAGCCAGCTCAACAAAATGCCACACACCCAGGTGTAAGAAACAACATTGCCCAGGCATGGTCTAAGCCCCTCACCTCGTCCCTGTGCTTTGGGGAGCCGGAGGGACACCCGAGGCCCACGGCCCTGAGACCCCTTTGCAAAAAGCCGGCTTCCCACGGAAACAGTTTTCCTGAGGTGCAGACCCTCTCACAAGTGGTTGTGGCAAGGTAAAGCAAATGCCCTCCACTTCTCTGGAAGAAACCACAGTGCCCAGCCATGTTCTAAGCCCTCCCATCCTCCCTGGGCTTCTGGCAGCAGGAGTGAAAAGAGAGGAGCAGAGCACTGGGACCGGTTTGACAAAAACCGGCTTCCCACGGGAAAGTCTTTCTCCACGTGCAGACATGCTCCCAGGTGCCTGTGGCAAGGGGAAGGAAATGCCATACACTGACCTGGAAGAGACCACAGGGCCCAGGCACAGTCTGAACCCTTCCCTCAACCCGGCAGTTTTGCTAGCAGGAGTTCAACCCCAACGAACACAGCCCGGAGACCCGTGAGGCAAAAACGGCTTCCGACGAACAATAGGCGCTCGCTGTGGAAAACCTATCCCAAGTGGGGATAGCCAGCTCAGCAAAATGCCACACACCCAGGTGTAAGAAACAAAATTGCCCAGGCATGGTCTAAGCCCCTGACCTCGTCCCTGTGCTTTGGGGAGCCGGAGGGACACCCGAGGCCCACGGAACTGAGACCCCTTTGCAAAAAGCCAGCTTCCCACGGAAACAGTTTTCCTGAGGTGCAGACCCTCTCACAAGTGGTTGTGGCAAGGTAAAGCAAATGCCCTCCACTTCCCTGGAAGAAACCCCAGTGCCCAGCCATGTTCTAAGCCCTCCCATCCTCCCTGGGCTTCTGGCAGCAGGAGTGAAAAGAGAGGAGCACAGCACTGGGACCCGTTTGACAAAAACCGGCTTCCCACCGGAAAGTCTTTCTCCACGTGCAGACATGCTCCCAGGTGCCTGTGGCAAGGGGAAGGAAATGCCATACACTGACCTGGAAGAGACCACAGGGCCCAGGCACAGTCTGAACCCTTCCCTCAACCCGGCGGTTTTCCTAGCAGGAGTTCAACCCCAATGAACACAGCCCGGAGACCCCTGGGGCAAAAACGGCTTCCCACGAACAATAGGTGCTTGCTGTGGAAAACCTATCCCAAGTGGGGGTAGCCAGCTCAACAAAATGCCACACACCCAGGTGTAAGAAACAACATTGCCCAGGCATGGTCTAAGCCCCTCACCTCGTCCCTGTGCTTTGGGGAGCCGGAGGGACACCCGAGGCCCACGGCCCTGAGACCCCTTTGCAAAAAGCCGGCTTCCCACGGAAACAGTTTTCCTGAGGTGTAGACCCTCTCACAAGTGGTTGTGGCAAGGTAAAGCAAATGCCCTCCACTTCTCTGGAAGAAACCACAGTGCCCAGCCATGTTCTAAGCCCTCCCATCCTCCCTGGGCCTCTGGCAGCAGGAGTGAAAAGAGAGGAGCAGAGCACTGGGACCCGTTTGACAAAAACCGGCTTCCCACGGGAAAGTCTTTCTCCACGTGCAGACATGCTCCCAGGTGCCTGTGGCAAGAGGAAGGAAATGCCATACATTGACCTGGAAGAGACCACAGGGCCCAGGCACAGTCTAAACCCTTCCCTCAACCAGGCAGTTTTTCTAGCAGGAGTTCAACCCCAACGAACACAGCCCGGAGACCCGTGAGGCAAAAAAGGCTTCCGATGAACAATAGGCGCTCGCTGTGGAAAACCTATCTCAAGTGGGGGTAGCCAGCTCAACAAAATGCCACACACCCAGGTGTAAGAAACAACATTGCCCAGCGATGGTCTAAGCCCCTCACCTCGTCCCTGTGCTTTGGGGAGACGGGGGGACACCCGAGGCCCACGGCCCTGTGACAACTTTGCAAAAAGCCAGCTTCCCACGGAAACAGTTTTCCTGAGGTGCAGACCCTCTCACAAGTGGTTGTGGCAAGGAAAAGCAAATGCCCTCCACTTCTCTGGAAGAAACCACAGTGCCCAGCCATGTTCTAAGCCCTCCCATCCTCCCTGGGCTTCTGGCAGCAGGAGTGAAAAGAGAGGAGCAGAGCACTGGGACCCGTTTGACAAAAACCGGCTTCCCACGGGAAAGTCTTTCTCCACGTGCAGACATGCTCCCAGGTGCCTGCGGCAAGGGGAAGGAAATGCCATACACTGACCTGGAAGAGACCACAGGGCCCAGGCACAGTCTGAACCCTTCCCTCAACCCGGCGGTTTTGCTAGCAGGAGTTCAACCCCAACGAACACAGCCCGGAGACACCTGGGGCAAAAACGGCTTCCGACGAACAATAGGTGCTTGCTGTGGAACACCTATCCCAAGTGGGGGTAGCCAGCTCAACAAAATGCCACACACCCAGGTGTAAGAAACAACATTGCCCAGCGATGGTCTAAGCCCCTCACCTCGTCCCTGTGCTTTGGGGAGCCGGAGGGACACCCGAGGCCCACGGCCCTGAGACCCCTTTGCAAAAAGCCGGCTTCCCACGGAAACAGTTTTCCTGAGGTGCAGACCCTCTCACAAGTGGTTGTGGCAAGGTAAAGCAAATGCCCTCCACTTCTCTGGAAGAAACCACAGTGCCCAGCCATGTTCTAAGCCCTCCCATCCTCCCTGGGCTTCTGGCAGCAGGAGTGAAAAGAGAGGAGCAGAGCACTGGGAGCCGTTTGACAAAAACCGGCTTCCCACCGGAAAGTCTTTCTCTACGTGCAGACATGCTCCCAGGTGCCTGTGGCAATGGGAAGGAAATGCCATACACTGACCTGGAAGAGACCACAGGGCCCAGGCACAGTCTAAACCCTTCCCTCAACCCGGCGGTTTTGCTAGCAGGAGTTCAAACCCAACGAACACAGCCCAGAGACCCCTGGGGCAAAAACGGCTTCCGACGAACAATAGGTGCTTGCTGTGGAACACCTATCCCAAGTGGGGCTAGCCAGCTGAACAAAATGCCACACACCCAGGTGTAAGAAACAACATTGCCCAGGCATGGTCTAAGCCCCTCACCTCGTCCCTGTGCTTTGGGGAGCCGGAGGGACACCCGAGGCCCATGGCCCTGAGACCCCTTTGCAAAAAGCCGGCTTCCCACGGAAACAGTTTTCCTGAGGTGCAGACCCTCTCACAAGTGGTTGTGGCAAGGTAAAGCAAATGCCCTCCACTTCTCTGGAAGAAACCACAGTGCCCAGCCATGTTCTAAGCCCTCCCATCCTCCGTGGGCTTCTGGCAGCAGGAGTGAAAAGAGAGGAGCAGAGCACTGGGACCCGTTTGACAAAAAGCGGCTTCCCATGGGAAAGTCTTTCTCCACGTGCAGACATGCTCCCAGGTGCCTGTGGCAAGGGGAAGGAAATGCCATACACTGACCTGGAAGAGACACAGGGCCCAGGCACAGTCTGAACCCTTCCCTCAACCCGGCGGATTTGCTAGCAGGAGTTCAACCCCAACGAACACAGCCCGGAGACCCCTGGGGCAAAAACGGCTTCCGACGAACAATAGGTGCTTGCTGTGGAACACCTATCCCAAGTGGGGGTAGCCAGCTCAACAAAATGCCACACACCCAGGTGTAAGAAACAACATTGCCCAGGCATGGTCTAAGCCCCTCACCTCGTCCCTGTGCTTTGGGGAGCCGGAGGGACACCCGAGGCCCACGGCCCTGAGACCCCTTTGCAAAAAGCCGGCTTCCCACGGAAACAGTTTTCCTGAAGTGCAGACCCTCTCACAAGTGGTTGTGGCCAGGTAAAGCAAATGCCCTCCACTTCTCTGGAAGAAACCGCAGTGCCCAGCCATGTTCTAAGCCCTCCCATCTTCCCTGGGCTTCTGGCAGCAGGAGTGAAAAGAGAGGAGCAGAGCACTGGGACCCGTTTGTCAAAAACCGGCTTCCCACCGGAAAGTCTTTCTCCACATGCAGACATGCTCCCAGGTGCCTGTGGCAAGGGGAAAGAAATGCCATACACTGACCTGGAAGAGACCACAGGGCCCAGGCACAGTCTAAACCCTTCCCTCAACCCGGCAGTTTTGCTAGCAGGAGTTCAACCCCAACGAACACAGCCCGGAGACCCGTGAGGCAAAAACGGCTTCCGACGAACAATAGGCGCTCGCTGTGGAAAACCTATCCCAAGTGGGGGTAGCCAGCTCAACAAAATGCCACACACCCAGGTGTAAGAAACAACATTGCCCAGGCATGGTCTAAGCCCCTCACCTCGTCCCTGTGCTTTGGGGAGCCGGAGGGACACACGAGGCCCACGGCCCTGAGACCCCTTTGCAAAAAGCCGGCTTCCCACGGAAACAGTTTTCCTGAGGTGCAGACCCTCTCACAAGTGGTTGTGGCAAGGTAAAGCAAATGCCCTCCACTTCTCTGGAAGAAACCGCAGTGCCCAGCCATGTTCTACACCCTCCCATCTTCCCTGGGCTTCTGGCAGCAGGAGTGAAAAGAGAGGAGCAGAGCACTGGGACCCGTTTGACAAAAACCGGCTTCCCACGGGAAAGTCTTTCTCCACGTGCAGACATGCTCCCAGGTGCCTGGGGCAAGGGGAAGGAAATGCCATACACTGACCTGGAAGAGACCACAGGGCCCAGGCACAGTCTAAACCCTTCCCTCAACCCGGCAGTTTTGCTAGCAGGAGTTCAACCCCAACGAACACAGCCCGGAGACCCGTGAGGCAAAAACGGCTTCCGATGAACAATAGGCGCTCGCTTTGGAAAACCTATCCCAAGTGGGGGTAGCCAGCTCAAGAAAATGCCACACACCCAGGTGTAAGAAACAACATTGCCCAGCGATGGTCTAAGCCCCTCACCTCGTCCCTGTGCTTTGGGGAGCCGGAGGGACACCCGAGGCCCACGGCCCTGAGACCCCTTTGCAAAAAGCCAGCTTCCCACGGAAACAGTTTTCCTGAGGTGCAGACCCTCTCACAAGTGGTTGTGGCAAGGTAAAGCAAATGCCCTCCACTTCTCTGGAAGAAACCACAGTGCCCAGCCATGTTCTAAGCCCTCCCATCCTCCCTGGGCTTCTGGCAGCAGGAGTGAAAAGAGAGGAGCAGAGCACTGGGAGCCGTTTGACAAAAACCGGCTTCCCACCGGAAAGTCTTTCTCTACGTGCAGACATGCTCCCAGGTGCCTGTGGCAATGGGAAGGAAATGCCATACACTGACCTGGAAGAGACCACAGGGCCCAGGCACAGTCTAAACCCTTCCCTCAACCCGGCGGTTTTGCTAGCAGGAGTTCAAACCCAACGAACACAGCCCAGAGACCCCTGGGGCAAAAACGGCTTCCGACGAACAATAGGTGCTTGCTGTGGAACACCTATCCCAAGTGGGGCTAGCCAGCTGAACAAAATGCCACACACCCAGGTGTAAGAAACAACATTGCCCAGGCATGGTCTAAGCCCCTCACCTCGTCCCTGTGCTTTGGGGAGCCGGAGGGACACCCGAGGCCCATGGCCCTGAGACCCCTTTGCAAAAAGCCGGCTTCCCACGGAAACAGTTTTCCTGAGGTGCAGACCCTCTCACAAGTGGTTGTGGCAAGGTAAAGCAAATGCCCTCCACTTCTCTGGAAGAAACCACAGTGCCCAGCCATGTTCTAAGCCCTCCCATCCTCCGTGGGCTTCTGGCAGCAGGAGTGAAAAGAGAGGAGCAGAGCACTGGGACCCGTTTGACAAAAAGCGGCTTCCCATGGGAAAGTCTTTCTCCACGTGCAGACATGCTCCCAGGTGCCTGTGGCAAGGGGAAGGAAATGCCATACACTGACCTGGAAGAGACACAGGGCCCAGGCACAGTCTGAACCCTTCCCTCAACCCGGCGGTTTTGCTAGCAGGAGTTCAACCCCAACGAACACAGCCCGGAGACCCCTGGGGCAAAAACGGCTTCCGACGAACAATAGGTGCTTGCTGTGGAACACCTATCCCAAGTGGGGGTAGCCAGCTCAACAAAATGCCACACACCCAGGTGTAAGAAACAACATTGCCCAGGCATGGTCTAAGCCCCTCACCTCGTCCCTGTGCTTTGGGGAGCCGGAGGGACACCCGAGGCCCACGGCCCTGAGACCCCTTTGCAAAAAGCCGGCTTCCCACGGAAACAGTTTTCCTGAAGTGCAGACCCTCTCACAAGTGGTTGTGGCCAGGTAAAGCAAATGCCCTCCACTTCTCTGGAAGAAACCGCAGTGCCCAGCCATGTTCTAAGCCCTCCCATCTTCCCTGGGCTTCTGGCAGCAGGAGTGAAAAGAGAGGAGCAGAGCACTGGGACCCGTTTGTCAAAAACCGGCTTCCCACCGGAAAGTCTTTCTCCACATGCAGACATGCTCCCAGGTGCCTGTGGCAAGGGGAAAGAAATGCCATACACTGACCTGGAAGAGACCACAGGGCCCAGGCACAGTCTAAACCCTTCCCTCAACCCGGCAGTTTTGCTAGCAGGAGTTCAACCCCAACGAACACAGCCCGGAGACCCGTGAGGCAAAAACGGCTTCCGACGAACAATAGGCGCTCGCTGTGGAAAACCTATCCCAAGTGGGGGTAGCCAGCTCAACAAAATGCCACACACCCAGGTGTAAGAAACAACATTGCCCAGGCATGGTCTAAGCCCCTCACCTCGTCCCTGTGCTTTGGGGAGCCGGAGGGACACACGAGGCCCACGGCCCTGAGACCCCTTTGCAAAAAGCCGGCTTCCCACGGAAACAGTTTTCCTGAGGTGCAGACCCTCTCACAAGTGGTTGTGGCAAGGTAAAGCAAATGCCCTCCACTTCTCTGGAAGAAACCGCAGTGCCCAGCCATGTTCTACACCCTCCCATCTTCCCTGGGCTTCTGGCAGCAGGAGTGAAAAGAGAGGAGCAGAGCACTGGGACCCGTTTGACAAAAACCGGCTTCCCACGGGAAAGTCTTTCTCCACGTGCAGACATGCTCCCAGGTGCCTGGGGCAAGGGGAAGGAAATGCCATACACTGACCTGGAAGAGACCACAGGGCCCAGGCACAGTCTAAACCCTTCCCTCAACCCGGCAGTTTTGCTAGCAGGAGTTCAACCCCAACGAACACAGCCCGGAGACCCGTGAGGCAAAAACGGCTTCCGATGAACAATAGGCGCTCGCTTTGGAAAACCTATCCCAAGTGGGGGTAGCCAGCTCAAGAAAATGCCACACACCCAGGTGTAAGAAACAACATTGCCCAGCGATGGTCTAAGCCCCTCACCTCGTCCCTGTGCTTTGGGGAGCCGGAGGGACACCCGAGGCCCACGGCCCTGAGACCCCTTTGCAAAAAGCCAGCTTCCCACGGAAACAGTTTTCCTGAGGTGCAGACCCTCTCACAAGTGGTTGTGGCAAGGTAAAGCAAATGCCCTCCACTTCTCTAGAAGAAACCGCAGTGCCCAGCCATGTTCTAAACCCTCCCATCTTCCCTGGGCTTCTGGCAGCAAGAGTGAAAAGAGAGGAGCAGAGCACTGGGACCCGTTTGACAAAAACCGGCTTCCCACGGGAAAGTCTTTCTCCACGTGCAGACATGCTCCCAGGTGCCTGGGGCAAGGGGAAGGAAATGCCATACACTGACCTGGAAGAGACCACAGGGCCCAGGCACAGTCTGAACCCTTCCCTCAACCCGGCAGTTTTGCTAGCAGGAGTTCAACCCCAACGAACAAAGCCCGGAGACCCCTGGGGCAAAAACGGCTTCTGACGAACAATAGGTGCTTGCTGTGGAACGCCTATCCCAAGTGGGGGTAGCCAGCTCAACAAAATGCCACACACCCAGGTGTAAGAAACAACATTGCCCCGGCATGGTCTAAGCCCCTCACCTCGTCCCTGTGCTTTGGGGAGCCGGAGGGACACCCGAGGCCCACGGCCCTGAGACCCCTTTGCAAAAAGCCGGCTTCCCACGGAAACAGTTTTCCTGAGGTGCAGACCCTCTCACAAGTGGTTGTGGCAAGGTAAAGCAAATGCCCTCCATTTCTCTGGAAGAAACCACAGTGCCCAGCCATGTTCTAAGCCCTCCCATCCTCCCTGGGCTTCTGGCAGCAGGAGTGAAAAGAGAGGAGCAGAGCACTGGGACCCGTTTGACAAAAACCGGCTTCCCACGGGAAAGTCTTTCTCCACATGCAGACATGCTCCCAGGTGCCTGGGGTAAAGGGAAGGAAATGCCATACACTGACCTGGAAGAGACCACAGGGCCCAGGCACAGTCTGAACCCTTCCCTCAACCCGGCGGTGTTGCTAGCAGGAGTTCAACCCCAACGAACAAAGCCCGGAGACCCCTGGGGCAAAAACGGCTTCCGACGAACAATAGGTGCTTGCTGTGGAACACCTATCCCAACTGGGGGTAGCCAGCTCAACAAAATGCCACACACCCAGGTGTAAGAAACAACATTGCCCAGGCATGGTCTAAGCCCCTCACCTCGTCCCTCTGCTTTGGGGAGCCGGAGGGACACCCGAGGCCCACGGCCCTGAGACCCCTTTGCAAAAAGCCGGCTTCCCACGGAAACAGTTTTCCTGAGGTGCAGACCCTCTCACAAGTGGTTGTGGCAAGGTAAAGCAAATGCCCTCCACTTCTCTGGAAGAAACCGCAGTGCCCAGCCATGTTCTAAACCCTCCCATCTTCCCTGGGCTTCTGGCAGCAGGAGTGAAAATAGAGGAGCAGAGCACTGGGACCCGTTTGACAAAAACCGGCTTCCCACGGGAATGTCTTTCTCCACGTGCAGACATGCTCCCAGGTGCCTGGGGCAAGGGGAAGGAAATGCCATACACTGACCTGGAAGAGACCACAGGGCCCAGGCACAGTCTAAACCCTTCCCTCAACCCGGCAGTTTTGCTAGGAGGAGTTCAACCCCAACGAACACAGCCCGGAGACCCGTGAGGCAAAAACGGCTTCCGACGAACAATAGGCGCTCGCTGTGGAAAACCTATCCCAAGTGGGGGTAGCCAGCTCAACAAAATGCCACACAGCCAGGTGTAAGAAACAAAATTGCCCAGGCATGGTCTAAGCCCCTCACCTCGTCCCTGTGCTTTGGGGAGCGGGAGGGACACCCGAGGCCCACGGCCCTGAGACCCCTTTGTAAAAAGCCGGCTTCCCACGGAAACAGTTTTCCTGAGGTGCAGACCCTCTCACAAGTGGTTGTGGCAAGGTAAAGCAAATGCCCTCCACTTCTCTGGAAGAAACCGCAGTGCCCAGCCATGTTCTAAGCCCTCCCATCTTCCCTGGGCTTCTGGCAGCAGGAGTGAAAAGAGAGGAGCAGAGCACTGGGACCCGTTTGACAAAAACCGGCTTCCCACCGGAAAGTCTTTCTCCACATGCAGACATGCTCCCAGGTGCCTGTGGCAAGGGGAAGGAAATGCCATACACTGACCTGGAAGAGACCACAGGGCCCAGGCACAGTCTAAACCCTTCCCTCAACCCGGCAGTTTTGCTAGCAGGAGTTCAACCCCAACGAACACAGCCCAGAGACCTCTGGGGCAAAAACGGCTTCCGACGAACAGAGGTGCTTGCTGTGGAACACCTATCCCAAGTGGGATTAGCCAGCTCAACAAAATCCACACACCCAGGTGTAAGAAACAACATTGCCCAGGCATGGTCTAAGCCCCTCACCTCATCCCTGTGCTTTGGGGAGCCAGAGGGACACCCGAGGCCCACGGCCCTGAGACCCCTTTGCAAAAAGCCAGCTTCCCACGGAAACAGTTTTCCTGAGGTGCAGACCTCTCACAAGTGGTTGTGGCAAGGTAAAGCAAATGCCCTCCACTTCTCTGGAAGAAACCACAGTGCCCAGCCATGGTCTAAGCCCTCCCATCTTCCCTGGGCTTCTGGCAGAAGGAGTGAAAAGAGAGGAGCAGAGCACTGGGACCCGTTTGACAAAAACCGGCTTCCCACGGGAAAGTCTTTCTCCACGTGCAGACATGCTCCCAGGTGCCTGTGGCAAGGGGAAGGAAATGCCATACACTGACCTGGAAGAGACCACAGGGCCCAGGCACAGTCTGAACCCTTCCCTCAACCCGGCGGTTTTGCTAGCATGAGTTCAACCCCAACGAACAAAGCCCGGAGACCCCTGGGGCAAAAACGGCTTCCGACGAACAATAGGTGCTTGCTGTGGAACACCTATCCCAAGTGGGGGTAGCCAGCTCAACAAAATGCCACACACCCAGGTGTAAGAAACAACATTGCCCAGGCATGGTCTAAGCCCCTCACCTCGTCCCTCTGCTTTGGGGAGCCGGAGCGACACCCGAGGCCCACGGCCCTGAGACCCCTTTGCAAAAAGCCGGCTTCCCACGGAAACAGTTTTCCTGAGGTGCAGACCCTCTCACAAGTGGTTGTGGCAAGGTAAAGCAAATGCCCTCCACTTCTCTGGAAGAAACCACAGTGCCCAGCCATGTTCTAAGCCCTCCCATCTTCCCTGGGCTTCTGGCAGCAGGAGTGAAAAGAGAGGAGCAGAGCACTGGGACCCGTTTGACAAAAACCGGCTTCCCACGGGAAAGTCTTTTTCCACGTGCAGACATGCTCCCAGGTGCCTGTGGCAAGGGGAAGGAAATGCCATACACTGACCTGGAAGAGACCACAGGGCCCAGGCACAGTCTAAACCCTTCCCTCAACCCGGCAGTTTTGCTAGCAGGAGTTCAACCCCAACGAACACAGCCCGGAGACCCGTGAGGCAAAAACGGCTTCCGACGAACAGTAGGCGCTCGCTGTGGAAAACCTATCCCAAGTGGGGCTAGCCAGCTCAACAAAATCCACACACCCAGGTGTAAGAAACAACATTGCCCAGGCATGGTCGAATCCCCTCACCTCGTCCCTGTGCTTTGGGGTGCCGGAGGGACACCCGAGGCCCACGGCCCTGAGACCCCTTTGCAAAAAGCCGGCTTCCCACGGAAACAGTTTTCATTAGGTGCAGACCCTCTCACAAGTGGTTGTGGCAAGGTAAAGCAAATGCCCTCCACTTCTCTGGAAGAAACCGCAGTGCCCAGCCATGTTCTAAGCCCTCCAATCTTCCCTGGGCTTCTGGCAGCAGGAGTGAAAAGAGAGGAGCAGAGCACTGGGACCCGTTTGACAAAAACTGGCTTCCCACCGGAAAGTCTTTCTCCACGTGCAGACATGCTCCCAGGTGCCTGTGGCAAGGGGAAGGAAATGCCATACACTGACCTGGAAGAGACCACAGGGCCCAGGCACAGTCTGAACCCTTCCCTCAACCCGGCGGTTTTGCTAGCAGGAGTTCAAACCCAACGAACACAGCCCAGAGACCCCTGGGGCAAAAACGGCTTCCGACGAACAATAGGTGCTTGCTGTGGAACACCTATCCCAAGTGGGGGTAGCCAGCTCAACAAAATGCCACACACCCAGGTGTAAGAAACAACATTGCCCAGGCATGGTCTAAGCCCCTCACCTCGTCCCTGTGCTTTGGGGAGCCGGAGGGACACCCGAGGCCCACGGCCCTGAGACCCCTTTGCAAAAAGCCGGCTTCCCACGGAAACAGTTTTCCTGAGGTGCAGGCCCTCTCACAAGTGGTTGTGGCAAGGTAAAGCAAATGCCCTCCACTTCTCTGGAAGAAACCACAGTGCCCAGCCATGTTCTAAGCCCTCCCATCCTCCCTGGGCTTCTGGCAGCAGGAGTGAAAAGAGAGGAGCAGAGCACTGGGACCCGTTTGACAAAAACCGGCTTCCCACGGGAAAGTCTTTCTCCACGTGCAGACATGCTCCCAGGTGCCTGTGGCAAGGGGAAGGAAATGCCATACACTGACCTGGAAGAGAACAAAGGGCCCAGGCACAGTCTGAACCCTTCCCTCAACCCGGCGGTTTTGCTAGCAGGAGTTCAAACCCAACGAACACAGCCCAGAGACCCCTGGGGCAAAAACGGCTTCCGACGAACAATAGGTGCTTGCTGTGGAACACCTATCCCAAGTGGAGGTAGCCAGCTCAACAAAATCCACACACCCAGGTGTAAGAAACAACATTGCCCAGGCATGGTCTAAGCCCCTCACCTCGTCCCTGTGCTTTGGGGTGCCGGAGGGACACCCGAGGCCCACGGCCCTGAGACCCCTTTGCAAATAGCCAGCTTCCCACGGAAACAGTTTTCCTGAGGTGCAGACCCTCTCACAAGTGGTTGTGGCAAGGTAAAGCAAATGCCCTCCACTTCTCTGGAAGAAACCGCAGTGCCCAGCCATGTTCTAAGCCCTCCAATCTTCCCTGGGCTTCTGGCAGCAGGAGTGAAAAGAGAGGAGCAGAGCACTGGGACCCATTTGACAAAAACCGGCTTCCCACGGGAAAGTCTTTCTCCACGTGCAGACATGCTCCCAGGTGCCAGTGGCAAGGGGAAGGAAATGCCATACACTGACCTGGAAGAGACCACAGGGCCCAGGCACAGTCTAAACCCTTCCCTCAACCCGGCAGTTTTGCTAGCAGGAGTTCAACCCCAACGAACACAGCCCGGAGACCCGTGAGGCAAAAACGGCTTCCGACGAACAGTAGGCGCTCGCTGTGGAAAACCTATCCCAAGTGGGGGTAGCCAGCTCAACAAAATGCCACACACCCAGGTGTAAGAAACAACATTGCCCAGGCATGGTCTAAGCCCCTCACCTCGTCCCTGTGCTTTGGGGAGCCGGAGGGACACCCGAGGCCCACGGCCCTGAGACCCCTTTGCAAAAAGCCGGCTTCCCACGGAAACAGTTTTCCTGAGTTGCAGACCCTCTCACAAGTGGTTGTGGCAAGGTAAAGCAAATGCCCTCCACTTCTCTGGAAGAAACCACAGTGCCCAGCCATGTTCTAAGCCCTCCCATCCTCCCTGGGCTTCTGGCAGCAGGAGTGAAAAGAGAGGAGCAGAGCACTGGGACCCGTTTGACAAAAACCGGCTTCCCACCGGAAAGTCTTTCTCCACGTGCAGACATGCTCCCAGGTGCCTGTGGCAAGAGGAAGGAAATGCCATACATTGACCTGGAAGAGACCACAGGGCCCAGGCACAGTCTAAACCCTTCCCTCAACCCGGCAGTTTTGCTAGCAGGAGTTCAACCCCAACGAACACAGCCCGGAGACCCGTGAGGCAAAAACGGCTTCCGACGAACAATAGGCGCTCGCTGTGGAAAACCTATCTCAAGTGGGGGTAGCCAGCTCAACAAAATGCCACACACCCAGGTGTAAGAAACAACATTGCCCAGCGATGGTCTAAGCCCCTCACCTCGTCCCTGTGCTTTGGGGAGCCGGGGGGACACGCGAGGCCCACGGCCCTGTGACCACTTTGCAAAAAGCCAGCTTCCCACGGAAACAGTTTTCCTGAGGTGCAGACCCTCTCACAAGTGGTTGTGGCAAGGAAAAGCAAATGCCCTCCACTTCTCTGGAAGAAACCACAGTGCCCAGCCATGTTCTAAGCCCTCCCATCCTCCCTGGGCTTCTGGCAGCAGGAGTGAAAAGAGAGGAGCAGAGCACTGGGACCCGTTTGACAAACACGGCTTCCCACGGGAAAGTCTTTCTCCACGTGAAGACATGCTCCCAGGTGCCTGGGGCAAGGGGAAGGAAATGCCATACACTGACCTGGAAGAGACCACAGGGCCCAGGCACAGTCTGAACCCTTCCCTCAACCCGGTGGTTTTGCTAGCAGGAGTTCAACTCCAAGGAACACAGCCCGGAGACCCCTGGGGCAAAAACGGCTTCCGACGAACAATAGGTGCTTGCTGTGGAACACCTATCCCAAGTGGGGGTAGCCAGCTCAACAAAATCCACACACCCAGGTGTAAGAAACAACATTGCCCAGGCATGGTCTAAGCCCCTCACCTCGTCCCTGTGCTTTGGGGAGCCGGAGGGACACCCGAGGCCCACGGCCCTGAGACCCCTTTGCAAAAATCCAGCTTCCCACGCAAACAGTTTTTCTGAGGTGCAGACCCTCTCACAAGTGGTTGTGGCAAGGTAAAGCAAATGCCCTCCACTTCTCTGGAAGAAACCACAGTGCCCAGCCATGTTCTAAGCCCTCCCATCCTCCCTGGGCTTCTGGCAGCAGGAGTGAAAAGAGAGGAGCAGAGCACTGGGAGCCGTTTGACAAAAACCGGCTTCCCACCGGAAAGTCTTTCTCTACGTGCAGACATGCTCCCAGGTGCCTGTGGCAATGGGAAGGAAATGCCATACACTGACCTGGAAGAGACCACAGGGCCCAGGCACAGTCTAAACCCTTCCCTCAACCCGGCGGTTTTGCTAGCAGGAGTTCAAACCCAACGAACACAGCCCAGAGACCCCTGGGGCAAAAACGGCTTCCGACGAACAATAGGTGCTAGCTGTGGAACACCTATCCCAAGTGGGGCTAGCCAGCTGAACAAAATGCCACACACCCAGGTGTAAGAAACAACATTGCCCAGGCATGGTCTAATCCCCTCACCTCGTCCCTGTGCTTTGGGGAGCCGGAGGGACACCCGAGGCCCATGGCCCTGAGACCCCTTTGCAAAAAGCCGGCTTCCCACGGAAACAGTTTTCCTGAGGTGCAGACCCTCTCACAAGTGGTTGTGGCAAGGTAAAGCAAATGCCCTCCACTTCTCTGGAAGAAACCACAGTGCCCAGCCATGTTCTAAGCCCTCCCATCCTCCGTGGGCTTCTGGCAGCAGGAGTGAAAAGAGAGGAGCAGAGCACTGGGACCCGTTTGACAAAAAGCGGCTTCCCATGGGAAAGTCTTTCTCCACGTGCAGACATGCTCCCAGGTGCCTGTGGCAAGGGGAAGGAAATGCCATACACTGACCTGGAAGAGACACAGGGCCCAGGCACAGTCTGAACCCTTCCCTCAACCCGGCGGTTTTGCTAGCAGGAGTTCAACCCCAACGAACACAGCCCGGAGACCCCTGGGGCAAAAACGGCTTCCGACGAACAATAGGTGCTTGCTGTGGAACACCTATCCCAAGTGGGGGTAGCCAGCTCAACAAAATGCCACACACCCAGGTGTAAGAAACAACATTGCCCAGGCATGGTCTAAGCCCCTCACCTCGTCCCTGTGCTTTGGGGAGCCGGAGGGACACCCGAGGCCCACGGCCCTGAGACCCCTTTGCAAAAAGCCGGCTTCCCACGGAAACAGTTTTCCTGAAGTGCAGACCCTCTCACAAGTGGTTGTGGCCAGGTAAAGCAAATGCCCTCCACTTCTCTGGAAGAAACCGCAGTGCCCAGCCATGTTCTAAGCCCTCCCATCTTCCCTGGGCTTCTGGCAGCAGGAGTGAAAAGAGAGGAGCAGAGCACTGGGACCCGTTTGTCAAAAACCGGCTTCCCACCGGAAAGTCTTTCTCCACATGCAGACATGCTCCCAGGTGCCTGTGGCAAGGGGAAAGAAATGCCATACACTGACCTGGAAGAGACCACAGGGCCCAGGCACAGTCTAAACCCTTCCCTCAACCCGGCAGTTTTGCTAGCAGGAGTTCAACCCCAACGAACACAGCCCGGAGACCCGTGAGGCAAAAACGGCTTCCGACGAACAATAGGCGCTCGCTGTGGAAAACCTATCCCAAGTGGGGGTAGCCAGCTCAACAAAATGCCACACACCCAGGTGTAAGAAACAACATTGCCCAGGCATGGTCTAAGCCCCTCACCTCGTCCCTGTGCTTTGGGGAGCCGGAGGGACACACGAGGCCCACGGCCCTGAGACCCCTTTGCAAAAAGCCGGCTTCCCACGGAAACAGTTTTCCTGAGGTGCAGACCCTCTCACAAGTGGTTGTGGCAAGGTAAAGCAAATGCCCTCCACTTCTCTGGAAGAAACCGCAGTGCCCAGCCATGTTCTACACCCTCCCATCTTCCCTGGGCTTCTGGCAGCAGGAGTGAAAAGAGAGGAGCAGAGCACTGGGACCCGTTTGACAAAAACCGGCTTCCCACGGGAAAGTCTTTCTCCACGTGCAGACATGCTCCCAGGTGCCTGGGGCAAGGGGAAGGAAATGCCATACACTGACCTGGAAGAGACCACAGGGCCCAGGCACAGTCTAAACCCTTCCCTCAACCCGGCAGTTTTGCTAGCAGGAGTTCAACCCCAACGAACACAGCCCGGAGACCCGTGAGGCAAAAACGGCTTCCGATGAACAATAGGCGCTCGCTTTGGAAAACCTATCCCAAGTGGGGGTAGCCAGCTCAAGAAAATGCCACACACCCAGGTGTAAGAAACAACATTGCCCAGCGATGGTCTAAGCCCCTCACCTCGTCCCTGTGCTTTGGGGAGCCGGAGGGACACCCGAGGCCCACGGCCCTGAGACCCCTTTGCAAAAAGCCAGCTTCCCACGGAAACAGTTTTCCTGAGGTGCAGACCCTCTCACAAGTGGTTGTGGCAAGGTAAAGCAAATGCCCTCCACTTCTCTAGAAGAAACCGCAGTGCCCAGCCATGTTCTAAACCCTCCCATCTTCCCTGGGCTTCTGGCAGCAAGAGTGAAAAGAGAGGAGCAGAGCACTGGGACCCGTTTGACAAAAACCGGCTTCCCACGGGAAAGTCTTTCTCCACGTGCAGACATGCTCCCAGGTGCCTGGGGCAAGGGGAAGGAAATGCCATACACTGACCTGGAAGAGACCACAGGGCCCAGGCACAGTCTGAACCCTTCCCTCAACCCGGCAGTTTTGCTAGCAGGAGTTCAACCCCAACGAACAAAGCCCGGAGACCCCTGGGGCAAAAACGGCTTCTGACGAACAATAGGTGCTTGCTGTGGAACGCCTATCCCAAGTGGGGGTAGCCAGCTCAACAAAATGCCACACACCCAGGTGTAAGAAACAACATTGCCCCGGCATGGTCTAAGCCCCTCACCTCGTCCCTGTTCTTTGGGGAGCCGGAGGGACACCCGAGGCCCACGGCCCTGAGACCCCTTTGCAAAAAGCCGGCTTCCCACGGAAACAGTTTTCCTGAGGTGCAGACCCTCTCACAAGTGGTTGTGGCAAGGTAAAGCAAATGCCCTCCATTTCTCTGGAAGAAACCACAGTGCCCAGCCATGTTCTAAACCCTCCCATCCTCCCTGGGCTTCTGGCAGCAGGAGTGAAAAGAGAGGAGCAGAGCACTGGGACCCGTTTGACAAAAACCGGCTTCCCACGGGAAAGTCTTTCTCCACATGCAGACATGCTCCCAGGTGCCTGGGGTAAAGGGAAGGAAATGCCATACACTGACCTGGAAGAGACCACAGGGCCCAGGCACAGTCTGAACCCTTCCCTCAACCCGGCGGTGTTGCTAGCAGGAGTTCAACCCCAACGAACAAAGCCCGGAGACCCCTGGGGCAAAAACGGCTTCCGACGAACAGAGGTGCTTGCTGTGGAACACCTATCCCAAGTGGGATTAGCCAGCTCAACAAAATCCACACACCCAGGTGTAAGAAACAACATTGCCCAGGCATGGTCTAAGCCCCTCACCTCATCCCTGTGCTTTGGGGAGCCAGAGGGACACCCGAGGCCCACGGCCCTGAGACCCCTTTGCAAAAAGCCAGCTTCCCACGGAAACAGTTTTCCTGAGGTGCAGACCTCTCACAAGTGGTTGTGGCAAGGTAAAGCAAATGCCCTCCACTTCTCTGGAAGAAACCACAGTGCCCAGCCATGGTCTAAGCCCTCCCATCTTCCCTGGGCTTCTGGCAGAAGGAGTGAAAAGAGAGGAGCAGAGCACTGGGACCCGTTTGACAAAAACCGGCTTCCCACCGGAAAGTCTTTCTCCACGTGCAGACATGCTCCCAGGTGCCTGTGGCAAGGGGAAGGAAATGCCATACACTGACCTGGAAGAGACCACAGGGCCCAGGCACAGTCTGAACCCTTCCCTCAACCCGGCGGTTTTGCTAGCATGAGTTCAACCCCAACGAACAAAGCCCGGAGACCCCTGGGGCAAAAACGGCTTCCGACGAACAATAGGTGCTTGCTGTGGAACACCTATCCCAAGTGGGGGTAGCCAGCTCAACAAAATGCCACACACCCAGGTGTAAGAAACAACATTGCCCAGGCATGGTCTAAGCCCCTCACCTCGTCCCTCTGCTTTGGGGAGCCGGAGCGACACCCGAGGCCCACGGCCCTGAGACCCCTTTGCAAAAAGCCGGCTTCCCACGGAAACAGTTTTCCTGAGGTGCAGACCCTCTCACAAGTGGTTGTGGCAAGGTAAAGCAAATGCCCTCCACTTCTCTGGAAGAAACCACAGTGCCCAGCCATGTTCTAAGCCCTCCCATCTTCCCTGGGCTTCTGGCAGCAGGAGTGAAAAGAGAGGAGCAGAGCACTGGGACCCGTTTGACAAAAACCGGCTTCCCACGGGAAAGTCTTTCTCCACGTGCAGACATGCTCCCAGGTGCCTGTGGCAAGGGGAAGGAAATGCCATACACTGACCTGGAAGAGACCACAGGGCCCAGGCACAGTCTAAACCCTTCCCTCAACCCGGCAGTTTTGCTAGCAGGAGTTCAACCCCAACGAACACAGCCCGGAGACCCGTGAGGCAAAAACGGCTTCCGACGAACAGTAGGCGCTCGCTGTGGAAAACCTATCCCAAGTGGGGGTAGCCAGCTCAACAAAATCCACACACCCAGGTGTAAGAAACAACATTGCCCAGGCATGGTCGAATCCCCTCACCTCGTCCCTGTGCTTTGGGGTGCCGGAGGGACACCCGAGGCCCACGGCCCTGAGACCCCTTTGCAAAAAGCCGGCTTCCCACGGAAACAGTTTTCATTAGGTGCAGACCCTCTCACAAGTGGTTGTGGCAAGGTAAAGCAAATGCCCTCCACTTCTCTGGAAGAAACCGCAGTGCCCAGCCATGTTCTAAGCCCTCCAATCTTCCCTGGGCTTCTGGCAGCAGGAGTGAAAAGAGAGGAGCAGAGCACTGGGACCCGTTTGACAAAAACTGGCTTCCCACCGGAAAGTCTTTCTCCACGTGCAGACATGCTCCCAGGTGCCTGTGGCAAGGGGAAGGAAATGCCATACACTGACCTGGAAGAGACCACAGGGCCCAGGCACAGTCTGAACCCTTCCCTCAACCCGGCGGTTTTGCTAGCAGGAGTTCAAACCCAACGAACACAGCCCAGAGACCCCTGGGGCAAAAACGGCTTCCGACGAACAATAGGTGCTTGCTGTGGAACACCTATCCCAAGTGGGGGTAGCCAGCTCAACAAAATGCCACACACCCAGGTGTAAGAAACAACATTGCCCAGGCATGGTCTAAGCCCCTCACCTCGTCCCTGTGCTTTGGGGAGCCGGAGGGACACCCGAGGCCCACGGCCCTGAGACCCCTTTGCAAAAAGCCGGCTTCCCACGGAAACAGTTTTCCTGAGGTGCAGGCCCTCTCACAAGTGGTTGTGGCAAGGTAAAGCAAATGCCCTCCACTTCTCTGGAAGAAACCACAGTGCCCAGCCATGTTCTAAGCCCTCCCATCCTCCCTGGGCTTCTGGCAGCAGGAGTGAAAAGAGAGGAGCAGAGCACTGGGACCCGTTTGACAAAAACCGGCTTCCCACCGGAAAGTCTTTCTCCACGTGCAGACATGCTCCCAGGTGCCTGTGGCAAGGGGAAGGAAATGCCATACACTGACCTGGAAGAGAACAAAGGGCCCAGGCACAGTCTGAACCCTTCCCTCAACCCGGCGGTTTTGCTAGCAGGAGTTCAAACCCAACGAACACAGCCCAGAGACCCCTGGGGCAAAAACGGCTTCCGACGAACAATAGGTGCTTGCTGTGGAACACCTATCCCAAGTGGAGGTAGCCAGCTCAACAAAATCCACACACCCAGGTGTAAGAAACAACATTGCCCAGGCATGGTCTAAGCCCCTCACCTCGTCCCTGTGCTTTGGGGTGCCGGAGGGACACCCGAGGCCCACGGCCCTGAGACCCCTTTGCAAAAAGCCAGCTTCCCACGGAAACAGTTTTCCTGAGGTGCAGACCCTCTCACAAGTGGTTGTGGCAAGGTAAAGCAAATGCCCTCCACTTCTCTGGAAGAAACCGCAGTGCCCAGCCATGTTCTAAGCCCTCCAATCTTCCCTGGGCTTCTGGCAGCAGGAGTGAAAAGAGAGGAGCAGAGCACTGGGACCCATTTGACAAAAACCGGCTTCCCACGGGAAAGTCTTTCTCCACGTGCAGACATGCTCCCAGGTGCCAGTGGCAAGGGGAAGGAAATGCCATACACTGACCTGGAAGAGACCACAGGGCCCAGGCACAGTCTAAACCCTTCCCTCAACCCGGCAGTTTTGCTAGCAGGAGTTCAACCCCAACGAACACAGCCCGGAGACCCGTGAGGCAAAAACGGCTTCCGACGAACAGTAGGCGCTCGCTGTGGAAAACCTATCCCAAGTGGGGGTAGCCAGCTCAACAAAATGCCACACACCCAGGTGTAAGAAACAACATTGCCCAGGCATGGTCTAAGCCCCTCACCTCGTCCCTGTGCTTTGGGGAGCCGGAGGGACACCCGAGGCCCACGGCCCTGAGACCCCTTTGCAAAAAGCCGGCTTCCCACGGAAACAGTTTTCCTGAGTTGCAGACCCTCTCACAAGTGGTTGTGGCAAGGTAAAGCAAATGCCCTCCACTTCTCTGGAAGAAACCACAGTGCCCAGCCATGTTCTAAGCCCTCCCATCCTCCCTGGGCTTCTGGCAGCAGGAGTGAAAAGAGAGGAGCAGAGCACTGGGACCCGTTTGACAAAAACCGGCTTCCCACCGGAAAGTCTTTCTCCACGTGCAGACATGCTCCCAGGTGCCTGTGGCAAGAGGAAGGAAATGCCATACACTGACCTGGAAGAGACCACAGGGCCTAGGCACAGTCTGAACCCTTCCCTCAACCCGGTGGTTTTGCTAGCAGGAGTTCAACTCCAAGGAACACAGCCCGGAGACCCCTGGGGCAAAAACGGCTTCCGACGAACAATAGGTGCTTGCTGTGGAACACCTATCCCAAGTGGGGGTAGCCAGCTCAACAAAATCCACACACCCAGGTGTAAGAAACAACATTGCCCAGGCATGGTCTAAGCCCCTCACCTCGTCCCTGTGCTTTGGGGAGCCGGAGGGACACCCGAGGCCCACGGCCCTGAGACCCCTTTGCAAAAATCCAGCTTCCCACGCAAACAGTTTTTCTGAGGTGCAGACCCTCTCACAAGTGGTTGTGGCAAGGTAAAGCAAATGCCGTCAACTTCTCTGGAAGAAACCAGAGTGCCCAGCCATGTTCTAAGCCCTCCCATCCTCCCTGGGCTTCTGGCAGCAGGAGTGAAAAGAGAGGAGCAGAGCACTGGGACCCGTTTGACAAAAACCGGCTTCCCACCGGAAAGTCTTTCTCCACGTGCAGACATGCTCCCAGGTGCCTGTGGCAAGGGGAAGGAAATGCCATACACTGACCAGAAGAGACCACAGGGCCCAGGCACAGTCTGAACCCTTCCCTCAACCCGGCGGTTTTGCTAGCAGGAGTTCAACCCCAACGAACACAGCCCGGAGACCCGTGAGGCAAAAACGGCTTCCGACGAACAATAGGCGCTCGCTGTGGAAAACCTATCCCAAGTGGGGGTAGCCAGCTCAACAAAATGCCACACACCCAGGTGTAAGAAACAACATTGCCCAGGCATGGTCGAAGCCCCTCACCTCGTCCCTGTGCTTTGGGGTGCCGGAGGGACACCCGAGGCCCACGGCCCTGAGACACCTTTGCAAAAAGCCGGCTTCCCACGGAAACAGTTTTCCTGAGGTGCAGACCCTCTCACAAGTGGTTGTGGCAAGGTAAAGCAAATGCCCTCCACTTCTCTAGAAGAAACCGCAGTGCCCAGCCATGTTCTAAACCCTCCCATCTTCCCTGGGCTTCTGGCAGCAAGAGTGAAAAGAGAGGAGCAGAGCACTGGGACCCGTTTGACAAAAACCGGCTTCCCACGGGAAAGTCTTTCTCCACGTGCAGACATGCTCCCAGGTGCCTGGGGCAAGGGGAAGGAAATGCCATACACTGACCTGGAAGAGACCACAGGGCCCAGGCACAGTCTGAACCCTTCCCTCAACCCGGCAGTTTTGCTAGCAGGAGTTCAACCCCAACGAACAAAGCCCGGAGACCCCTGGGGCAAAAACGGCTTCTGACGAACAATAGGTGCTTGCTGTGGAACGCCTATCCCAAGTGGGGGTAGCCAGCTCAACAAAATGCCACACACCCAGGTGTAAGAAACAACATTGCCCCGGCATGGTCTAAGCCCCTCACCTCGTCCCTGTTCTTTGGGGAGCCGGAGGGACACCCGAGGCCCACGGCCCTGAGACCCCTTTGCAAAAAGCCGGCTTCCCACGGAAACAGTTTTCCTGAGGTGCAGACCCTCTCACAAGTGGTTGTGGCAAGGTAAAGCAAATGCCCTCCATTTCTCTGGAAGAAACCACAGTGCCCAGCCATGTTCTAAACCCTCCCATCCTCCCTGGGCTTCTGGCAGCAGGAGTGAAAAGAGAGGAGCAGAGCACTGGGACCCGTTTGACAAAAACCGGCTTCCCACGGGAAAGTCTTTCTCCACATGCAGACATGCTCCCAGGTGCCTGGGGTAAAGGGAAGGAAATGCCATACACTGACCTGGAAGAGACCACAGGGCCCAGGCACAGTCTGAACCCTTCCCTCAACCCGGCGGTGTTGCTAGCAGGAGTTCAACCCCAACGAACAAAGCCCGGAGACCCCTGGGGCAAAAACGGCTTCCGACGAACAATAGGTGCTTGCTGTGGAACACCTATCCCAAGTGGGGGTAGCCAGCTCAACAAAATGCCACACACCCAGGTGTAAGAAACAACATTGCCCAGGCATGGTCTAAGCCCCTCACCTCGTCCCTCTGCTTTGGGGAGCCAGAGGGACACCCGAGGCCCACGGCCCTGAGACCCCTTTGCAAAAAGCCGGCTTCCCACGGAAACAGTTTTCCTGAGGTGCAGACCCTCTCACAAGTGGTTGTGGCAAGGTAAAGCAAATGCCCTCCACTTCTCTGGAAGAAACCGCAGTGCCCAGCCATGTTCTAAACCCTCCCATCTTCCCTGGGCTTCTGGCAGCAGGAGTGAAAATAGAGGAGCAGAGCACTGGGACCCGTTTGACAAAAACCGGCTTCCCACGGGAATGTCTTTCTCCACGTGCAGACATGCTCCCAGGTGCCTGGGGCAAGGGGAAGGAAATGCCATACACTGACCTGGAAGAGACCACAGGGCCCAGGCACAGTCTAAACCCTTCCCTCAACCCGGCAGTTTTGCTAGGAGGAGTTCAACCCCAACGAACACAGCCCGGAGACCCGTGAGGCAAAAACGGCTTCCGACGAACAATAGGCGCTCGCTGTGGAAAACCTATCCCAAGTGGGGGTAGCCAGCTCAACAAAATGCCACACAGCCAGGTGTAAGAAACAAAATTGCCCAGGCATGGTCTAAGCCCCTCACCTCGTCCCTGTGCTTTGGGGAGCGGGAGGGACACCCGAGGCCCACGGCCCTGAGACCCCTTTGTAAAAAGCCGGCTTCCCACGGAAACAGTTTTCCTGAGGTGCAGACCCTCTCACAAGTGGTTGTGGCAAGGTAAAGCAAATGCCCTCCACTTCTCTGGAAGAAACCGCAGTGCCCAGCCATGTTCTAAGCCCTCCCATCTTCCCTGGGCTTCTGGCAGCAGGAGTGAAAAGAGAGGAGCAGAGCACTGGGACCCGTTTGACAAAAACCGGCTTCCCACCGGAAAGTCTTTCTCCACATGCAGACATGCTCCCAGGTGCCTGTGGCAAGGGGAAGGAAATGCCATACACTGACCTGGAAGAGACCACAGGGCCCAGGCACAGTCTAAACCCTTCCCTCAACCCGGCAGTTTTGCTAGCAGGAGTTCAACCCCAACGAACACAGCCCAGAGACCTCTGGGGCAAAAACGGCTTCCGACGAACAGAGGTGCTTGCTGTGGAACACCTATCCCAAGTGGGATTAGCCAGCTCAACAAAATCCACACACCCAGGTGTAAGAAACAACATTGCCCAGGCATGGTCTAAGCCCCTCACCTCATCCCTGTGCTTTGGGGAGCCAGAGGGACACCCGAGGCCCACGGCCCTGAGACCCCTTTGCAAAAAGCCAGCTTCCCACGGAAACAGTTTTCCTGAGGTGCAGACCTCTCACAAGTGGTTGTGGCAAGGTAAAGCAAATGCCCTCCACTTCTCTGGAAGAAACCACAGTGCCCAGCCATGGTCTAAGCCCTCCCATCTTCCCTGGGCTTCTGGCAGAAGGAGTGAAAAGAGAGGAGCAGAGCACTGGGACCCGTTTGACAAAAACCGGCTTCCCACCGGAAAGTCTTTCTCCACGTGCAGACATGCTCCCAGGTGCCTGTGGCAAGGGGAAGGAAATGCCATACACTGACCTGGAAGAGACCACAGGGCCCAGGCACAGTCTGAACCCTTCCCTCAACCCGGCGGTTTTGCTAGCATGAGTTCAACCCCAACGAACAAAGCCCGGAGACCCCTGGGGCAAAAACGGCTTCCGACGAACAATAGGTGCTTGCTGTGGAACACCTATCCCAAGTGGGGGTAGCCAGCTCAACAAAATGCCACACACCCAGGTGTAAGAAACAACATTGCCCAGGCATGGTCTAAGCCCCTCACCTCGTCCCTCTGCTTTGGGGAGCCGGAGCGACACCCGAGGCCCACGGCCCTGAGACCCCTTTGCAAAAAGCCGGCTTCCCACGGAAACAGTTTTCCTGAGGTGCAGACCCTCTCACAAGTGGTTGTGGCAAGGTAAAGCAAATGCCCTCCACTTCTCTGGAAGAAACCACAGTGCCCAGCCATGTTCTAAGCCCTCCCATCTTCCCTGGGCTTCTGGCAGCAGGAGTGAAAAGAGAGGAGCAGAGCACTGGGACCCGTTTGACAAAAACCGGCTTCCCACGGGAAAGTCTTTCTCCACGTGCAGACATGCTCCCAGGTGCCTGTGGCAAGGGGAAGGAAATGCCATACACTGACCTGGAAGAGACCACAGGGCCCAGGCACAGTCTAAACCCTTCCCTCAACCCGGCAGTTTTGCTAGCAGGAGTTCAACCCCAACGAACACAGCCCGGAGACCCGTGAGGCAAAAACGGCTTCCGACGAACAGTAGGCGCTCGCTGTGGAAAACCTATCCCAAGTGGGGGTAGCCAGCTCAACAAAATCCACACACCCAGGTGTAAGAAACAACATTGCCCAGGCATGGTCGAATCCCCTCACCTCGTCCCTGTGCTTTGGGGTGCCGGAGGGACACCCGAGGCCCACGGCCCTGAGACCCCTTTGCAAAAAGCCGGCTTCCCACGGAAACAGTTTTCATTAGGTGCAGACCCTCTCACAAGTGGTTGTGGCAAGGTAAAGCAAATGCCCTCCACTTCTCTGGAAGAAACCGCAGTGCCCAGCCATGTTCTAAGCCCTCCAATCTTCCCTGGGCTTCTGGCAGCAGGAGTGAAAAGAGAGGAGCAGAGCACTGGGACCCGTTTGACAAAAACTGGCTTCCCACCGGAAAGTCTTTCTCCACGTGCAGACATGCTCCCAGGTGCCTGTGGCAAGGGGAAGGAAATGCCATACACTGACCTGGAAGAGACCACAGGGCCCAGGCACAGTCTGAACCCTTCCCTCAACCCGGCGGTTTTGCTAGCAGGAGTTCAAACCCAACGAACACAGCCCAGAGACCCCTGGGGCAAAAACGGCTTCCGACGAACAATAGGTGCTTGCTGTGGAACACCTATCCCAAGTGGGGGTAGCCAGCTCAACAAAATGCCACACACCCAGGTGTAAGAAACAACATTGCCCAGGCATGGTCTAAGCCCCTCACCTCGTCCCTGTGCTTTGGGGAGCCGGAGGGACACCCGAGGCCCACGGCCCTGAGACCCCTTTGCAAAAAGCCGGCTTCCCACGGAAACAGTTTTCCTGAGGTGCAGGCCCTCTCACAAGTGGTTGTGGCAAGGTAAAGCAAATGCCCTCCACTTCTCTGGAAGAAACCACAGTGCCCAGCCATGTTCTAAGCCCTCCCATCCTCCCTGGGCTTCTGGCAGCAGGAGTGAAAAGAGAGGAGCAGAGCACTGGGACCCGTTTGACAAAAACCGGCTTCCCACCGGAAAGTCTTTCTCCACGTGCAGACATGCTCCCAGGTGCCTGTGGCAAGGGGAAGGAAATGCCATACACTGACCTGGAAGAGAACAAAGGGCCCAGGCACAGTCTGAACCCTTCCCTCAACCCGGCGGTTTTGCTAGCAGGAGTTCAAACCCAACGAACACAGCCCAGAGACCCCTGGGGCAAAAACGGCTTCCGACGAACAATAGGTGCTTGCTGTGGAACACCTATCCCAAGTGGAGGTAGCCAGCTCAACAAAATCCACACACCCAGGTGTAAGAAACAACATTGCCCAGGCATGGTCTAAGCCCCTCACCTCGTCCCTGTGCTTTGGGGTGCCGGAGGGACACCCGAGGCCCACGGCCCTGAGACCCCTTTGCAAAAAGCCAGCTTCCCACGGAAACAGTTTTCCTGAGGTGCAGACCCTCTCACAAGTGGTTGTGGCAAGGTAAAGCAAATGCCCTCCACTTCTCTGGAAGAAACCGCAGTGCCCAGCCATGTTCTAAGCCCTCCAATCTTCCCTGGGCTTCTGGCAGCAGGAGTGAAAAGAGAGGAGCAGAGCACTGGGACCCATTTGACAAAAACCGGCTTCCCACGGGAAAGTCTTTCTCCACGTGCAGACATGCTCCCAGGTGCCAGTGGCAAGGGGAAGGAAATGCCATACACTGACCTGGAAGAGACCACAGGGCCCAGGCACAGTCTAAACCCTTCCCTCAACCCGGCAGTTTTGCTAGCAGGAGTTCAACCCCAACGAACACAGCCCGGAGACCCGTGAGGCAAAAACGGCTTCCGACGAACAGTAGGCGCTCGCTGTGGAAAACCTATCCCAAGTGGGGGTAGCCAGCTCAACAAAATGCCACACACCCAGGTGTAAGAAACAACATTGCCCAGGCATGGTCTAAGCCCCTCACCTCGTCCCTGTGCTTTGGGGAGCCGGAGGGACACCCGAGGCCCACGGCCCTGAGACCCCTTTGCAAAAAGCCGGCTTCCCACGGAAACAGTTTTCCTGAGTTGCAGACCCTCTCACAAGTGGTTGTGGCAAGGTAAAGCAAATGCCCTCCACTTCTCTGGAAGAAACCACAGTGCCCAGCCATGTTCTAAGCCCTCCCATCCTCCCTGGGCTTCTGGCAGCAGGAGTGAAAAGAGAGGAGCAGAGCACTGGGACCCGTTTGACAAAAACCGGCTTCCCACCGGAAAGTCTTTCTCCACGTGCAGACATGCTCCCAGGTGCCTGTGGCAAGAGGAAGGAAATGCCATACATTGACCTGGAAGAGACCACAGGGCCCAGGCACAGTCTAAACCCTTCCCTCAACCCGGCAGTTTTGCTAGCAGGAGTTCAACCCCAAGGAACACAGCCCGGAGACCCGTGAGGCAAAAACGGCTTCCGACGAACAATAGGCGCTCGCTGTGGAAAACCTATCTCAAGTGGGGGTAGCCAGCTCAACAAAATGCCACACACCCAGGTGTAAGAAACAACATTGCCCAGCGATGGTCTAAGCCCCTCACCTCGTCCCTGTGCTTTGGGGAGCCGGGGGGACACGCGAGGCCCACGGCCCTGTGACCACTTTGCAAAAAGCCAGCTTCCCACGGAAACAGTTTTCCTGAGGTGCAGATCCTCTCACAAGTGGTTGTGGCAAGGAAAAGCAAATGCCCTCCACTTCTCTGGAAGAAACCACAGTGCCCAGCCATGTTCTAAGCCCTCCCATCCTCCCTGGGCTTCTGGCAGCAGGAGTGAAAAGAGAGGAGCAGAGCACTGGGACCCGTTTGACAAACACGGCTTCCCACGGGAAAGTCTTTCTCCACGTGAAGACATGCTCCCAGGTGCCTGGGGCAAGGGGAAGGAAATGCCATACACTGACCTGGAAGAGACCACAGGGCCCAGGCACAGTCTGAACCCTTCCCTCAACCCGGTGGTTTTGCTAGCAGGAGTTCAACTCCAAGGAACACAGCCCGGAGACCCCTGGGGCAAAAACGGCTTCCGACGAACAATAGGTGCTTGCTGTGGAACACCTATCCCAAGTGGGGGTAGCCAGCTCAACAAAATCCACACACCCAGGTGTAAGAAACAACATTGCCCAGGCATGGTCTAAGCCCCTCACCTCGTCCCTGTGCTTTGGGGAGCCGGAGGGACACCCGAGGCCCACGGCCCTGAGACCCCTTTGCAAAAATCCAGCTTCCCACGCAAACAGTTTTTCTGAGGTGCAGACCCTCTCACAAGTGGTTGTGGCAAGGTAAAGCAAATGCCGTCAACTTCTCTGGAAGAAACCAGAGTGCCCAGCCATGTTCTAAGCCCTCCCATCCTCCCTGGGCTTCTGGCAGCAGGAGTGAAAAGAGAGGAGCAGAGCACTGGGACCCGTTTGACAAAAACCGGCTTCCCACCGGAAAGTCTTTCTCCACGTGCAGACATGCTCCCAGGTGCCTGTGGCAAGGGGAAGGAAATGCCATACACTGACCAGAAGAGACCACAGGGCCCAGGCACAGTCTGAACCCTTCCCTCAACCCGGCGGTTTTGCTAGCAGGAGTTCAACCCCAACGAACACAGCCCGGAGACCCGTGAGGCAAAAACGGCTTCCGACGAACAATAGGCGCTCGCTGTGGAAAACCTATCCCAAGTGGGGGTAGCCAGCTCAACAAAATGCCACACACCCAGGTGTAAGAAACAACATTGCCCAGGCATGGTCGAAGCCCCTCACCTCGTCCCTGTGCTTTGGGGTGCCGGAGGGACACCCGAGGCCCACGGCCCTGAGACACCTTTGCAAAAAGCCGGCTTCCCACGGAAACAGTTTTCATTAGGTGCAGACCCTCTCACAAGTGGTTGTGGCAAGGTAAAGCAAATGCCCTCCACTTCTCTGGAAGAAACCGCAGTGCCCAGCCATGTTCTAAGCCCTCCAATCTTCCCTGGGCTTCTGGCAGCAGGAGTGAAAAGAGAGGAGCAGAGCACTGGGACCCATTTGACAAAAACTGGCTTCCCACCGGAAAGTCTTTCTCCACGTGCAGACATGCTCCCAGGTGCCTGTGGCAAGGGGAAGGGAATGCCATACACTGACCTGGAAGAGACCACAGGGCCCAGGCACAGTCTAAACCCTTCCCTCAACCCGGCAGTTTTGCTAGCAGGAGTTCAACCCCAACGAACACAGCCCGGAGACCCGTGAGGCAAAAACGGCTTCCGACGAACAGTAGGCGCTCGGTGAGGAAAACCTATCCCAACTGCGGGTAGCCAGCTCAACAAAATGCCACACACCCAGGTGTAAGAAACAACATTGCCCAGGCATGGTCTAAGCCCCTCACCTCGTCCCTGTGCTTTGGGGAGCCGGAGGGACACCCGAGGCCCACGGCCCTGAGACCCCTTTGCAAAAAGCCAGCTTCGCACGGAAACAGTTTTCCTGAGGTGCAGACCCTCTCACAAGTGGTTGTGGCAAGGTAAAGCAAATGCCCTCCACTTCTCTGGAGGAAACCACAGTGCCCAGCCATGTTCTAAGCCCTCCCATCCTCCCTGGGCTTCTGGCAGCAGGAGTGAAAAGAGAGGAGCAGAGCACTGGGAGCCGTTTGACAAAAACCGGCTTCCCACCGGAAAGTCTTTCTCTACGTGCAGACATGCTCCCAGGTGCCTGTGGCAATGGGAAGGAAATGCCATACACTGACCTGGAAGAGACCACAGGGCCCAGGCACAGTCTAAACCCTTCCCTCAACCCGGCGGTTTTGCTAGCAGGAGTTCAAACCCAATGAAGAAAGCCCGGAGACCCCTGGGGCAAAAATGGCTTCCGACGAACAATAGGTGCTTGCTGTGGAACACCTATCCCAAGTGGGGGTAGCCAGCTCAACAAAATGCCACACACCCAGGTGTAAGAAACAACATTGCCCAGGCATGGTCTAAGCCCCTCACCTCGTCCCTGTGCTTTGGGGAGCCGGAGGGACACCCGAGGCCCACGGCCCTGAGACCCCTTTGCAAAAAGCCGGCTTCCCACGGAAACAGTTTTCCTGAGGTGCAGACCCTCTCACAAGTGGTTGTGGCAAGGTAAAGCAAATGCCCTCCACTTCGCTGGAAGAAACCACAGTGCCCAGCCATGTTCTCAGCCCTCCCATCTTCCCTGGGCTTCTGGCAGCAGGAGTGAAAAGAGAGGAGCAGAGCACTGGGACCCGTTTGACAAAAACCGGCTTCCCACCGGAAAGTCTTTCTCCAATGTGCAGACATGCTCCCAGGTGCCTGTGGCAAGGGGAAGGAAATGCCATACACTGACCTGGAAGAGACCACAGGGCCCAGGCACAGTCTAAACCCTTCCCTCAACCCGGCAGTTTTGCTAGCAGGAGTTCAACCCCAACGAACACAGCCCGGAGACCCGTGAGGCAAAAACGGGTTCCGACGAACAATAGGCGCTCGCTGTGGAAAACCTATCCCAAGTGGGGGTAGCCAGCTCAACAAAATGCCACACACCCAGGTGTAAGAAACAACATTGCCCAGCGATGGTCTAAGCACCTCACCTCGTCCCTGTGCTTTGGGGAGCCGGAGGGACACCCGAGGCCCACGGCCCTGAGACCCCTTTGCAAAAAGCCAGCTTCCCACGAAACAGTTTTCCTGAGGTGCAGACCCTCTCACAAGTGGTTGTGGCAAGGTAAAGCAAATGCCCTCCACTTCTCTGGAAGAAACCACAGTGCCCAGCCATGTTCTAAGCCCTCCCATCCTCCCTGGGCTTCTGGCAGCAGGAGTGAAAAGAGAGGAGCAGAGCACTGGGACCCGTTTGACAAAAACCGGCTTCCCACGGGAAACTCTTTCTCCACGTGCAGACATGCTCCCAGGTGCCTGGGGCAAGGGGAAGGAAATGCCATACAGTGACCTGGAAGAGACCACAGGACCCAGGCACAGTCTGAACCCTTCCCTCAACCCGGCAGTTTTGCTAGCAGGAGTTCAACCCGAACGAACACAGCCCGGAGACCCGTGAGGCAAAAACGGCTTCCGACGAACAATAGGCGCTCGCTGTGGAAAACCTATCCCAAGTGGGGGTAGCCAGCTCAACAAAATGCCACACACCCAGGTGTAAGAAACAACATTGCCCAGTGATGGTCTAAGCCCCTCACCTCGTCCCTGTGCTTTGGGGAGCCGGAGGGACACCCGAGGCCCACGGCCCTGAGACCCCTTTGCAAAAAGCCGGCTTCCCACGGAAACAGTTTTCCTGAGTTGCAGACCCTCTCACAAGTGGTTGTGGCAAGGTAAAGCAAATGCCCTCCACTTCTCTGGAAGAAACCGCAGTGCCCAGCCATGTTCTAAGCCCTCCCATCCGCCCTGGGCTTCTGGCAGAAGGAGTGAAAAGAGAGGAGCAGAGCACTGGGACCCGTTTGACAAAAACAGCCTTCCCACGGGAAAGTCTTTCTCCACGTGCAGACATGCTCCCAGGTGCCTGTGGCAAGGGGAAGGAAATGCCATACACTGACCTGGAAGAGACACAGGGCCCAGGCACAGTCTGAACCCTTCCCTCAACCCGGCGGTTTTGCTAGCAGGAGTTCAACCCCAACGAACACAGCGCAGAGACCCCTGGGGCAAAAACGGCTTCCGACGAACAATAGGTGCTTGCTGTGGAACACCTATCCCAAGTGGGGCTAGCCAGCTCAACAAAATGCCACACACCCAGGTTTAAGAAACAACATTGCCCAGGCATGGTCTAAGCCCCTCACTTCGTCCCTGTGCTTTGGGGAGCCGGAGGGACACCCGAGGCCCGCGGCCCTGAGACCCCTTTGGAAAAAGCTGGCTTCCCACGGAAACAGTTTTCCTGAGGTGCAGACCCTCTCACAAGTGGTTGTGGCAAGGTAAAGCAAATGCCCTCCACTTCTCTGGAAGAAACCGCAGTGCCCAGCCATGTTCTAAGCCCTCCCATCTTCCCTGGGCTTCTGGCAGCAGGAGTGAAAAGAGAGGAGCAGAGCACTGGGACCCGTTTGACAAAAACCGGCTTCCCACCGGAAAGTCTTTCTCCACGTGCAGACATGCTCCCAGGTGCCTGTGGCAAGGGGAAGGAAATGCCATACACTGACCTGGAAGAGACCACAGGGCCCAGGCACAGTCTGAACCCTTCCCTCAACCCGGCAGTTTTGCTAGCAGGAGTTCAACCCCAACGAACACAGCCCGGAGACCCGTGAGGCAAAAACGGCTTCCGACGAACAATAGGCGCTCGCTGTGGAAAACCTATCCCAAGTGGGGGTAGCCAGCTCAACAAAATCCACACACCCAGGTGTAAGAAACAACATTGCCCAGGCATGGTCGAAGCCCCTCACCTCGTCCCTGTGCTTTGGGGTGCCGGAGGGACACCCGAGGCCCACGGCCCTGAGACCCCTTTGCAAAAAGCCGGCTTCCCACGGAAACAGTTTTCATTAGGTGCAGACCCTCTCACAAGTGGTTGTGGCAAGGTAAAGCAAATGCCCTCCACTTCTCTGGAAGAAACCGCAGTGCCCAGCCATGTTCTAAGCCCTCCAATCTTCCCTGGGCTTCTGGCAGCAGGAGTGAAAACAGAGGAGCAGAGCACTGGGACCCGTTTGACAAAAACTGGCTTCCCACCGGAAAGTCTTTCTCCACGTGCAGACATGCTCCCAGGTGCCTGTGGCAAGGGGAAGGGAATGCCATACACTGACCTGGAAGAGACCACAGGGCCCAGGCACAGTCTAAACCCTTCCCTCAACCCGGCAGTTTTGCTAGCAGGAGTTCAACCCCAACGAACACAGCCCGGAGACCCGTGAGGCAAAAACGGCTTCCGACGAACAATAGGCGCTCGGTGTGGAAAACCTATCCCAACTGCGGGTAGCCAGCTCAACAAAATGCCACACACCCAGGTGTAAGAAACAACATTGCCCAGGCATGGTCTAAGCCCCTCACCTCGTCCCTGTGCTTTGGGGAGCCGGAGGGACACCCGAGGCCCACGGCCCTGAGACCCCTTTGCAAAAAGCCGGCTTCCCACGGAAACAGTTTTCCTGAGGTGCAGACCCTCTCACAAGTGGTTGTGGCAAGGTAAAGCAAATGCCCTCCACTTCTCTGGAGGAAACCACAGTGCCCAGCCATGTTCTAAGCCCTCCCATCCTCCCTGGGCTTCTGGCAGCAGGAGTGAAAAGAGAGGAGCAGAGCACTGGGAGCCGTTTGACAAAAACCGGCTTCCCACCGGAAAGTCTTTCTCTACGTGCAGACATGCTCCCAGGTGCCTGTGGCAATGGGAAGGAAATGCCATACACTGACCTGGAAGAGACCACAGGGCCCAGGCACAGTCTAAACCCTTCCCTCAACCCGGCGGTTTTGCTAGCAGGAGTTCAAACCCAATGAAGAAAGCCCGGAGACCCCTGGGGCAAAAATGGCTTCCGACGAACAATAGGTGCTTGCTGTGGAACACCTATCCCAAGTGGGGGTAGCCAGCTCAACAAAATGCCACACACCCAGGTGTAAGAAACAACATTGCCCAGGCATGGTCTAAGCCCCTCACCTCGTCCCTGTGCTTTGGGGAGCCGGAGGGACACCCGAGGCCCACGGCCCTGAGACCCCTTTGCAAAAAGCCGGCTTCCCACGGAAACAGTTTTCCTGAGGTGCAGACCCTCTCACAAGTGGTTGTGGCAAGGTAAAGCAAATGCCCTCCACTTCTCTGGAAGAAACCACAGTGCCCAGCCATGTTCTCAGCCCTCCCATCTTCCCTGGGCTTCTGGCAGCAGGAGTGAAAAGAGAGGAGCAGAGCACTGGGACCCGTTTGACAAAAACCGGCTTCCCACCGGAAAGTCTTTCTCCAATGTGCAGACATGCTCCCAGGTGCCTGTGGCAAGGGGAAGGAAATGCCATACACTGACCTGGAAGAGACCACAGGGCCCAGGCACAGTCTAAACCCTTCCCTCAACCCGGCAGTTTTGCTAGCAGGAGTTCAACCCCAACGAACACAGCCCGGAGACCCGTGAGGCAAAAACGGGTTCCGACGAACAATAGGCGCTCGCTGTGGAAAACCTATCCCAAGTGGGGGTAGCCAGCTCAACAAAATGCCACACACCCAGGTGTAAGAAACAACATTGCCCAGCGATGGTCTAAGCACCTCACCTCGTCCCTGTGCTTTAGGGAGCCGGAGGGACACCCGAGGCCCACGGCCCTGAGACCCCTTTGCAAAAAGCCAGCTTCCCACGAAACAGTTTTCCTGAGGTGCAGACCCTCTCACAAGTGGTTGTGGCAAGGTAAAGCAAATGCCCTCCACTTCTCTGGAAGAAACCGCAGTGCCCAGCCATGTTCTAAGCCCTCCCATCCGCCCTGGGTTTCTGGCAGAAGGAGTGAAAAGAGAGGAGCAGAGCACTGGGACCCGTTTGACAAAAACAGGCTTCCCACGGGAAAGTCTTTCTCCACGTGCAGACATGCTCCCAGGTGCCTGTGGCAAGGGGAAGGAAATGCCATACACTGACCTGGAAGAGACCACAGGGCCCAGGCACATTCTGAACCCTTCCCTCAACCCGGCGGTTTTGCTAGCAGGAGTTCAAACCCAACGAACACAGCCCAGAGACCCCTGGGGCAAAAACGGCTTCCGACGAACAATAGGTGCTTGCTGTGGAACACCTATCCCAAGTGGGGGTAGCCAGCTCAACAAAATGCCACACACCCAGGTGTAAGAAACAACATTGCCCAGGCATGGTCTAAGCCCCTCACCTCGTCCCTGTGCTTTGGGGAGCCGGAGGGACACCCGAGGCCCATGGCCCTGAGACCCCTTTGCAAAAAGCCGGCTTCCCACGGCAACAGTTTTCCTGAGGTGCAGACCCTCTCACAAGTGGTTGTGGCAAGGTAAAGCAAATGCCCTCCACTTCTCTGGAAGAAACCACAGTGCCCAGCCATGTTCTAAGCCCTCCCATCCTCCGTGGGCTTCTGGCAGCAGGAGTGAAAAGAGAGGAGCAGAGCACTGGGACCCGTTTGACAAAAAGCGGCTTCCCATGGGAAAGTCTTTCTCCACGTGCAGACATGCTCCCAGGTGCCTGTGGCAAGGGGAAGGAAATGCCATACACTGACCTGGAAGAGACACAGGGCCCAGGCACAGTCTGAACCCTTCCCTCAACCCGGCGGTTTTGCTAGCAGGAGTTCAACCCCAACCAACAAAGCCCGGAGACCCCTGGGGCAAAAACGGCTTCCGACGAACAATAGGTGCTTGCTGTGGAACACCTATCCCAAGTGGGGGTAGCCATCTCAACAAAATGCCACACACCCAGGTGTAAGAAACAACATTGCCCAGGCATGGTCTAAGCCCCTCACCTCGTCCCTGTGCTTTGGGGTGCCGGAGGGACACCCGAGGCCCACGGCCCTGAGACCCCTTTGCAAAAAGCCGGCTTCCCACGGAAACAGTTTTCCTGAAGTGCAGACCCTCTCACAAGTGGTTGTGGCCAGGTAAAGCAAATGCCCTCCACTTCTCTGGAAGAAACCGCAGTGCCCAGCCATGTTCTAAGCCCTCCCATCTTCCCTGGGCTTCTGGCAGCAGGAGTGAAAAGAGAGGAGCAGAGCACTGGGACCCGTTTGTCAAAAACCGGCTTCCCACCGGAAAGTCTTTCTCCACATGCAGACATGCTCCCAGGTGCCTGTGGCAAGGGGAAAGAAATGCCATACACTGACCTAGAAGAGACCACAGGGCCCAGGCACAGTCTAAACCCTTCCCTCAACCCGGCAGTTTTGCTAGCAGGAGTTCAACCCCAACGAACACAGCCCGGAGACCCGTGAGGCAAAAACGGCTTCCGACGAACAATAGGCGCTCGCTGTGGAAAACCTATCCCAAGTGGGGGTAGCCAGCTCAACAAAATGCCACACACCCAGGTGTAAGAAACAACATTGCCCAGCGATGGTCTAAGCCCCTCACCTCGTCCCTGTGCTTTGGGGAGCCGGAGGGACACCCGAGGCCCACGGCCCTGAGACCCCTTTGCAAAAAGCCAGCTTCCCACGGAAACAGTTTTCCTGAGGTGCAGACCCTCTCACAAGTGGTTGTGGCAAGGTAAAGCAAATGCCCTCCACTTCTCTGGAAGAAACCACACTGCCCAGCCATGTTCTAAGCCCTCCCATCCTCCCTGGGCTTCTGGCAGCAGGAGTGAAAAGAGAGGAGCAGAGCACTGGGACCCGTTTGACAAAAACCGGCTTCCCACGGGAAAGTCTTTCTCCACGTGCAGACATGCTCCCAGGTGCCTGGGGCAAGGGGAAGGAAATGCCATACACTGACCTGGAAGAGACCACAGGGCCCAGGCACAGTCTGAACCCTTCCCTCAACCCGGCGGTTTTGCTAGCAGGAGTTCAAACCCAACGAACACAGCCCAGAGACCCCTGGGGCAAAAACGGCTTCCGACGAACAATAGGTGCTTGCTGTGGAACACCTATCCCAAGTGGGGGTAGCCAGCTCAACAAAATGCCACACACCCAGGTGTAAGAAACAACATTGCCCAGGCATGGTCTAAGCCCCTCACCTCGTCCCTGTGCTTTGGGGAGCCGGAGGGACACCCGAGGCCCACGGCCCTGAGACCCCTTTGCAAAAAGCCGGCTTCCCACGGAAACAGTTTTCCTGAGGTGCAGACCCTCTCACAAGTGGTTGTGGCAAGGTAAAGCAAATGCCCTCCACTTCTCTGGAAGAAACCACAGTGCCCAGCCATGTTCTAAGCCCTCCCATCCTCCCTGGGCTTCTGGCAGCAGGAGTGAAAAGAGAGGAGCAGAGCACTGGGAGCCGTTTGACAAAAACCGGCTTCCCACCGGAAAGTCTTTCTCTACGTGCAGACATGCTCCCAGGTGCCTGTGGCAATGGGAAGGAAATGCCATACACTGACCTGGAAGAGACCACAGGGCCCAGGCACAGTCTAAACCCTTCCCTCAACCCGGCAGTTTTGCTAGCAGGAGTTCAACCCCAACGAACACAGCCCGGAGACCCGTGAGGCAAAAACGGGTTCCGACGAACAATAGGCGCTCGCTGTGGAAAACCTATCCCAAGTGGGGGTAGCCAGCTCAACAAAATGCCACACACCCAGGTGTAAGAAACAACATTGCCCAGCGATGGTCTAAGCACCTCACCTCGTCCCTGTGCTTTGGGGAGCCGGAGGGACACCCGAGGCCCACGGCCCTGAGACCCCTTTGCAAAAAGCCAGCTTCCCACGAAACAGTTTTCCTGAGGTGCAGACCCTCTCACAAGTGGTTGTGGCAAGGTAAAGCAAATGCCCTCCACTTCTCTGGAAGAAACCACAGTGCCCAGCCATGTTCTAAGCCCTCCCATCCTCCCTGGGCTTCTGGCAGCAGGAGTGAAAAGAGAGGAGCAGAGCACTGGGACCCGTTTGACAAAAACCGGCTTCCCACGGGAAACTCTTTCTCCACGTGCAGACATGCTCCCAGGTGCCTGGGGCAAGGGGAAGGAAATGCCATACAGTGACCTGGAAGAGACCACAGGACCCAGGCACAGTCTGAACCCTTCCCTCAACCCGGCAGTTTTGCTAGCAGGAGTTCAACCCGAACGAACACAGCCCGGAGACCCGTGAGGCAAAAACGGCTTCCGACGAACAATAGGCGCTCGCTGTGGAAAACCTATCCCAAGTGGGGGTAGCCAGCTCAACAAAATGCCACACACCCAGGTGTAAGAAACAACATTGCCCAGCGATGGTCTAAGCCCCTCACCTCGTCCCTGTGCTTTGGGGAGCCGGAGGGACACCCGAGGCCCACGGCCCTGAGACCCCTTTGCAAAAAGCCGGCTTCCCACGGAAACAGTTTTCCTGAGTTGCAGACCCTCTCACAAGTCGTTGTGGCAAGGTAAAGCAAATGCCCTCCACTTCTCTGGAAGAAACCGCAGTGCCCAGCCATGTTCTAAGCCCTCCCATCCGCCCTGGGCTTCTGGCAGAAGGAGTGAAAAGAGAGGAGCAGAGCACTGGGACCCGTTTGACAAAAACCGGCTTCCCACGGGAAAGTCTTTCTCCACGTGCAGACATGCTCCCAGGTGCCTGTGGCAAGGGGAAGGAAATGCCATACACTGACCTGGAAGAGACCACAGGGCCCAGGCACAGTCTGAATCCTTCCCTCAACCCGGCGGTTTTGCTAGCAGGAGTTCAACCCCAACGAACAAAGCCCGGAGACCCCTGGGGCAAAAACGGCTTCCAAGGAACAAAAGGTGCTTGCTGTGGAACACCTATCCCAAGTGGGGGTAGCCAGCTCAACAAAATGCCACACACCCAGGTGTAAGAAACAACATTGCCCAGGCATGGTCTAAGCCCCTCACCTCGTCCCTGTGCTTTGGGGAGCCGGGGGGACAGCCGAGGCCCACGGCCCTGAGACCCCTTTGCAAAAAGCCAGCTTCCCACGGAAACAGTTTTCCTGAGGTGCAGACCCTCTCACAAGTGGTTGTGGCCAGGTAAAGCAAATGCCCTCCACTTCTCTGGAAGAAACCACAGTGCCCAGCCATGTTCTAAGCCCTCCCATCCTCCCTGGGCTTCTGGCAGCAGGAGTGAAAAGCGAGGAGCAGAGCACTGGGACCCGTTTGACAAAAACCGGCTTCCCACGGTTAAGTCTTTCTCCACGTGCAGACTTGCTCCCAGGTGCCTGTGGCAAGGGGAAGGAAATGCCATACACTGACCTGGAAGAGACCACAGGGCCCAGGCACAGTCTGAACCCTTCCCTCAACCCGGCGGGGTTGCTAGCAGGCGTTCGAACCCAACGAACACAGCCCAGAGACCCCTGGGGCAAAAACGGCTTCCGACGAACAATAGGTGCTTGCTGTGGAACACCTATCCCAAGTGGGGGTAGCCAGCTCAACAAAATCCACACACCCAGGTGTAAGAAACAACATTGCCCAGGCATGGTCTAAGCCCCTCACCTCGTCCCTGTGCTTTGGGGAGCCGGAGGGACACCCGAGGCCGACGGCCCTGAGACCCCTTTGCAAAAAGCCGGCTTCCCACGGAAACAGTTTTCCTGAGGTGCAGACCCTCTCCCAAGTGGTTGTGGCAAGGTAAAGCAAATGCCCTCCACTTCTCTGGAAGAAACCGCAGTGCCCAGCCATGTTCTAATCCCTCCCATCTTCCCTGGGCTTCTGGCAGCAAGAGTGAAAAGAGAGGAGCAGAGCACTGGGACCCGTTTGACAAAAACCGGCTTCCCACGGGAAAGTCTTTCTCCACGTGCAGATATGCTCCCAGGTGCCTGTGGCAAGGGGAAGGAAATGCCATACACTGACCTGGAAGAGACCACAGGGCCCAGACACAGTCTAAACCCTTCCCTCAACCCGGCAGTTTTGCTAGCAGGAGTTCAACCCCAACGAACAAAGCCCGGAGACCCGTGAGGCAAAAACGGCTTCCGACGACAATACGCGCTCGCTGTGGAAAACCTATCCCAAGTGGGGGTAGCCAGCTCAACAAAATGCCACACACCCAGGTGTAAGAAACAACATTGCCCAGGCATGGTCTAAGCCCCTCACCTCGTCCCTGTGCTTTGGGGTGCCGGAGGGACACCCGAGGCCCACGGCCCTGAGACCCCTTTGCAAAAAGCCGGCTTCCCACGGAAACAGTTTTCCTGAGGTGCAGACCCTCTCACAAGTGGTTGTGGCAAGGTAAAGCAAATGCCCTCCACTTCTCTGGAAGAAACCGCAGTGCCCAGCCATGTTCTACACCCTCCCATCTTCCCTGTGCTTCTGGCAGCAGGAGTGAAAAGAGAGGAGCAGAGCACTGGGACCCGTTTGACAAAAACCGGCTTCCCACGGGAAAGTCTTTCTCCACGTGCAGACATGCTCCCAGGTGCCTGGGGCAAGGGGAAGGAAATGCCATACACTGACCTGGAAGAGACCACTGGGCCCAGGCACAGTCTAAACCCTTCCCTCAACCCGGCAGTTTTGCTAGCAGGAGTTCAACCCCAACGAACACAGCCCGGAGACCCGTGAGGCAAAAACGGCTTCCGATGAACAATAGGCGCTCGCTGTGGAAAACCTATCCCAAGTGGGGGTAGCCAGCTCAACAAAATGCCACACACCCAGGTGTAAGAAACAACATTGCCCAGCGATGGTCTAAGCCCCTCACCTCGTCCCTGTGCTTTGGGGAGCCGGAGGGACACCCGAGGCCCACGGCCCTGAGACCCCTTTGCAAAAAGCCAGCTTCCCACGGAAACAGTTTTCCTGAGGTGCAGACCCTCTCACAAGTGGTTGTGGCAAGGTAAAGCAAATGCCCTCCACTTCTCTGGAAGAAACCGCAGTGCCCAGCCATGTTCTAAACCCTCCCATCTTCCCTGGGCTTCTGGCAGCAGGAGTGAAAAGAGAGGAGCAGAGCACTGGGACCCGTTTGACAAAAACCGGCTTCCCACGGGAAAGTCTTTCTCCACGTGCAGACATGCTCCCAGGTGCCTGGGGCAAGGGGAAGGAAATGCCATACACTGACCTGGAAGAGACCACAGGGCCCAGGCACAGTCTGAACCCTTCCCTCAACCCGGCGGTTTTGCTAGCAGGAGTTCAACCCCAACGAACACAGCCCGGAGACCCGTGAGGCAAAAACGGCTTCCGATGAACAATAGGCGCTCGCTGTGGAAAACCTATCCCAAGTGGGGGTAGCCAGCTCAACAAAATGCCACACACCCAGGTGTAAGAAACAACATTGCCCAGCGATGGTCTAAGCCCCTCACCTCGTCCCTGTGATTTGGGGAGCCGGAGGGACACCCGAGGCCCACGGCCCTGAGACCCCTTTGCAAAAAGCCAGCTTCCCACGGAAACAGTTTTCCTGAGTTGCAGACCCTCTCCCAAGTGGTTGTGGCAAGGTAAAGCAAATGCCCTCCACTTCTCTGGAAGAAACCGCAGTGCCCAGCCATGTTCTAATCCCTCCCATCTTCCCTGGGCTTCTGGCAGCAAGAGTGAAAAGAGAGGAGCAGAGCACTGGGACCCGTTTGACAAAAACCGGCTTCCCACCGGAAAGTCTTTCTCCACGTGCAGATATGCTCCCAGGTGCCTGTGGCAAGGGGAAGGAAATGCCATACACTGACCTGGAAGAGACCACAGGGCCCAGGCACAGTCTAAACCCTTCCCTCAACCCGGCAGTTTTGCTAGCAGGAGTTCAACCCCAACGAACAAAGCCCGGAGACCCGTGAGGCAAAAACGGCTTCCGACGACAATACGCGCTCGCTGTGGAAAACCTATCCCAAGTGGGGGTAGCCAGCTCAACAAAATGCCACACACCCAGGTGTAAGAAACAACATTGCCCAGGCATGGTCTAAGCCCCTCACCTCGTCCCTGTGCTTTGGGGTGCCGGAGGGACACCCGAGACCCACGGCCCTGAGACCCCTTTGCAAAAAGCCGGCTTCCCACGGAAACAGTTTTCCTTAGGTGCAGACCCTCTCACAAGTGGTTGTGGCAAGGTAAAGTAAATGCCCTCCACTTCTCTGGAAGAAACCACAGTGCCCAGCCATGTTCTAAGCCCTCCCATCCTCCGTGGGCTTCTGGCAGCAGGAGTGAAAAGAGAGGAGCAGAGCACTGGGACCCGTTTGACAAAAACCGGCTTCCCACGGGAAAGTCTTTCTCCACGTGCAGACATGCTCCCAGGTGCCTGGGGCAAGGGGAAGGAAATGCCATACACTGACCTGGAAGAGACCACAGGGCCCAGGCACAGTCTAAACCCTTCCCTCAACCCGGCAGTTTTGCTAGCAGGAGTTCAACCCCAACGAACACAGCCCGGAGACCCGTGAGGCAAAAACGGCTTCCGACGAACAATAGGCGCTCGCTGTGGAAAACCTATCCCAAGTGGGGGTAGCCAGCTCAACAAAATGCCACACACCCAGGTGTAAGAAACAACATTGCCCAGCGATGGTCTAAGCCCCTCACCTCGTCCCTGTGCTTTGTGGAGCCGGGGGGACACCCGAGGCCCACGGCCCTGTGACCACTTTGCAAAAAGCCAGCTTCCCACGGAAACAGTTTTCCTGAGGTGCAGACCCTCTCACAAGTGGTTGTGGCAAGGAAAAGCAAATGCCCTCCACTTCTCTGGAAGAAACCACAGTGCCCAGCCATGTTCTAAGCCCTCCCATCCTCCCTGGGCTTCTGGCAACAGGAGTGAAAAGAGAGGAGCAGAGCACTGGGACCCGTTTGACAAAAACCGGCTTCCCACGGGAAAGTCTTTCTCCACGTGCAGACATGCTCCCAGGTGCCTGGGGCAAGGGGAAGGAAATGCCATACACTGACCTGGAAGAGACCACAGGGCCCAGGCACAGTCTAAACCCTTCCCTCAACCAGGCAGTTTTGCTAGCAGGAGTTCAACCCCAACGAACACAGCCCGGAGACCCGTGAGGCAAAAACGGCTTCCGACGAACAATAGGCGCTCGCTGTGGAAAACCTATCCCAAGTGGGGGTAGCCAGCTCAAAAAATGCCACACACCCAGGTGTAAGAAACAACATTGCCCAGCGATGGTCTAAGCCCCTCAACTCGTCCCTGTGCTTTGTGGAGCGGGGGGGACACCCGAGGCCCACGGCCCTGTGACCACTTTGCAAAAAGCCAGCTTCCCACGGAAACAGTTTTCCTGAGGTGCAGACCCTCTCACAAGTGGTTGTGGCAAGGAAAAGCAAATGCCCTCCACTTCTCTGGAAGAAACCACAGTGCCCAGCCATGTTCTAAGCCCCCCATCCTCCCTGGGCTTCTGGCAGCAGGAGTGAAAAGAGAGGAGCAGAGCACTGGGACCCGTTTGACAAAAACAGGCTTCCCACGGGAAAGTCTTTCTCCACGTGCAGACATGCTCCCAGGTGCCTGGGGCAAGGGGAAGGAAATGCCATACACTGACCTGGAAGAGACCACAGGGCCCAGGCACAGTCTGAACCCTTCCCTCAACCCGGCGGTTTTGCTAGCAGGAGTTCAACCCCAACGAACACAGCCCGGAGACCCGTGAGGCAAAAACGGCTTCCGATGAACAATAGGCGCTCGCTGTGGAAAACCTATCCCAAGTGGGGGTAGCCAGCTCAACAAAATGCCACACACCCAGGTGTAAGAAACAACATTGCCCAGCGATGGTCTAAGCCCCTCACCTCGTCCCTGTGATTTGGGGAGCCGGAGGGACACCCGAGGCCCACGGCCCTGAGACCCCTTTGCAAAAAGCCAGCTTCCCACGGAAACAGTTTTCCTGAGTTGCAGACCCTCTCCCAAGTGGTTGTGGCAAGGTAAAGCAAATGCCCTCCACTTCTCTGGAAGAAACCGCAGTGCCCAGCCATGTTCTAATCCCTCCCATCTTCCCTGGGCTTCTGGCAGCAAGAGTGAAAAGAGAGGAGCAGAGCACTGGGACCCGTTTGACAAAAACCGGATTCCCACCGGAAAGTCTTTCTCCACGTGCAGATATGCTCCCAGGTGCCTGTGGCAAGGGGAAGGAAATGCCATACACTGACCTGGAAGAGACCACAGGGCCCAGGCACAGTCTAAACCCTTCCCTCAACCCGGCAGTTTTGCTAGCAGGAGTTCAACCCCAACGAACAAAGCCCGGAGACCCGTGAGGCAAAAACGGCTTCCGACGACAATACGCGCTCGCTGTGGAAAACCTATCCCAAGTGGGGGTAGCCAGCTCAACAAAATGCCACACACCCAGGTGTAAGAAACAACATTGCCCAGGCATGGTCTAAGCCCCTCACCTCGTCCCTGTGCTTTGGGGTGCCGGAGGGACACCCGAGGCCCACGGCCCTGAGACCCCTTTGCAAAAAGCCGGCTTCCCACGGAAACAGTTTTCCTTAGGTGCAGACCCTCTCACAAGTGGTTGTGGCAAGGTAAAGCAAATGCCCTCCAATTCTCTGGAAGAAAACGCAGTGACCAGGCATGTTCTAAGCCCTCCAATCTTCCCTGGGCTTCTGGCAGCAGGAGTGAAAAGAGAGGAGCAGAGCACTGGGACCCGTTTGACAAAAACCGGCTTCCCACGGGAAAGTCTTTCTCCACGTGCAGACATGCTCCCAGGTGCCTGTGGCAAGGGGAAGGAAATGCCATACACTGACCTGGAAGAGACCACAGGGCCCAGGCACAGTCTAAACCCTTCCCTCAACCCGGCAGTTTTGCTAGCAGGAGTTCAACCCCAACGAACACAGCCCGGAGACCCGTGAGGCAAAAACGGCTTCCGACGAACAATAGGCGCTCGCTGTGGAAAACCTATCCCAAGTGGGGGTAGCCAGCTCAACAAAATGCCACACACCCAGGTGTAAGAAACAACATTGCCCAGCGATGGTCTAAGCCCCTCACCTCGTCCCTGTGCTTTGGGGAGCCGGAGGGACACCCGAGGCCCACGGCCCTGAGACCCCTTTGCACAAAGCCACCTTCCCACGGAAACAGTTTTCCTGAGGTGCAGACCCTCTCACAAGTGGTTGTGGCAAGGTAAAGTAAATGCCCTCCACTTCTCTGGAAGAAACCACAGTGCCCAGCCATGTTCTAAGCCCTCCCATCCTCCGTGGGCTTCTGGCAGCAGGAGTGAAAAGAGAGGAGCAGAGCACTGGGACCCGTTTGACAAAAACCGGCTTCCCACGGGAAAGTCTTTCTCCACGTGCAGACATGCTCCCAGGTGCCTGTGGCAAGGGGAAGGAAATGCCATACACTGACCTGGAAGAGACCACAGGGCCCAGGCACAGTCTAAACCCTTCCCTCAACCCGGCAGTTTTGCTAGCAGGAGTTCAACCCCAACGAACACAGCCCGGAGACCCGTGAGGCAAAAACGGCTTCCGACGAACAATAGGCGCTCGCTGTGGAAAACCTATCCCAAGTGGGGGTAGCCAGCTCAACAAAATGCCACACACCCAGGTGTAAGAAACAACATTGCCCAGCGATGGTCTAAGCCCCTCACCTCGTCCCTGTGCTTTGTGGAGCCGGGGGGACACCCGAGGCCCACGGCCCTGTGACCACTTTGCAAAAAGCCAGCTTCCCACGGAAACAGTTTTCCTGAGGTGCAGACCCTCTCACAAGTGGTTGTGGCAAGGAAAAGCAAATGCCCTCCACTTCTCTGGAAGAAACCACAGTGCCCAGCCATGTTCTAAGCCCTCCCATCCTCCCTGGGCTTCTGGCAACAGGAGTGAAAAGAGAGGAGCAGAGCACTGGGACCCGTTTGACAAAAACCGGCTTCCCACGGGAAAGTCTTTCTCCACGTGCAGACATGCTCCCAGGTGCCTGGGGCAAGGGGAAGGAAATGCCATACACTGACCTGGAAGAGACCACAGGGCCCAGGCACAGTCTAAACCCTTCCCTCAACCAGGCAGTTTTGCTAGCAGGAGTTCAACCCCAACGAACACAGCCCGGAGACCCGTGAGGCAAAAACGGCTTCCGACGAACAATAGGCGCTCGCTGTGGAAAACCTATCCCAAGTGGGGGTAGCCAGCTCAAAAAATGCCACACACCCAGGTGTAAGAAACAACATTGCCCAGCGATGGTCTAAGCCCCTCAACTCGTCCCTGTGCTTTGTGGAGCGGGGGGGACACCCGAGGCCCACGGCCCTGTGACCACTTTGCAAAAAGCCAGCTTCCCACGGAAACAGTTTTCCTGAGGTGCAGACCCTCTCACAAGTGGTTGTGGCAAGGAAAAGCAAATGCCCTCCACTTCTCTGGAAGAAACCACAGTGCCCAGCCATGTTCTAAGCCCCCCATCCTCCCTGGGCTTCTGGCAGCAGGAGTGAAAAGAGAGGAGCAGAGCACTGGGACCCGTTTGACAAAAACAGGCTTCCCACGGGAAAGTCTTTCTCCACGTGCAGACATGCTCCCAGGTGCCTGTGGCAAGGGGAAGGAAATGCCATACACTGACCTGGAAGAGACCACAGGGCCCAGGCACAGTCTGAACCCTTCCCTCAACCCGGCAGTTTTGCTAGCAGGCGTTCAAACCCAACGAACACAGCCCAGTGACCCCTGGGGCAAAAACGGCTTCCGACGAACAAGAGGTGCTTGCTGTGGAACACCTATCCCAAGTGGGGGTAGCCAGCTCAACAAAATCCACACACCCAGGTGTAAGAAACAACATTGCCCAGGCATGGTCTAAGCCCCTCACCTCGTCCCTGTGCTTTGGGGAGCCGGAGGGACACCCGAGGCCCATGGCCCTGAGACCCCTTTGCACAAAGCCACCTTCCCACGGAAACAGTTTTCCTGAGGTGCAGACCCTCTCACAAGTGGTTGTGGCAAGGTAAAGTAAATGCCCTCCACTTCTCTGGAAGAAACCACAGTGCCCAGCCATGTTCTAAGCCCTCCCATCCTCCGTGGGCTTCTGGCAGCAGGAGTGAAAAGAGAGGAGCAGAGCACTGGGACCCGTTTGACAAAAACCGGCTTCCCACGGGAAAGTCTTTCTCCACGTGCAGACATGCTCCCAGGTGCCTGTGGCAAGGGGAAGGAAATGCCATACACTGACCTGGAAGAGACCACAGGGCCCAGGCACAGTCTGAACCCTTCCCTCAACCCGGCGGTTTTGCTAGCAGGAGTTCAACCCCAAGGAACACAGCCCGGAGACCCCTGGGGCAAAAACGGCTTCCGACGAACAATAGGTGCTTGCTGTGGAACACCTATCCCAAGTGGGGCTAGCCAGCTCAACAAAATGCCACACACCCAGGTGTAAGAAACAACATTGCCCAGGCATGGTCTAAGCCCCTCACCTCGTCCCTCTGCTTTGGGGAGTCGGAGGGACACGCGAGGCCCACGGCCCTGAGACCCCTTTGCAAGAAGCCGGCTTCCCACGGAAACAGTTTTCCTGAGGTGCAGACCCTCTCACAAGTGGTTGTGGCAAGGTAAAGCAAATGCCCTCCACTTCTCTGGAAGAAACCGCAGTGCCCAGCCATGTTCTAAACCCTCCCATCTTCCCTGGGCTTCTGGCAGCAGGAGTGAAAAGAGAGGAGCAGAGCATTGGGACCCGTTTGACAAAAACCGGCTTCCCACCGGAAAGTCTTTCTCCACGTGCAGACATGCTCCCAGGTGCCTGGGGCAAGGGGAAGGAAATGCCATACACTGACGTGGAAGAGACCACAGGGCCCAGGCACAGTCTAAACCCTTCCCTCACCCCGGCAGTTTTGCTAGCAGGAGTTCAACCCCAACGAACAGAGCCCGGAGACCCGTGAGGCAAAAACGGCTTCCGACGAACAATAGGCGCTCGCTGTGGAAAACCTATCCCAAGTGGGGGTAGCCAGCTCAACAAAATGCCACACACCCAGGTGTAAGAAACAACATTGCCCAGCGATGGTCTAAGCCCCTCACCTCGTCCCTGTGCTTTGGGGAGCCGGAGGGACACCCGAGGCCCACGGCCCTGAGACCCCTTTGCACAAAGCCACCTTCCCACGGAAACAGTTTTCCTGAGGTGCAGACCCTCTCACAAGTGGTTGTGGCAAGGTAAAGTAAATGCCCTCCACTTCTCTGGAAGAAACCACAGTGCCCAGCGATGTTCTAAGCCCTCCCATCCTCCGTGGGCTTCTGGCAGCAGGAGTGAAAAGAGAGGAGCAGAGCACTGGGACCCGTTTGACAAAAACCGGCTTCCCACGGGAAAGTCTTTCTCCACGTGCAGACATGCTCCCAGGTGCCTGGGGCAAGGGGAAGGAAATGCCATACACTGACCTGGAAGAGACCACAGGGCCCAGGCACAGTCTGAACCCTTCCCTCAACCCGGCAGTTTTGCTAGCAGGAGTTCAACCCGAACGAACACAGCCCGGAGACCCGTGAGGCAAAAACGGCTTCCGACGAACAATAGGCGCTCGCTGTGGAAAACCTATCCCAAGTGGGGGTAGCCAGCTCAACAAAATGCCACACACCCAGGTGTAAGAAACAACATTGCCCAGTGATGGTCTAAGCCCCTCACCTCGTCCCTGTGCTTTGGGGAGCCGGAGGGACACCCGAGGCCCACGGCCCTGAGACCCCTTTGCAAAAAGCCGGCTTCCCACGGAAACAGTTTTCCTGAGTTGCAGACCCTCTCACAAGTGGTTGTGGCAAGGTAAAGCAAATGCCCTCCACTTCTCTGGAAGAAACCGCAGTGCCCAGCCATGTTCTAAGCCCTCCCATCCGCCCTGGGCTTCTGGCAGAAGGAGTGAAAAGAGAGGAGCAGAGCACTGGGACCCGTTTGACAAAAACAGCCTTCCCACGGGAAAGTCTTTCTCCACGTGCAGACATGCTCCCAGGTGCCTGTGGCAAGGGGAAGGAAATGCCATACACTGACCTGGAAGAGACACAGGGCCCAGGCACAGTCTGAACCCTTCCCTCAACCCGGCGGTTTTGCTAGCAGGAGTTCAACCCCAACGAACACAGCGCAGAGACCCCTGGGGCAAAAACGGCTTCCGACGAACAATAGGTGCTTGCTGTGGAACACCTATCCCAAGTGGGGCTAGCCAGCTCAACAAAATGCCACACACCCAGGTTTAAGAAACAACATTGCCCAGGCATGGTCTAAGCCCCTCACTTCGTCCCTGTGCTTTGGGGAGCCGGAGGGACACCCGAGGCCCGCGGCCCTGAGACCCCTTTGGAAAAAGCTGGCTTCCCACGGAAACAGTTTTCCTGAGGTGCAGACCCTCTCACAAGTGGTTGTGGCAAGGTAAAGCAAATGCCCTCCACTTCTCTGGAAGAAACCGCAGTGCCCAGCCATGTTCTAAGCCCTCCCATCTTCCCTGGGCTTCTGGCAGCAGGAGTGAAAAGAGAGGAGCAGAGCACTGGGACCCGTTTGACAAAAACCGGCTTCCCACCGGAAAGTCTTTCTCCACGTGCAGACATGCTCCCAGGTGCCTGTGGCAAGGGGAAGGAAATGCCATACACTGACCTGGAAGAGACCACAGGGCCCAGGCACAGTCTGAACCCTTCCCTCAACCCGGCAGTTTTGCTAGCAGGAGTTCAACCCCAACGAACACAGCCCGGAGACCCGTGAGGCAAAAACGGCTTCCGACGAACAATAGGCGCTCGCTGTGGAAAACCTATCCCAAGTGGGGGTAGCCAGCTCAACAAAATCCACACACCCAGGTGTAAGAAACAACATTGCCCAGGCATGGTCGAAGCCCCTCACCTCGTCCCTGTGCTTTGGGGTGCCGGAGGGACACCCGAGGCCCACGGCCCTGAGACCCCTTTGCAAAAAGCCGGCTTCCCACGGAAACAGTTTTCATTAGGTGCAGACCCTCTCACAAGTGGTTGTGGCAAGGTAAAGCAAATGCCCTCCACTTCTCTGGAAGAAACCGCAGTGCCCAGCCATGTTCTAAGCCCTCCAATCTTCCCTGGGCTTCTGGCAGCAGGAGTGAAAACAGAGGAGCAGAGCACTGGGACCCGTTTGACAAAAACTGGCTTCCCACCGGAAAGTCTTTCTCCACGTGCAGACATGCTCCCAGGTGCCTGTGGCAAGGGGAAGGGAATGCCATACACTGACCTGGAAGAGACCACAGGGCCCAGGCACAGTCTAAACCCTTCCCTCAACCCGGCAGTTTTGCTAGCAGGAGTTCAACCCCAACGAACACAGCCCGGAGACCCGTGAGGCAAAAACGGCTTCAGACGAACAATAGGCGCTCGGTGTGGAAAACCTATCCCAACTGCGGGTAGCCAGCTCAACAAAATGCCACACACCCAGGTGTAAGAAACAACATTGCCCAGGCATGGTCTAAGCCCCTCACCTCGTCCCTGTGCTTTGGGGAGCCGGAGGGACACCCGAGGCCCACGGCCCTGAGACCCCTTTGCAAAAAGCCGGCTTCCCACGGAAACAGTTTTCCTGAGGTGCAGACCCTCTCACAAGTGGTTGTGGCAAGGTAAAGCAAATGCCCTCCACTTCTCTGGAGGAAACCACAGTGCCCAGCCATGTTCTAAGCCCTCCCATCCTCCCTGGGCTTCTGGCAGCAGGAGTGAAAAGAGAGGAGCAGAGCACTGGGAGCCGTTTGACAAAAACCGGCTTCCCACCGGAAAGTCTTTCTCTACGTGCAGACATGCTCCCAGGTGCCTGTGGCAATGGGAAGGAAATGCCATACACTGACCTGGAAGAGACCACAGGGCCCAGGCACAGTCTAAACCCTTCCCTCAACCCGGCGGTTTTGCTAGCAGGAGTTCAAACCCAATGAAGAAAGCCCGGAGACCCCTGGGGCAAAAATGGCTTCCGACGAACAATAGGTGCTTGCTGTGGAACACCTATCCCAAGTGGGGGTAGCCAGCTCAACAAAATGCCACACACCCAGGTGTAAGAAACAACATTGCCCAGGCATGGTCTAAGCCCCTCACCTCGTCCCTGTGCTTTGGGGAGCCGGAGGGACACCCGAGGCCCACGGCCCTGAGACCCCTTTGCAAAAAGCCGGCTTCCCACGGAAACAGTTTTCCTGAGGTGCAGACCCTCTCACAAGTGGTTGTGGCAAGGTAAAGCAAATGCCCTCCACTTCTCTGGAAGAAACCACAGTGCCCAGCCATGTTCTCAGCCCTCCCATCTTCCCTGGGCTTCTGGCAGCAGGAGTGAAAAGAGAGGAGCAGAGCACTGGGACCCGTTTGACAAAAACCGGCTTCCCACCGGAAAGTCTTTCTCCAATGTGCAGACATGCTCCCAGGTGCCTGTGGCAAGGGGAAGGAAATGCCATACACTGACCTGGAAGAGACCACAGGGCCCAGGCACAGTCTAAACCCTTCCCTCAACCCGGCAGTTTTGCTAGCAGGAGTTCAACCCCAACGAACACAGCCCGGAGACCCGTGAGGCAAAAACGGGTTCCGACGAACAATAGGCGCTCGCTGTGGAAAACCTATCCCAAGTGGGGGTAGCCAGCTCAACAAAATGCCACACACCCAGGTGTAAGAAACAACATTGCCCAGCGATGGTCTAAGCACCTCACCTCGTCCCTGTGCTTTAGGGAGCCGGAGGGACACCCGAGGCCCACGGCCCTGAGACCCCTTTGCAAAAAGCCAGCTTCCCACGAAACAGTTTTCCTGAGGTGCAGACCCTCTCACAAGTGGTTGTGGCAAGGTAAAGCAAATGCCCTCCACTTCTCTGGAAGAAACCGCAGTGCCCAGCCATGTTCTAAGCCCTCCCATCCGCCCTGGGTTTCTGGCAGAAGGAGTGAAAAGAGAGGAGCAGAGCACTGGGACCCGTTTGACAAAAACAGGCTTCCCACGGGAAAGTCTTTCTCCACGTGCAGACATGCTCCCAGGTGCCTGTGGCAAGGGGAAGGAAATGCCATACACTGACCTGGAAGAGACCACAGGGCCCAGGCACATTCTGAACCCTTCCCTCAACCCGGCGGTTTTGCTAGCAGGAGTTCAAACCCAACGAACACAGCCCAGAGACCCCTGGGGCAAAAACGGCTTCCGACGAACAATAGGTGCTTGCTGTGGAACACCTATCCCAAGTGGGGGTAGCCAGCTCAACAAAATGCCACACACCCAGGTGTAAGAAACAACATTGCCCAGGCATGGTCTAAGCCCCTCACCTCGTCCCTGTGCTTTGGGGAGCCGGAGGGACACCCGAGGCCCATGGCCCTGAGACCCCTTTGCAAAAAGCCGGCTTCCCACGGCAACAGTTTTCCTGAGGTGCAGACCCTCTCACAAGTGGTTGTGGCAAGGTAAAGCAAATGCCCTCCACTTCTCTGGAAGAAACCACAGTGCCCAGCCATGTTCTAAGCCCTCCCATCCTCCGTGGGCTTCTGGCAGCAGGAGTGAAAAGAGAGGAGCAGAGCACTGGGACCCGTTTGACAAAAAGCGGCTTCCCATGGGAAAGTCTTTCTCCACGTGCAGACATGCTCCCAGGTGCCTGTGGCAAGGGGAAGGAAATGCCATACACTGACCTGGAAGAGACACAGGGCCCAGGCACAGTCTGAACCCTTCCCTCAACCCGGCGGTTTTGCTAGCAGGAGTTCAACCCCAACCAACAAAGCCCGGAGACCCCTGGGGCAAAAACGGCTTCCGACGAACAATAGGTGCTTGCTGTGGAACACCTATCCCAAGTGGGGGTAGCCATCTCAACAAAATGCCACACACCCAGGTGTAAGAAACAACATTGCCCAGGCATGGTCTAAGCCCCTCACCTCGTCCCTGTGCTTTGGGGTGCCGGAGGGACACCCGAGGCCCACGGCCCTGAGACCCCTTTGCAAAAAGCCGGCTTCCCACGGAAACAGTTTTCCTGAAGTGCAGACCCTCTCACAAGTGGTTGTGGCCAGGTAAAGCAAATGCCCTCCACTTCTCTGGAAGAAACCGCAGTGCCCAGCCATGTTCTAAGCCCTCCCATCTTCCCTGGGCTTCTGGCAGCAGGAGTGAAAAGAGAGGAGCAGAGCACTGGGACCCGTTTGTCAAAAACCGGCTTCCCACCGGAAAGTCTTTCTCCACATGCAGACATGCTCCCAGGTGCCTGTGGCAAGGGGAAAGAAATGCCATACACTGACCTAGAAGAGACCACAGGGCCCAGGCACAGTCTAAACCCTTCCCTCAACCCGGCAGTTTTGCTAGCAGGAGTTCAACCCCAACGAACACAGCCCGGAGACCCGTGAGGCAAAAACGGCTTCCGACGAACAATAGGCGCTCGCTGTGGAAAACCTATCCCAAGTGGGGGTAGCCAGCTCAACAAAATGCCACACACCCAGGTGTAAGAAACAACATTGCCCAGCGATGGTCTAAGCCCCTCACCTCGTCCCTGTGCTTTGGGGAGCCGGAGGGACACCCGAGGCCCACGGCCCTGAGACCCCTTTGCAAAAAGCCAGCTTCCCACGGAAACAGTTTTCCTGAGGTGCAGACCCTCTCACAAGTGGTTGTGGCAAGGTAAAGCAAATGCCCTCCACTTCTCTGGAAGAAACCACACTGCCCAGCCATGTTCTAAGCCCTCCCATCCTCCCTGGGCTTCTGGCAGCAGGAGTGAAAAGAGAGGAGCAGAGCACTGGGACCCGTTTGACAAAAACCGGCTTCCCACGGGAAAGTCTTTCTCCACGTGCAGACATGCTCCCAGGTGCCTGGGGCAAGGGGAAGGAAATGCCATACACTGACCTGGAAGAGACCACAGGGCCCAGGCACAGTCTGAACCCTTCCCTCAACCCGGCGGTTTTGCTAGCAGGAGTTCAAACCCAACGAACACAGCCCAGAGACCCCTGGGGCAAAAACGGCTTCCGACGAACAATAGGTGCTTGCTGTGGAACACCTATCCCAAGTGGGGGTAGCCAGCTCAACAAAATGCCACACACCCAGGTGTAAGAAACAACATTGCCCAGGCATGGTCTAAGCCCCTCACCTCGTCCCTGTGCTTTGGGGAGCCGGAGGGACACCCGAGGCCCACGGCCCTGAGACCCCTTTGCAAAAAGCCGGCTTCCCACGGAAACAGTTTTCCTGAGGTGCAGACCCTCTCACAAGTGGTTGTGGCAAGGTAAAGCAAATGCCCTCCACTTCTCTGGAAGAAACCACAGTGCCCAGCCATGTTCTAAGCCCTCCCATCCTCCCTGGGCTTCTGGCAGCAGGAGTGAAAAGAGAGGAGCAGAGCACTGGGAGCCGTTTGACAAAAACCGGCTTCCCACCGGAAAGTCTTTCTCTACGTGCAGACATGCTCCCAGGTGCCTGTGGCAATGGGAAGGAAATGCCATACACTGACCTGGAAGAGACCACAGGGCCCAGGCACAGTCTAAACCCTTCCCTCAACCCGGCAGTTTTGCTAGCAGGAGTTCAACCCCAACGAACACAGCCCGGAGACCCGTGAGGCAAAAACGGGTTCCGACGAACAATAGGCGCTCGCTGTGGAAAACCTATCCCAAGTGGGGGTAGCCAGCTCAACAAAATGCCACACACCCAGGTGTAAGAAACAACATTGCCCAGCGATGGTCTAAGCACCTCACCTCGTCCCTGTGCTTTGGGGAGCCGGAGGGACACCCGAGGCCCACGGCCCTGAGACCCCTTTGCAAAAAGCCAGCTTCCCACGAAACAGTTTTCCTGAGGTGCAGACCCTCTCACAAGTGGTTGTGGCAAGGTAAAGCAAATGCCCTCCACTTCTCTGGAAGAAACCACAGTGCCCAGCCATGTTCTAAGCCCTCCCATCCTCCCTGGGCTTCTGGCAGCAGGAGTGAAAAGAGAGGAGCAGAGCACTGGGACCCGTTTGACAAAAACCGGCTTCCCACGGGAAACTCTTTCTCCACGTGCAGACATGCTCCCAGGTGCCTGGGGCAAGGGGAAGGAAATGCCATACAGTGACCTGGAAGAGACCACAGGACCCAGGCACAGTCTGAACCCTTCCCTCAACCCGGCAGTTTTGCTAGCAGGAGTTCAACCCGAACGAACACAGCCCGGAGACCCGTGAGGCAAAAACGGCTTCCGACGAACAATAGGCGCTCGCTGTGGAAAACCTATCCCAAGTGGGGGTAGCCAGCTCAACAAAATGCCACACACCCAGGTGTAAGAAACAACATTGCCCAGCGATGGTCTAAGCCCCTCACCTCGTCCCTGTGCTTTGGGGAGCCGGAGGGACACCCGAGGCCCACGGCCCTGAGACCCCTTTGCAAAAAGCCGGCTTCCCACGGAAACAGTTTTCCTGAGTTGCAGACCCTCTCACAAGTCGTTGTGGCAAGGTAAAGCAAATGCCCTCCACTTCTCTGGAAGAAACCGCAGTGCCCAGCCATGTTCTAAGCCCTCCCATCCGCCCTGGGCTTCTGGCAGAAGGAGTGAAAAGAGAGGAGCAGAGCACTGGGACCCGTTTGACAAAAACCGGCTTCCCACGGGAAAGTCTTTCTCCACGTGCAGACATGCTCCCAGGTGCCTGTGGCAAGGGGAAGGAAATGCCATACACTGACCTGGAAGAGACCACAGGGCCCAGGCACAGTCTGAATCCTTCCCTCAACCCGGCGGTTTTGCTAGCAGGAGTTCAACCCCAACGAACAAAGCCCGGAGACCCCTGGGGCAAAAACGGCTTCCAAGGAACAAAAGGTGCTTGCTGTGGAACACCTATCCCAAGTGGGGGTAGCCAGCTCAACAAAATGCCACACACCCAGGTGTAAGAAACAACATTGCCCAGGCATGGTCTAAGCCCCTCACCTCGTCCCTGTGCTTTGGGGAGCCGGGGGGACAGCCGAGGCCCACGGCCCTGAGACCCCTTTGCAAAAAGCCAGCTTCCCACGGAAACAGTTTTCCTGAGGTGCAGACCCTCTCACAAGTGGTTGTGGCCAGGTAAAGCAAATGCCCTCCACTTCTCTGGAAGAAACCACAGTGCCCAGCCATGTTCTAAGCCCTCCCATCCTCCCTGGGCTTCTGGCAGCAGGAGTGAAAAGCGAGGAGCAGAGCACTGGGACCCGTTTGACAAAAACCGGCTTCCCACGGTTAAGTCTTTCTCCACGTGCAGACTTGCTCCCAGGTGCCTGTGGCAAGGGGAAGGAAATGCCATACACTGACCTGGAAGAGACCACAGGGCCCAGGCACAGTCTGAACCCTTCCCTCAACCCGGCGGGGTTGCTAGCAGGCGTTCGAACCCAACGAACACAGCCCAGAGACCCCTGGGGCAAAAACGGCTTCCGACGAACAATAGGTGCTTGCTGTGGAACACCTATCCCAAGTGGGGGTAGCCAGCTCAACAAAATCCACACACCCAGGTGTAAGAAACAACATTGCCCAGGCATGGTCTAAGCCCCTCACCTCGTCCCTGTGCTTTGGGGAGCCGGAGGGACACCCGAGGCCGACGGCCCTGAGACCCCTTTGCAAAAAGCCGGCTTCCCACGGAAACAGTTTTCCTGAGGTGCAGACCCTCTCCCAAGTGGTTGTGGCAAGGTAAAGCAAATGCCCTCCACTTCTCTGGAAGAAACCGCAGTGCCCAGCCATGTTCTAATCCCTCCCATCTTCCCTGGGCTTCTGGCAGCAAGAGTGAAAAGAGAGGAGCAGAGCACTGGGACCCGTTTGACAAAAACCGGCTTCCCACGGGAAAGTCTTTCTCCACGTGCAGATATGCTCCCAGGTGCTTGTGGCAAGGGGAAGGAAATGCCATACACTGACCTGGAAGAGACCACAGGGCCCAGACACAGTCTAAACCCTTCCCTCAACCCGGCAGTTTTGCTAGCAGGAGTTCAACCCCAACGAACAAAGCCCGGAGACCCGTGAGGCAAAAACGGCTTCCGACGACAATACGCGCTCGCTGTGGAAAACCTATCCCAAGTGGGGGTAGCCAGCTCAACAAAATGCCACACACCCAGGTGTAAGAAACAACATTGCCCAGGCATGGTCTAAGCCCCTCACCTCGTCCCTGTGCTTTGGGGTGCCGGAGGGACACCCGAGGCCCACGGCCCTGAGACCCCTTTGCAAAAAGCCGGCTTCCCACGGAAACAGTTTTCCTGAGGTGCAGACCCTCTCACAAGTGGTTGTGGCAAGGTAAAGCAAATGCCCTCCACTTCTCTGGAAGAAACCGCAGTGCCCAGCCATGTTCTACACCCTCCCATCTTCCCTGTGCTTCTGGCAGCAGGAGTGAAAAGAGAGGAGCAGAGCACTGGGACCCGTTTGACAAAAACCGGCTTCCCACGGGAAAGTCTTACTCCACGTGCAGACATGCTCCCAGGTGCCTGGGGCAAGGGGAAGGAAATGCCATACACTGACCTGGAAGAGACCACTGGGCCCAGGCACAGTCTAAACCCTTCCCTCAACCCGGCAGTTTTGCTAGCAGGAGTTCAACCCCAACGAACACAGCCCGGAGACCCGTGAGGCAAAAACGGCTTCCGATGAACAATAGGCGCTCGCTGTGGAAAACCTATCCCAAGTGGGGGTAGCCAGCTCAACAAAATGCCACACACCCAGGTGTAAGAAACAACATTGCCCAGCGATGGTCTAAGCCCCTCACCTCGTCCCTGTGCTTTGGGGAGCCGGAGGGACACCCGAGGCCCACGGCCCTGAGACCCCTTTGCAAAAAGCCAGCTTCCCACGGAAACAGTTTTCCTGAGGTGCAGACCCTCTCACAAGTGGTTGTGGCAAGGTAAAGCAAATGCCCTCCACTTCTCTGGAAGAAACCGCAGTGCCCAGCCATGTTCTAAACCCTCCCATCTTCCCTGGGCTTCTGGCAGCAGGAGTGAAAAGAGAGGAGCAGAGCACTGGGACCCGTTTGACAAAAACCGGCTTCCCACGGGAAAGTCTTTCTCCACGTGCAGACATGCTCCCAGGTGCCTGGGGCAAGGGGAAGGAAATGCCATACACTGACCTGGAAGAGACCACAGGGCCCAGGCACAGTCTGAACCCTTCCCTCAACCCGGCGGTTTTGCTAGCAGGAGTTCAACCCCAACGAACACAGCCCGGAGACCCGTGAGGCAAAAACGGCTTCCGATGAACAATAGGCGCTCGCTGTGGAAAACCTATCCCAAGTGGGGGTAGCCAGCTCAACAAAATGCCACACACCCAGGTGTAAGAAACAACATTGCCCAGCGATGGTCTAAGCCCCTCACCTCGTCCCTGTGATTTGGGGAGCCGGAGGGACACCCGAGGCCCACGGCCCTGAGACCCCTTTGCAAAAAGCCAGCTTCCCACGGAAACAGTTTTCCTGAGTTGCAGACCCTCTCCCAAGTGGTTGTGGCAAGGTAAAGCAAATGCCCTCCACTTCTCTGGAAGAAACCGCAGTGCCCAGCCATGTTCTAATCCCTCCCATCTTCCCTGGGCTTCTGGCAGCAAGAGTGAAAAGAGAGGAGCAGAGCACTGGGACCCGTTTGACAAAAACCGGCTTCCCACCGGAAAGTCTTTCTCCACGTGCAGATATGCTCCCAGGTGCCTGTGGCAAGGGGAAGGAAATGCCATACACTGACCTGGAAGAGACCACAGGGCCCAGGCACAGTCTAAACCCTTCCCTCAACCCGGCAGTTTTGCTAGCAGGAGTTCAACCCCAACGAACAAAGCCCGGAGACCCGTGAGGCAAAAACGGCTTCCGACGACAATACGCGCTCGCTGTGGAAAACCTATCCCAAGTGGGGGTAGCCAGCTCAACAAAATGCCACACACCCAGGTGTAAGAAACAACATTGCCCAGGCATGGTCTAAGCCCCTCACCTCGTCCCTGTGCTTTGGGGTGCCGGAGGGACACCCGAGACCCACGGCCCTGAGACCCCTTTGCAAAAAGCCGGCTTCCCACGGAAACAGTTTTCCTTAGGTGCAGACCCTCTCACAAGTGGTTGTGGCAAGGTAAAGTAAATGCCCTCCACTTCTCTGGAAGAAACCACAGTGCCCAGCCATGTTCTAAGCCCTCCCATCCTCCGTGGGCTTCTGGCAGCAGGAGTGAAAAGAGAGGAGCAGAGCACTGGGACCCGTTTGACAAAAACCGGCTTCCCACGGGAAAGTCTTTCTCCACGTGCAGACATGCTCCCAGGTGCCTGGGGCAAGGGGAAGGAAATGCCATACACTGACCTGGAAGAGACCACAGGGCCCAGGCACAGTCTAAACCCTTCCCTCAACCCGGCAGTTTTGCTAGCAGGAGTTCAACCCCAACGAACACAGCCCGGAGACCCGTGAGGCAAAAACGGCTTCCGACGAACAATAGGCGCTCGCTGTGGAAAACCTATCCCAAGTGGGGGTAGCCAGCTCAACAAAATGCCACACACCCAGGTGTAAGAAACAACATTGCCCAGCGATGGTCTAAGCCCCTCACCTCGTCCCTGTGCTTTGTGGAGCCGGGGGGACACCCGAGGCCCACGGCCCTGTGACCACTTTGCAAAAAGCCAGCTTCCCACGGAAACAGTTTTCCTGAGGTGCAGACCCTCTCACAAGTGGTTGTGGCAAGGAAAAGCAAATGCCCTCCACTTCTCTGGAAGAAACCACAGTGCCCAGCCATGTTCTAAGCCCTCCCATCCTCCCTGGGCTTCTGGCAACAGGAGTGAAAAGAGAGGAGCAGAGCACTGGGACCCGTTTGACAAAAACCGGCTTCCCACGGGAAAGTCTTTCTCCACGTGCAGACATGCTCCCAGGTGCCTGGGGCAAGGGGAAGGAAATGCCATACACTGACCTGGAAGAGACCACAGGGCCCAGGCACAGTCTAAACCCTTCCCTCAACCAGGCAGTTTTGCTAGCAGGAGTTCAACCCCAACGAACACAGCCCGGAGACCCGTGAGGCAAAAACGGCTTCCGACGAACAATAGGCGCTCGCTGTGGAAAACCTATCCCAAGTGGGGGTAGCCAGCTCAAAAAATGCCACACACCCAGGTGTAAGAAACAACATTGCCCAGCGATGGTCTAAGCCCCTCAACTCGTCCCTGTGCTTTGTGGAGCGGGGGGGACACCCGAGGCCCACGGCCCTGTGACCACTTTGCAAAAAGCCAGCTTCCCACGGAAACAGTTTTCCTGAGGTGCAGACCCTCTCACAAGTGGTTGTGGCAAGGAAAAGCAAATGCCCTCCACTTCTCTGGAAGAAACCACAGTGCCCAGCCATGTTCTAAGCCCCCCATCCTCCCTGGGCTTCTGGCAGCAGGAGTGAAAAGAGAGGAGCAGAGCACTGGGACCCGTTTGACAAAAACAGGCTTCCCACGGGAAAGTCTTTCTCCACGTGCAGACATGCTCCCAGGTGCCTGGGGCAAGGGGAAGGAAATGCCATACACTGACCTGGAAGAGACCACAGGGCCCAGGCACAGTCTGAACCCTTCCCTCAACCCGGCGGTTTTGCTAGCAGGAGTTCAACCCCAACGAACACAGCCCGGAGACCCGTGAGGCAAAAACGGCTTCCGATGAACAATAGGCGCTCGCTGTGGAAAACCTATCCCAAGTGGGGGTAGCCAGCTCAACAAAATGCCACACACCCAGGTGTAAGAAACAACATTGCCCAGCGATGGTCTAAGCCCCTCACCTCGTCCCTGTGATTTGGGGAGCCGGAGGGACACCCGAGGCCCACGGCCCTGAGACCCCTTTGCAAAAAGCCAGCTTCCCACGGAAACAGTTTTCCTGAGTTGCAGACCCTCTCCCAAGTGGTTGTGGCAAGGTAAAGCAAATGCCCTCCACTTCTCTGGAAGAAACCGCAGTGCCCAGCCATGTTCTAATCCCTCCCATCTTCCCTGGGCTTCTGGCAGCAAGAGTGAAAAGAGAGGAGCAGAGCACTGGGACCCGTTTGACAAAAACCGGATTCCCACCGGAAAGTCTTTCTCCACGTGCAGATATGCTCCCAGGTGCCTGTGGCAAGGGGAAGGAAATGCCATACACTGACCTGGAAGAGACCACAGGGCCCAGGCACAGTCTAAACCCTTCCCTCAACCCGGCAGTTTTGCTAGCAGGAGTTCAACCCCAACGAACAAAGCCCGGAGACCCGTGAGGCAAAAACGGCTTCCGACGACAATACGCGCTCGCTGTGGAAAACCTATCCCAAGTGGGGGTAGCCAGCTCAACAAAATGCCACACACCCAGGTGTAAGAAACAACATTGCCCAGGCATGGTCTAAGCCCCTCACCTCGTCCCTGTGCTTTGGGGTGCCGGAGGGACACCCGAGGCCCACGGCCCTGAGACCCCTTTGCAAAAAGCCGGCTTCCCACGGAAACAGTTTTCCTTAGGTGCAGACCCTCTCACAAGTGGTTGTGGCAAGGTAAAGCAAATGCCCTCCAATTCTCTGGAAGAAAACGCAGTGACCAGGCATGTTCTAAGCCCTCCAATCTTCCCTGGGCTTCTGGCAGCAGGAGTGAAAAGAGAGGAGCAGAGCACTGGGACCCGTTTGACAAAAACCGGCTTCCCACGGGAAAGTCTTTCTCCACGTGCAGACATGCTCCCAGGTGCCTGTGGCAAGGGGAAGGAAATGCCATACACTGACCTGGAAGAGACCACAGGGCCCAGGCACAGTCTAAACCCTTCCCTCAACCCGGCAGTTTTGCTAGCAGGAGTTCAACCCCAACGAACACAGCCCGGAGACCCGTGAGGCAAAAACGGCTTCCGACGAACAATAGGCGCTCGCTGTGGAAAACCTATCCCAAGTGGGGGTAGCCAGCTCAACAAAATGCCACACACCCAGGTGTAAGAAACAACATTGCCCAGCGATGGTCTAAGCCCCTCACCTCGTCCCTGTGCTTTGGGGAGCCGGAGGGACACCCGAGGCCCACGGCCCTGAGACCCCTTTGCACAAAGCCACCTTCCCACGGAAACAGTTTTCCTGAGGTGCAGACCCTCTCACAAGTGGTTGTGGCAAGGTAAAGTAAATGCCCTCCACTTCTCTGGAAGAAACCACAGTGCCCAGCCATGTTCTAAGCCCTCCCATCCTCCGTGGGCTTCTGGCAGCAGGAGTGAAAAGAGAGGAGCAGAGCACTGGGACCCGTTTGACAAAAACCGGCTTCCCACGGGAAAGTCTTTCTCCACGTGCAGACATGCTCCCAGGTGCCTGTGGCAAGGGGAAGGAAATGCCATACACTGACCTGGAAGAGACCACAGGGCCCAGGCACAGTCTAAACCCTTCCCTCAACCCGGCAGTTTTGCTAGCAGGAGTTCAACCCCAACGAACACAGCCCGGAGACCCGTGAGGCAAAAACGGCTTCCGACGAACAATAGGCGCTCGCTGTGGAAAACCTATCCCAAGTGGGGGTAGCCAGCTCAACAAAATGCCACACACCCAGGTGTAAGAAACAACATTGCCCAGCGATGGTCTAAGCCCCTCACCTCGTCCCTGTGCTTTGTGGAGCCGGGGGGACACCCGAGGCCCACGGCCCTGTGACCACTTTGCAAAAAGCCAGCTTCCCACGGAAACAGTTTTCCTGAGGTGCAGACCCTCTCACAAGTGGTTGTGGCAAGGAAAAGCAAATGCCCTCCACTTCTCTGGAAGAAACCACAGTGCCCAGCCATGTTCTAAGCCCTCCCATCCTCCCTGGGCTTCTGGCAACAGGAGTGAAAAGAGAGGAGCAGAGCACTGGGACCCGTTTGACAAAAACCGGCTTCCCACGGGAAAGTCTTTCTCCACGTGCAGACATGCTCCCAGGTGCCTGGGGCAAGGGGAAGGAAATGCCATACACTGACCTGGAAGAGACCACAGGGCCCAGGCACAGTCTAAACCCTTCCCTCAACCAGGCAGTTTTGCTAGCAGGAGTTCAACCCCAACGAACACAGCCCGGAGACCCGTGAGGCAAAAACGGCTTCCGACGAACAATAGGCGCTCGCTGTGGAAAACCTATCCCAAGTGGGGGTAGCCAGCTCAAAAAATGCCACACACCCAGGTGTAAGAAACAACATTGCCCAGCGATGGTCTAAGCCCCTCAACTCGTCCCTGTGCTTTGTGGAGCGGGGGGGACACCCGAGGCCCACGGCCCTGTGACCACTTTGCAAAAAGCCAGCTTCCCACGGAAACAGTTTTCCTGAGGTGCAGACCCTCTCACAAGTGGTTGTGGCAAGGAAAAGCAAATGCCCTCCACTTCTCTGGAAGAAACCACAGTGCCCAGCCATGTTCTAAGCCCCCCATCCTCCCTGGGCTTCTGGCAGCAGGAGTGAAAAGAGAGGAGCAGAGCACTGGGACCCGTTTGACAAAAACAGGCTTCCCACGGGAAAGTCTTTCTCCACGTGCAGACATGCTCCCAGGTGCCTGTGGCAAGGGGAAGGAAATGCCATACACTGACCTGGAAGAGACCACAGGGCCCAGGCACAGTCTGAACCCTTCCCTCAACCCGGCAGTTTTGCTAGCAGGCGTTCAAACCCAACGAACACAGCCCAGTGACCCCTGGGGCAAAAACGGCTTCCGACGAACAAGAGGTGCTTGCTGTGGAACACCTATCCCAAGTGGGGGTAGCCAGCTCAACAAAATCCACACACCCAGGTGTAAGAAACAACATTGCCCAGGCATGGTCTAAGCCCCTCACCTCGTCCCTGTGCTTTGGGGAGCCGGAGGGACACCCGAGGCCCATGGCCCTGAGACCCCTTTGCACAAAGCCACCTTCCCACGGAAACAGTTTTCCTGAGGTGCAGACCCTCTCACAAGTGGTTGTGGCAAGGTAAAGTAAATGCCCTCCACTTCTCTGGAAGAAACCACAGTGCCCAGCCATGTTCTAAGCCCTCCCATCCTCCGTGGGCTTCTGGCAGCAGGAGTGAAAAGAGAGGAGCAGAGCACTGGGACCCGTTTGACAAAAACCGGCTTCCCACGGGAAAGTCTTTCTCCACGTGCAGACATGCTCCCAGGTGCCTGTGGCAAGGGGAAGGAAATGCCATACACTGACCTGGAAGAGACCACAGGGCCCAGGCACAGTCTGAACCCTTCCCTCAACCCGGCGGTTTTGCTAGCAGGAGTTCAACCCCAAGGAACACAGCCCGGAGACCCCTGGGGCAAAAACGGCTTCCGACGAACAATAGGTGCTTGCTGTGGAACACCTATCCCAAGTGGGGCTAGCCAGCTCAACAAAATGCCACACACCCAGGTGTAAGAAACAACATTGCCCAGGCATGGTCTAAGCCCCTCACCTCGTCCCTCTGCTTTGGGGAGTCGGAGGGACACGCGAGGCCCACGGCCCTGAGACCCCTTTGCAAGAAGCCGGCTTCCCACGGAAACAGTTTTCCTGAGGTGCAGACCCTCTCACAAGTGGTTGTGGCAAGGTAAAGCAAATGCCCTCCACTTCTCTGGAAGAAACCGCAGTGCCCAGCCATGTTCTAAACCCTCCCATCTTCCCTGGGCTTCTGGCAGCAGGAGTGAAAAGAGAGGAGCAGAGCATTGGGACCCGTTTGACAAAAACCGGCTTCCCACCGGAAAGTCTTTCTCCACGTGCAGACATGCTCCCAGGTGCCTGGGGCAAGGGGAAGGAAATGCCATACACTGACGTGGAAGAGACCACAGGGCCCAGGCACAGTCTAAACCCTTCCCTCACCCCGGCAGTTTTGCTAGCAGGAGTTCAACCCCAACGAACAGAGCCCGGAGACCCGTGAGGCAAAAACGGCTTCCGACGAACAATAGGCGCTCGCTGTGGAAAACCTATCCCAAGTGGGGGTAGCCAGCTCAACAAAATGCCACACACCCAGGTGTAAGAAACAACATTGCCCAGCGATGGTCTAAGCCCCTCACCTCGTCCCTGTGCTTTGGGGAGCCGGAGGGACACCCGAGGCCCACGGCCCTGAGACCCCTTTGCACAAAGCCACCTTCCCACGGAAACAGTTTTCCTGAGGTGCAGACCCTCTCACAAGTGGTTGTGGCAAGGTAAAGTAAATGCCCTCCACTTCTCTGGAAGAAACCACAGTGCCCAGCGATGTTCTAAGCCCTCCCATCCTCCGTGGGCTTCTGGCAGCAGGAGTGAAAAGAGAGGAGCAGAGCACTGGGACCCGTTTGACAAAAACCGGCTTCCCACGGGAAAGTCTTTCTCCACGTGCAGACATGCTCCCAGGTGCCTGGGGCAAGGGGAAGGAAATGCCATACACTGACCTGGAAGAGACCACAGGGCCCAGGCACAGTCTGAACCCTTCCCTCAACCCGGCAGTTTTGCTAGCAGGAGTTCAACCCCAACGAACACAGCCCGGAGACCCGTGAGGCAAAAACGGCTTCCGACGAACAATAGGCGCTCGCTGTGGAAAACCTATCCCAAGTGGGGGTAGCCAGATCAACAAAATGCCACACACCCAGGTGTAAGAAACAACATTGCCCAGCGATGGTCTAAGCCCCTCACCTCGTCCCTGTGCTTTGTGGAGCCGGGGGGACACCCGAGGCCCACGGCCCTGTGACCACTTTGCAAAAAGCCAGCTTCCCACGGAAACAGTTTTCCTGAGGTGCAGACCCTCTCACAAGTGGTTGTGGCAAGGAAAAGCAAATGCCCTCCACTTCTCTGGAAGAAACCACAGTGCCCAGCCATGTTCTAAGCCCTCCCATCCTCCCTGGGCTCCTGGCAACAGGAGTGAAAAGAGAGGAGCAGAGCACTGGGACCCGTTTGACAAAAACCGGCTTCCCACGGGAAAGTCTTTCTCCACGTGCAGACATGCTCCCAGGTGCCTGTGGCAAGGGGAAGGAAATGCCATACACTGACCTGGAAGAGACCACAGGGCCCAGGCACAGTCTGAACCCTTCCCTCAACCCGGCGGTTTTGCTAGCAGGAGTTCAACCCCAACGAACACAGCCCGGAGACCCCTGGGGCAAAAACGGCTTCCGACGAACAATAGGTGCTTGCTGTGGAACACCTATCCCAAGTGGGGCTAGCCAGCTCAACAAAATGCCACACACCCAGGTGTAAGAAACAACATTGCCCAGGCATGGTCTAAGCCCCTCACCTCGTCCCTCTGCTTTGGGGAGTCGGAGGGACACGCGAGGCCCACGGCCCTGAGACCCCTTTGCAAGAAGCCGGCTTCCCACGGAAACAGTTTTCCTGAGGTGCAGACCCTCTCACAAGTGGTTGTGGCAAGGTAAAGCAAATGCCCTCCACTTCTCTGGAAGAAACCGCAGTGCCCAGCCATGTTCTAAACCCTCCCATCTTCCCTGGGCTTCTGGCAGCAGGAGTGAAAAGAGAGGAGCAGAGCATTGGGACCCGTTTGACAAAAACCGGCTTCCCACCGGAAAGTCTTTCTCCACGTGCAGACATGCTCCCAGGTGCCTGGGGCAAGGGGAAGGAAATGCCATACACTGACCTGGAAGAGACCACAGGGCCCAGGCACAGTCTAAACCCTTCCCTCACCCCGGCAGTTTTGCTAGCAGGAGTTCAACCCCAACGAACACAGCCCGGAGACCCGTGAGGCAAAAACGGCTTCCGACGAACAATAGGCGCTCGCTGTGGAAAACCTATCCCAAGTGGGGGTAGCCAGCTCAAAAAATGCCACACACCCAGGTGTAAGAAACAACATTGCCCAGCGATGGTCTAAGCCCCTCACCTCGTCCCTGTGCTTTGGGGAGCCGGAGGGATACCCGAGGCCCACGGCCCTGAGACCCCTTTGCACAAAGCCACCTTCCCACGGAAACAGTTTTCCTGAGGTGCAGACCCTCTCACAAGTGGTTGTGGCAAGGTAAAGTAAATGCCCTCCACTTCTCTGGAAGAAACCACAGTGCCCAGCCATGTTCTAAGCCCTCCCATCCTCCGTGGGCTTCTGGCAGCAGGAGTGAAAAGAGAGGAGCAGAGCACTGGGACCCGTTTGACAAAAACCGGCTTCCCACGGGAAAGTCTTTCTCCACGTGCAGACATGCTCCCAGGTGCCTGGGGCAAGGGGAAGGAAATGCCATACACTGACCTGGAAGAGACCACAGGGCCCAGGCACAGTCTAAACCCTTCCCTCAACCCGGCAGTTTTGCTAGCAGGAGTTCAACCCCAACGAACACAGCCCGGAGACCCGTGAGGCAAAAACGGCTTCCGACGAACAATAGGCGCTCGCTGTGGAAAACCTATCCCAAGTGGGGGTAGCCAGATCAACAAAATGCCACACACCCAGGTGTAAGAAACAACATTGCCCAGCGATGGTCTAAGCCCCTCACCTCGTCCCTGTGCTTTGTGGAGCCGGGGGGACACCCGAGGCCCACGGCCCTGTGACCACGTTGCAAAAAGCCAGCTTCGCACGGAAACAGTTTTCCTGAGGTGCAGACCCTCTCACAAGTGGTTGTGGCAAGGTAAAGCAAATGCCCTCCACTTCTCTGGAAGAAACCGCAGTGCCCAGCCATGTTCTAAGCCCTCCCATCTTCCCTGGGCTTCTGGCAGCAGGAGTGAAAAGAGAGGAACAGAGCACTGGGACCCGTTTGACAAAAACCGGCTTCCCACGGGAAAGTCTTTCTCCACGTGCAGACATGCTCCCAGGTGCCTGTGGCAAGGGGAAGGAAATGCCATACACTGACCTGGAAGAGACCACAGGGCCCAGGCACAGTCTGAACCCTTCCCTCAACCCGGCGGTTTTGCTAGCAGGAGTTCAACCCCAACGAACACAGCCCGGAGACCCGTGAGGCAAAAACGGCTTCCGACGAACAATAGGCGCTCGCTGTGGAAAACCTATCCCAAGTGGGGGTAGCCAGCTCAACAAAACGCCACACACCCAGGTGTAAGAAACAACATTGCCCAGCGATGGTCTAAGCCCCTCACCTCGTCCCTGTGCTTTGGGGAGCCGGAGGGACACCCGAGGCCCACGGCCCTGAGACCCCTTTGCACAAAGCCACCTTCCCACGGAAACAGTTTTCCTGAGGTGCAGACCCTCTCACAAGTGGTTGTGGCAAGGTAAAGTAAATGCCCTCCACTTCTCTGGAAGAAACCACAGTGCCCAGCCATGTTCTAAGCCCTCCCATCCTCCCTGGGCTTCTGGCAGCAGGAGTGAAAAGAGAGGAGCAGAGCACTGGGACCCGTTTGACAAAAACCGGCTTCCCACGGGAAAGTCTTTCTCCACGTGCAGACATGCTCCCAGGTGCCTGGGGCAAGGGGAAGGAAATGCCATACACTGACCTGGAAGAGACCGCAGGGCCCAGGCACAGTCTAAACCCTTCCCTCAACCCGGCAGTTTTGCTAGCAGGAGTTCAACCCCAACGAACACAGCCCGGAGACCCGTGAGGCAAAAACGGCTTCCGACGAACAATACGCGCTCGCTGTGGAAAACCTATCCCAAGTGGGGGTAGCCAGCTCAACAAAATGCCACACACCCAGGTGTAAGAAACAACATTGCCCAGCGATGGTCTAAGCCCCTCACCTCGTCCCTGTGCTTTGGGGAGCCGGAGGGACACCCGAGGCCCACGGCCCTGAGACCCCTTTGCAAAAAGACAGCTTCCCACAGAAACAGTTTTCCTGAGGTGCAGACCCTCTCACAAGTGGTTGTGGCAAGGTAAAGCAAATGCCCTCCACTTCTCTGGAAGAAACCACAGTGCCCATCCATGTTCTAAGCCCTCCCATCCTCCCTGGGCTTCTGGCAGCACGAGTGAAAAGAGAGGAGCAGAGCACTGGGACCCGATTGACAAAAACCGGCTTCCCACCGGAAAGTCTTTCTCCACGTGCAGACATGCTCCCAGGTGCCTGTGGCAAGGGGAAGGAAATGCCATACACTGACCTGGAAGAGACCACAGGGCCCAGGCACAGTCTGAACCCTTCCCTCAACCAGGCAGTTTTGCTAGCAGGAGTTCAACCCCAACGAACACAGCCCGGAGACCCGTGAGGCAAAAACGGCTTCCGACGAACAATAGGCGCTCGCTGTGGAAAACCTATCCCAAGTGGGGGTAGCCAGCTCAACAAAATGCCACACACCCAGCTGTAAGAAACAACATTGCCCAGCGATGGTCTAAGCCCCTCACCTCGTCCCTGTGCTTTGTGGAGCCGGAGGGACACCCGAGGCCCACGGCCCTGAGACCCCTTTGCAAAAAGCCAGCTTCCCACGGAAACAGTTTTCCTGAGCTGCAGACCCTCTCACAAGTGGTTGTGGCAAGGAAAAGCAAATGCCCTCCACTTCTCTGGAAGAAACCACAGTGCCCAGCCATGTTCTAAGCCCTCCCATCCTCCCTGGGCTTCTGGCAACAGGAGTGAAAAGAGAGGAGCAGAGCACTGGGACCCGTTTGACAAAAACAGGCTTCCCACGGGAAAGTCTTTCTCCACGTGCAGACATGCTCCCAGGTGCCTGTGGCAAGGGGAAGGAAATGCCATACACTGACCTGGAAGAGACCACAGGGCCCAGGCACAGTCTGAACCCTTCCCTCAACCCGGCGGTTTTGCTAGCAGGCGTTCAAACCCAACGAACACAGCCCAGAGACCCCTGGGGCAAAAACGGCTTCCGACGAACAAGAGGTGCTTGCTGTGGAACACCTATCCCAAGTGGGGGTAGCCAGCTCAACAAAATGCCACACACCCAGGTGTAAGAAACAACATTGCCCAGGCATGGTCTAAGCCCCTCACCTCGTCCCTGTGCTTTGGGTAGCCGGAGGGACACCCGAGGCCCACGGCCCTGAGACCCCTTTGCAAAAAGCCGGCTTCCCACGGAAACAGTTTTCCTGAGGTGCAGACCCTCTCACAAGTCGTTGTGGCAAGGTAAAGCAAATGCCCTCCACTTCTCTGGAAGAAACCACAGTACCCAGCCATGTTCTAAGCCCTCCCATCCTCCCTGGGCTTCTGGCAGCAGGAGTGAAAAGAGAGGAGCAGAGCACTGGGACCCGTTTGACAAAAACCGGCTTCCCACGGGAAAGTCTTTCTCCACGTGCAGACATGCTCCCAGGTGCCTGTGGCAAGGGGAAGGAAATGCCATACACTGACCTGGAAGAGACCACAGGGCCCAGGCACAGTCTGAACCCTTCCCTCAACCCGGCTGTTTTGCTAGCAGGAGTTCAACCCCAACGAACAAAGCCCGGAGACCCCTGGGGCAAAAACGGCTTCCGACGAACAATAGGTGCTTGCTGTAGAACACCTATCCCAAGTGGGGGAAGCCAGCTCAACAAAATGCCACACACCCAGGTGTAAGAAACAACATTGCCCAGGCATGGTCTAAGCCCCTCACCTCGTCCCTGTGCTTTGGGGAGCCGGAGGGACACCCGAGGCCCACGGCCCTGAGACCCCTTTGCAAAAAGCCGGCTTCCCACGGAAACAGTTTTCCTGAGGTGCAGACCCTCTCACAAGTGGTTGTGGCAAGGTAAAGCAAATGCCTTCCACTTCTCTGGAAGAAACCGCAGTGCCCAGCCATGTTCTAAGCCCTCCCATCCTCCCTGGGCTTCTGGCAGCAGGAGTGAAAAGAGAGGAGCAGAGCACTGGGACCCGTTTGACAAACACGGCTTCCCAAGGGAAAGTCTTTCTCCACGTGAAGACATGCTCCCAGGTGCCTGGGGCAAGGGGAAGGAAATGCCATACACTGACCTGGAAGAGACCACAGGGCCCAGGCACAGTCTGAACCCTTCCCTCAACCCGGTGGTATTGCTAGCAGGAGTTCAACTCCAACGAACACAGCCCGGAGACCCCTGGGGCAAAAACGGCTTCCGACGAACAATAGGTGCTTGCTGTGGAACACCTATCCCAAGTGGGGGTAGCCAGCTCAACAAAATCCACACACCCAGGTGTAAGAAACAACATTGCCCAGGCATGGTCTAAGCCCCTCACCTCGTCCCTGTGCTTTGGGGAGCCGGAGGGACACCCGAGGCCCACGGCCCTGAGACCCCTTTGCAAAAAGCCAGCTTCCCACGCAAACAGTTTTTCTGAGGTGCAGACCCTCTCACAAGTGGTTGTGGCAAGGTAAAGCAAATGCCGTCAACTTCTCTGGAAGAAACCAGAGTGCCCAGCCATATTCTAAGCCCTCCCATCCTCCCTGGGCTTCTGGCAGCAGGAGTGAAAAGAGAAGAGCAAAGCACTGGGACCCGTTTGACAAAAACCGGCTTCCCACGGGAAAGTCTTTCTCCACGTGCAGACATGCTCCCAGGTGCCTGTGGCAAGGGGAAGGAAATGCCATACACTGACCTGGAAGAGACCACAGGGCCCAGGCACAGTCTGAACCCTTCCCTCAACCCGGCGGTTTTGCTAGCAGGAGTTCAACCCCAACGAACACAGCCCGGAGACCCCTGGGGCAAAAACGGCTTCCGACGAACAATAGGTGCTTGCTGTGGAACACCTATCCCAAGTGGGGCTAGCCAGCTCAACAAAATGCCACACACCCAGGTGTAAGAAACAACATTGCCCAGGCATGGTCTAAGCCCCTCACCTCGTCCCTCTGCTTTGGGGAGTCGGAGGGACACGCGAGGCCCACGGCCCTGAGACCCCTTTGCAAGAAGCCGGCTTCCCACGGAAACAGTTTTCCTGAGGTGCAGACCCTCTCACAAGTGGTTGTGGCAAGGTAAAGCAAATGCCCTCCACTTCTCTGGAAGAAACCGCAGTGCCCAGCCATGTTCTAAACCCTCCCATCTTCCCTGGGCTTCTGGCAGCAGGAGTGAAAAGAGAGGAGCAGAGCATTGGGACCCGTTTGACAAAAACCGGCTTCCCACCGGAAAGTCTTTCTCCACGTGCAGACATGCTCCCAGGTGCCTGGGGCAAGGGGAAGGAAATGCCATACACTGACCTGGAAGAGACCACAGGGCCCAGGCACAGTCTAAACCCTTCCCTCACCCCGGCAGTTTTGCTAGCAGGAGTTCAACCCCAACGAACACAGCCCGGAGACCCGTGAGGCAAAAACGGCTTCCGACGAACAATAGGCGCTCGCTGTGGAAAACCTATCCCAAGTGGGGGTAGCCAGCTCAAAAAATGCCACACACCCAGGTGTAAGAAACAACATTGCCCAGCGATGGTCTAAGCCCCTCACCTCGTCCCTGTGCTTTGGGGAGCCGGAGGGATACCCGAGGCCCACGGCCCTGAGACCCCTTTGCACAAAGCCACCTTCCCACGGAAACAGTTTTCCTGAGGTGCAGACCCTCTCACAAGTGGTTGTGGCAAGGTAAAGTAAATGCCCTCCACTTCTCTGGAAGAAACCACAGTGCCCAGCCATGTTCTAAGCCCTCCCATCCTCCGTGGGCTTCTGGCAGCAGGAGTGAAAAGAGAGGAGCAGAGCACTGGGACCCGTTTGACAAAAACCGGCTTCCCACGGGAAAGTCTTTCTCCACGTGCAGACATGCTCCCAGGTGCCTGGGGCAAGGGGAAGGAAATGCCATACACTGACCTGGAAGAGACCACAGGGCCCAGGCACAGTCTAAACCCTTCCCTCAACCCGGCAGTTTTGCTAGCAGGAGTTCAACCCCAACGAACACAGCCCGGAGACCCGTGAGGCAAAAACGGCTTCCGACGAACAATAGGCGCTCGCTGTGGAAAACCTATCCCAAGTGGGGGTAGCCAGATCAACAAAATGCCACACACCCAGGTGTAAGAAACAACATTGCCCAGCGATGGTCTAAGCCCCTCACCTCGTCCCTGTGCTTTGTGGAGCCGGGGGGACACCCGAGGCCCACGGCCCTGTGACCACGTTGCAAAAAGCCAGCTTCACACGGAAACAGTTTTCCTGAGGTGCAGACCCTCTCACAAGTGGTTGTGGCAAGGTAAAGCAAATGCCCTCCACTTCTCTGGAAGAAACCGCAGTGCCCAGCCATGTTCTAAGCCCTCCCATCTTCCCTGGGCTTCTGGCAGCAGGAGTGAAAAGAGAGGAACAGAGCACTGGGACCCGTTTGACAAAAACCGGCTTCCCACGGGAAAGTCTTTCTCCACGTGCAGACATGCTCCCAGGTGCCTGTGGCAAGGGGAAGGAAATGCCATACACTGACCTGGAAGAGACCACAGGGCCCAGGCACAGTCTGAACCCTTCCCTCAACCCGGCGGTTTTGCTAGCAGGAGTTCAACCCCAACGAACACAGCCCGGAGACCCGTGAGGCAAAAACGGCTTCCGACGAACAATAGGCGCTCGCTGTGGAAAACCTATCCCAAGTGGGGGTAGCCAGCTCAACAAAACGCCACACACCCAGGTGTAAGAAACAACATTGCCCAGCGATGGTCTAAGCCCCTCACCTCGTCCCTGTGCTTTGGGGAGCCGGAGGGACACCCGAGGCCCACGGCCCTGAGACCCCTTTGCACAAAGCCACCTTCCCACGGAAACAGTTTTCCTGAGGTGCAGACCCTCTCACAAGTGGTTGTGGCAAGGTAAAGTAAATGCCCTCCACTTCTCTGGAAGAAACCACAGTGCCCAGCCATGTTCTAAGCCCTCCCATCCTCCCTGGGCTTCTGGCAGCAGGAGTGAAAAGAGAGGAGCAGAGCACTGGGACCCGTTTGACAAAAACCGGCTTCCCACGGGAAAGTCTTTCTCCACGTGCAGACATGCTCCCAGGTGCCTGGGGCAAGGGGAAGGAAATGCCATACACTGACCTGGAAGAGACCGCAGGGCCCAGGCACAGTCTAAACCCTTCCCTCAACCCGGCAGTTTTGCTAGCAGGAGTTCAACCCCAACGAACACAGCCCGGAGACCCGTGAGGCAAAAACGGCTTCCGACGAACAATACGCGCTCGCTGTGGAAAACCTATCCCAAGTGGGGGTAGCCAGCTCAACAAAATGCCACACACCCAGGTGTAAGAAACAACATTGCCCAGCGATGGTCTAAGCCCCTCACCTCGTCCCTGTGCTTTGGGGAGCCGGAGGGACACCCGAGGCCCACGGCCCTGAGACCCCTTTGCAAAAAGACAGCTTCCCACAGAAACAGTTTTCCTGAGGTGCAGACCCTCTCACAAGTGGTTGTGGCAAGGTAAAGCAAATGCCCTCCACTTCTCTGGAAGAAACCACAGTGCCCATCCATGTTCTAAGCCCTCCCATCCTCCCTGGGCTTCTGGCAGCACGAGTGAAAAGAGAAGAGCAGAGCACTGGGACCCGTTTGACAAAAACCGGCTTCCCACGGGAAAGTCTTTCTCCACGTGCAGACATGCTCACAGGTGCCTGTGGCAAGGGGAAGGAAATGCCATACACTGACCTGGAAGAGACCACAGGGCCCAGGCACAGTCTGAACACTTCCCTCAACCCGGCGGTTTTGCTAGCAGGAGTTCAACTCCAACGAACAAAGCCCGGAGACCCCTGGGGCAAAAACGGCTTCCGACGAACAATAGGTGCTCGCTGTGGAACACCTATCCCAAGTGGGGCTAGCCAGCTCAACAAAATGGCACACACCCAGGTGTAAGAAACAACATTGCCCAGGCATGGTCTAAGCCCCTCACCTCGTCCCTGTGCTTTGGGGAGCCGGAGGGACACCCGAGGCCCACGGCCCTGAGACCCCTTTGCAAAAAGCCAGCTTCCCACGGAAACAGTTTTCCTGAGGTGCAGACCCTCTCACAAGTGGTTGTGGCAAGGTAAAGTAAATGCCCTCCACTTCTCTGGAAGAAACCACAGTGCCCAGCCATGTTCTAAGCCCTCCCATCCTCCGTGGGCTTCTGGCAGCAGGAGTGAAAAGAGAGGAGCAGAGCACTGGGACCCGTTTGACAAAAACCGGCTTCCCACGGGAAAGTCTTTCTCCACGTGCAGACATGCTCCCAGGTGCCTGTGGCAAGGGGAAGGAAATGCCATACACTGACCTGGAAGAGACCACAGGGCCCAGGCACAGTCTAAACCCTTCCCTCAACCCGGCAGTTTTGCTAGCAGGAGTTCAACCCCAACGAACACAGCCCGGAGACCCGTGAGGCAAAAACGGCTTCCGACGAACAATAGGCGCTCGCTGTGGAAAACCTATCCCAAGTGGGGGTAGCCAGCTCAACAAAATGCCACACACCCAGGTGTAAGAAACAACATTGCCCAGCGATGGTCTAAGCCCCTCACCTCGTCCCTGTGCTTTGTGGAGCCGGGGGGACACCCGAGGCCCACGGCCCTGTGACCACTTTGCAAAAAGCCAGCTTCCCACGGAAACAGTTTTCCTGAGGTGCAGACCCTCTCACAAGTGGTTGTGGCAAGGAAAAGCAAATGCCCTCCACTTCTCTGGAAGAAACCACAGTGCCCAGCCATGTTCTAAGCCCTCCCATCCTCCCTGGGCTTCTGGCAACAGGAGTGAAAAGAGAGGAGCAGAGCACTGGGACCCGTTTGACAAAAACCGGCTTCCCACGGGAAAGTCTTTCTCCACGTGCAGACATGCTCCCAGGTGCCTGGGGCAAGGGGAAGGAAATGCCATACACTGACCTGGAAGAGACCACAGGGCCCAGGCACAGTCTAAACCCTTCCCTCAACCAGGCAGTTTTGCTAGCAGGCGTTCAAACCCAACGAACACAGCCCAGTGACCCCTGGGGCAAAAACGGCTTCCGACGAACAAGAGGTGCTTGCTGTGGAACACCTATCCCAAGTGGGGGTAGCCAGCTCAACAAAATCCACACACCCAGGTGTAAGAAACAACATTGACCAGGCATGGTCTAAGCCCCTCACCTCGTCCCTGTGCTTTGGGGAGCCGGAGGGACACCCGAGGCCCACGGCCCTGAGACCCCTTTGCACAAAGCCACCTTCCCACGGAAACAGTTTTCCTGAGGTGCAGACCCTCTCACAAGTGGTTGTGGCAAGGTAAAGTAAATGCCCTCCACTTCTCTGGAAGAAACCACAGTGCCCAGCCATGTTCTAAGCCCTCCCATCCTCCGTGGGCTTCTGGCAGCAGGAGTGAAAAGAGAGGAGCAGAGCACTGGGACCCGTTTGACAAAAACCGGCTTCCCACGGGAAAGTCTTTCTCCACGTGCAGACATGCTCCCAGGTGCCTGTGGCAAGGGGAAGGAAATGCCATACACTGACCTGGAAGAGACCACAGGGCCCAGGCACAGTCTGAACCCTTCCCTCAACCCGGCGGTTTTGCTAGCAGGAGTTCAACCCCAAGGAACACAGCCCGGAGACCCCTGGGGCAAAAACGGCTTCCGACGAACAATAGGTGCTTGCTGTGGAACACCTATCCCAAGTGGGGCTAGCCAGCTCAACAAAATGCCACACACCCAGGTGTAAGAAACAACATTGCCCAGGCATGGTCTAAGCCCCTCACCTCGTCCCTCTGCTTTGGGGAGTCGGAGGGACACGCGAGGCCCACGGCCCTGAGACCCCTTTGCAAGAAGCCGGCTTCCCACGGAAACAGTTTTCCTGAGGTGCAGACCCTCTCACAAGTGGTTGTGGCAAGGTAAAGCAAATGCCCTCCACTTCTCTGGAAGAAACCGCAGTGCCCAGCCATGTTCTAAACCCTCCCATCTTCCCTGGGCTTCTGGCAGCAGGAGTGAAAAGAGAGGAGCAGAGCATTGGGACCCGTTTGACAAAAACCGGCTTCCCACCGGAAAGTCTTTCTCCACGTGCAGACATGCTCCCAGGTGCCTGGGGCAAGGGGAAGGAAATGCCATACACTGACGTGGAAGAGACCACAGGGCCCAGGCACAGTCTAAACCCTTCCCTCACCCCGGCAGTTTTGCTAGCAGGAGTTCAACCCCAACGAACAGAGCCCGGAGACCCGTGAGGCAAAAACGGCTTCCGACGAACAATAGGCGCTCGCTGTGGAAAACCTATCCCAAGTGGGGGTAGCCAGCTCAACAAAATGCCACACACCCAGGTGTAAGAAACAACATTGCCCAGCGATGGTCTAAGCCCCTCACCTCGTCCCTGTGCTTTGGGGAGCCGGAGGGACACCCGAGGCCCACGGCCCTGAGACCCCTTTGCACAAAGCCACCTTCCCACGGAAACAGTTTTCCTGAGGTGCAGACCCTCTCACAAGTGGTTGTGGCAAGGTAAAGTAAATGCCCTCCACTTCTCTGGAAGAAACCACAGTGCCCAGCGATGTTCTAAGCCCTCCCATCCTCCGTGGGCTTCTGGCAGCAGGAGTGAAAAGAGAGGAGCAGAGCACTGGGACCCGTTTGACAAAAACCGGCTTCCCACGGGAAAGTCTTTCTCCACGTGCAGACATGCTCCCAGGTGCCTGGGGCAAGGGGAAGGAAATGCCATACACTGACCTGGAAGAGACCACAGGGCCCAGGCACAGTCTGAACCCTTCCCTCAACCCGGCAGTTTTGCTAGCAGGAGTTCAACCCCAACGAACACAGCCCGGAGACCCGTGAGGCAAAAACGGCTTCCGACGAACAATAGGCGCTCGCTGTGGAAAACCTATCCCAAGTGGGGGTAGCCAGCTCAACAAAATGCCACACACCCAGGTGTAAGAAACAACATTGCCCAGCGATGGTCTAAGCCCCTCACCTCGTCCCTGTGCTTTGTGGAGCCGGGGGGACACCCGAGGCCCACGGCCCTGTGACCACTTTGCAAAAAGCCAGCTTCCCACGGAAACAGTTTTCCTGAGGTGCAGACCCTCTCACAAGTGGTTGTGGCAAGGAAAAGCAAATGCCCTCCACTTCTCTGGAAGAAACCACAGTGCCCAGCCATGTTCTAAGCCCTCCCATCCTCCCTGGGCTCCTGGCAACAGGAGTGAAAAGAGAGGAGCAGAGCACTGGGACCCGTTTGACAAAAACCGGCTTCCCACGGGAAAGTCTTTCTCCACGTGCAGACATGCTCCCAGGTGCCTGTGGCAAGGGGAAGGAAATGCCATACACTGACCTGGAAGAGACCACAGGGCCCAGGCACAGTCTGAACCCTTCCCTCAACCCGGCGGTTTTGCTAGCAGGAGTTCAACCCCAACGAACACAGCCCGGAGACCCCTGGGGCAAAAACGGCTTCCGACGAACAATAGGTGCTTGCTGTGGAACACCTATCCCAAGTGGGGCTAGCCAGCTCAACAAAATGCCACACACCCAGGTGTAAGAAACAACATTGCCCAGGCATGGTCTAAGCCCCTCACCTCGTCCCTCTGCTTTGGGGAGTCGGAGGGACACGCGAGGCCCACGGCCCTGAGACCCCTTTGCAAGAAGCCGGCTTCCCACGGAAACAGTTTTCCTGAGGTGCAGACCCTCTCACAAGTGGTTGTGGCAAGGTAAAGCAAATGCCCTCCACTTCTCTGGAAGAAACCGCAGTGCCCAGCCATGTTCTAAACCCTCCCATCTTCCCTGGGCTTCTGGCAGCAGGAGTGAAAAGAGAGGAGCAGAGCATTGGGACCCGTTTGACAAAAACCGGCTTCCCACCGGAAAGTCTTTCTCCACGTGCAGACATGCTCCCAGGTGCCTGGGGCAAGGGGAAGGAAATGCCATACACTGACCTGGAAGAGACCACAGGGCCCAGGCACAGTCTAAACCCTTCCCTCACCCCGGCAGTTTTGCTAGCAGGAGTTCAACCCCAACGAACACAGCCCGGAGACCCGTGAGGCAAAAACGGCTTCCGACGAACAATAGGCGCTCGCTGTGGAAAACCTATCCCAAGTGGGGGTAGCCAGCTCAAAAAATGCCACACACCCAGGTGTAAGAAACAACATTGCCCAGCGATGGTCTAAGCCCCTCACCTCGTCCCTGTGCTTTGGGGAGCCGGAGGGATACCCGAGGCCCACGGCCCTGAGACCCCTTTGCACAAAGCCACCTTCCCACGGAAACAGTTTTCCTGAGGTGCAGACCCTCTCACAAGTGGTTGTGGCAAGGTAAAGTAAATGCCCTCCACTTCTCTGGAAGAAACCACAGTGCCCAGCCATGTTCTAAGCCCTCCCATCCTCCGTGGGCTTCTGGCAGCAGGAGTGAAAAGAGAGGAGCAGAGCACTGGGACCCGTTTGACAAAAACCGGCTTCCCACGGGAAAGTCTTTCTCCACGTGCAGACATGCTCCCAGGTGCCTGGGGCAAGGGGAAGGAAATGCCATACACTGACCTGGAAGAGACCACAGGGCCCAGGCACAGTCTAAACCCTTCCCTCAACCCGGCAGTTTTGCTAGCAGGAGTTCAACCCCAACGAACACAGCCCGGAGACCCGTGAGGCAAAAACGGCTTCCGACGAACAATAGGCGCTCGCTGTGGAAAACCTATCCCAAGTGGGGGTAGCCAGATCAACAAAATGCCACACACCCAGGTGTAAGAAACAACATTGCCCAGCGATGGTCTAAGCCCCTCACCTCGTCCCTGTGCTTTGTGGAGCCGGGGGGACACCCGAGGCCCACGGCCCTGTGACCACGTTGCAAAAAGCCAGCTTCACACGGAAACAGTTTTCCTGAGGTGCAGACCCTCTCACAAGTGGTTGTGGCAAGGTAAAGCAAATGCCCTCCACTTCTCTGGAAGAAACCGCAGTGCCCAGCCATGTTCTAAGCCCTCCCATCTTCCCTGGGCTTCTGGCAGCAGGAGTGAAAAGAGAGGAACAGAGCACTGGGACCCGTTTGACAAAAACCGGCTTCCCACGGGAAAGTCTTTCTCCACGTGCAGACATGCTCCCAGGTGCCTGTGGCAAGGGGAAGGAAATGCCATACACTGACCTGGAAGAGACCACAGGGCCCAGGCACAGTCTGAACCCTTCCCTCAACCCGGCGGTTTTGCTAGCAGGAGTTCAACCCCAACGAACACAGCCCGGAGACCCGTGAGGCAAAAACGGCTTCCGACGAACAATAGGCGCTCGCTGTGGAAAACCTATCCCAAGTGGGGGTAGCCAGCTCAACAAAACGCCACACACCCAGGTGTAAGAAACAACATTGCCCAGCGATGGTCTAAGCCCCTCACCTCGTCCCTGTGCTTTGGGGAGCCGGAGGGACACCCGAGGCCCACGGCCCTGAGACCCCTTTGCACAAAGCCACCTTCCCACGGAAACAGTTTTCCTGAGGTGCAGACCCTCTCACAAGTGGTTGTGGCAAGGTAAAGTAAATGCCCTCCACTTCTCTGGAAGAAACCACAGTGCCCAGCCATGTTCTAAGCCCTCCCATCCTCCCTGGGCTTCTGGCAGCAGGAGTGAAAAGAGAGGAGCAGAGCACTGGGACCCGTTTGACAAAAACCGGCTTCCCACGGGAAAGTCTTTCTCCACGTGCAGACATGCTCCCAGGTGCCTGGGGCAAGGGGAAGGAAATGCCATACACTGACCTGGAAGAGACCGCAGGGCCCAGGCACAGTCTAAACCCTTCCCTCAACCCGGCAGTTTTGCTAGCAGGAGTTCAACCCCAACGAACAGAGCCCGGAGACCCGTGAGGCAAAAACGGCTTCCGACGAACAATACGCGCTCGCTGTGGAAAACCTATCCCAAGTGGGGGTAGCCAGCTCAACAAAATGCCACACACCCAGGTGTAAGAAACAACATTGCCCAGCGATGGTCTAAGCCCCTCACCTCGTCCCTGTGCTTTGGGGAGCCGGAGGGACACCCGAGGCCCACGGCCCTGAGACCCCTTTGCAAAAAGCCAGCTTCCCACGGAAACAGTTTTCCTGAGGTGCAGACCCTCTCACAAGTGGTTGTGGCAAGGTAAAGCAAATGCCCTCCACTTCTCTGGAAGAAACCACAGTGCCCATCCATGTTCTAAGCCCTCCCATCCTCCCTGGGCTTCTGGCAGCACGAGTGAAAAGAGAGGAGCAGAGCACTGGGACCCGATTGACAAAAACCGGCTTCCCACCGGAAAGTCTTTCTCCACGTGCAGACATGCTCCCAGGTGCCTGTGGCAAGGGGAAGGAAATGCCATACACTGACCTGGAAGAGACCACAGGGCCCAGGCACAGTCTAAACCCTTCCCTCAACCAGGCAGTTTTGCTAGCAGGAGTTCAACCCCAACGAACACAGCCCGGAGACCCGTGAGGCAAAAACGGCTTCCGACGAACAATAGGCGCTCGCTGTGGAAAACCTATCCCAAGTGGGGGTAGCCAGCTCAACAAAATGCCACACACCCAGCTGTAAGAAACAACATTGCCCAGCGATGGTCTAAGCCCCTCACCTCGTCCCTGTGCTTTGTGGAGCCGGAGGGACACCCGAGGCCCACGGCCCTGAGACCCCTTTGCAAAAAGCCAGCTTCCCACGGAAACAGTTTTCCTGAGCTGCAGACCCTCTCACAAGTGGTTGTGGCAAGGAAAAGCAAATGCCCTCCACTTCTCTGGAAGAAACCACAGTGCCCAGCCATGTTCTAAGCCCTCCCATCCTCCCTGGGCTTCTGGCAACAGGAGTGAAAAGAGAGGAGCAGAGCACTGGGACCCGTTTGACAAAAACAGGCTTCCCACGGGAAAGTCTTTCTCCACGTGCAGACATGCTCCCAGGTGCCTGTGGCAAGGGGAAGGAAATGCCATACACTGACCTGGAAGAGACCACAGGGCCCAGGCACAGTCTGAACCCTTCCCTCAACCCGGCGGTTTTGCTAGCAGGCGTTCAAACCCAACGAACACAGCCCAGAGACCCCTGGGGCAAAAACGGCTTCCGACGAACAATAGGTGCTTGCTGTGGAACACCTATCCCAAGTGGGGGTAGCCAGCTCAACAAAATGCCACACACCCAGGTGTAAGAAACAACATTGCCCAGGCATGGTCTAAGCCCCTCACCTCGTCCCTGTGCTTTGGGTAGCCGGAGGGACACCCGAGGCCCACGGCCCTGAGACCCCTTTGCAAAAAGCCGGCTTCCCACGGAAACAGTTTTCCTGAGGTGCAGACCCTCTCACAAGTCGTTGTGGCAAGGTAAAGCAAATGCCCTCCACTTCTCTGGAAGAAACCACAGTACCCAGCCATGTTCTAAGCCCTCCCATCCTCCCTGGGCTTCTGGCAGCAGGAGTGAAAAGAGAGGAGCAGAGCACTGGGACCCGTTTGACAAAAACCGGCTTCCCACGGGAAAGTCTTTCTCCACGTGCAGACATGCTCCCAGGTGCCTGTGGCAAGGGGAAGGAAATGCCATACACTGACCTGGAAGAGACCACAGGGCCCAGGCACAGTCTGAACCCTTCCCTCAACCCGGCTGTTTTGCTAGCAGGAGTTCAACCCCAACGAACAAAGCCCGGAGACCCCTGGGGCAAAAACGGCTTCCGACGAACAATAGGTGCTTGCTGTAGAACACCTATCCCAAGTGGGGGAAGCCAGCTCAACAAAATGCCACACACCCAGGTGTAAGAAACAACATTGCCCAGGCATGGTCTAAGCCCCTCACCTCGTCCCTGTGCTTTGGGGAGCCGGAGGGACACCCGAGGCCCACGGCCCTGAGACCCCTTTGCAAAAAGCCGGCTTCCCACGGAAACAGTTTTCCTGAGGTGCAGACCCTCTCACAAGTGGTTGTGGCAAGGTAAAGCAAATGCCTTCCACTTCTCTGGAAGAAACCGCAGTGCCCAGCCATGTTCTAAGCCCTCCCATCCTCCCTGGGCTTCTGGCAGCAGGAGTGAAAAGAGAGGAGCAGAGCACTGGGACCCGTTTGACAAACACGGCTTCCCAAGGGAAAGTCTTTCTCCACGTGAAGACATGCTCCCAGGTGCCTGGGGCAAGGGGAAGGAAATGCCATACACTGACCTGGAAGAGACCACAGGGCCCAGGCACAGTCTGAACCCTTCCCTCAACCCGGTGGTATTGCTAGCAGGAGTTCAACTCCAACGAACACAGCCCGGAGACCCCTGGGGCAAAAACGGCTTCCGACGAACAATAGGTGCTTGCTGTGGAACACCTATCCCAAGTGGGGGTAGCCAGCTCAACAAAATCCACACACCCAGGTGTAAGAAACAACATTGCCCAGGCATGGTCTAAGCCCCTCACCTCGTCCCTGTGCTTTGGGGAGCCGGAGGGACACCCGAGGCCCACGGCCCTGAGACCCCTTTGCAAAAAGCCAGCTTCCCACGCAAACAGTTTTTCTGAGGTGCAGACCCTCTCACAAGTGGTTGTGGCAAGGTAAAGCAAATGCCGTCAACTTCTCTGGAAGAAACCAGAGTGCCCAGCCATATTCTAAGCCCTCCCATCCTCCCTGGGCTTCTGGCAGCAGGAGTGAAAAGAGAAGAGCAGAGCACTGGGACCCGTTTGACAAAAACCGGCTTCCCACGGGAAAGTCTTTCTCCACGTGCAGACATGCTCACAGGTGCCTGTGGCAAGGGGAAGGAAATGCCATACACTGACCTGGAAGAGACCACAGGGCCCAGGCACAGTCTGAACACTTCCCTCAACCCGGCGGTTTTGCTAGCAGGAGTTCAACTCCAACGAACAAAGCCCGGAGACCCCTGGGGCAAAAACGGCTTCCGACGAACAATAGGTGCTCGCTGTGGAACACCTATCCCAAGTGGGGCTAGCCAGCTCAACAAAATGGCACACACCCAGGTGTAAGAAACAACATTGCCCAGGCATGGTCTAAGCCCCTCACCTCGTCCCTGTGCTTTGGGGAGCCGGAGGGACACCCGAGGCCCACGGCCCTGAGACCCCTTTGCAAAAAGCCAGCTTCCCACGGAAACAGTTTTCCTGAGGTGCAGACCCTCTCACAAGTGGTTGTGGCAAGGTAAAGCAAATGCCCTCCACTTCTCTGGAAGAAACCACAGTGCCCAGCCATATTCTAAGCCCTCCCATCCTCCCTGGGCTTCTGGCAGCAGGAGTGAAAAGAGAGGAGCAGAGCACTGGGACCCGTTTACAAAAACCGGCTTCCCACGGGAAAGTCTTTCTCCACGTGCAGACATGCTCCCAGGTGCCTGTGGCAAGGGGAAGGAAATGCCATACACTGACCTGGAAGAGACCACAGGGCCCAGGCACAGTCTGAACCCTTCCCTCAACCCGGCGGTTTTGCTAGCAGGAGTTCAACCCCAACGAACACAGCCCGGAGACCCCTGGGGAAAAAAGGCTTCCGTCGAACAATAGGTGCTTGCTGTGGAACACCTATCCCAAGTGGGGGTAGCCAGCTCAACAAAATGCCACACACCCAGGTGTAAGAAACAACATTGCCCAGGCACGGTCTAAGCCCCTCACCTCGTCCCTGTGCTTTGGGGAGCCGGAGGGACACCCGAGGCCCACGGCCCTGAGACCCCTTTGCAAAAAGCCGGCTTCCCACGGAAACAGTTTTCCTGAGGTGCAGACCCTCTCACAAGTGGTTGTGGCAAGGTAAAGCAAATGCCCTCCACTTCTCTGGAAGAAACCGCAGTGCCCAGCCATGTTCTAAGCCCTCCCATCTTCCCTGGGCTTCTGGCAGCAGGAGTGAAAAGAGAGGAGCAGAGCACTGGGACCCGTTTGACAAAAACCGGCTTCCCACGGGAAAGTCTTTCTCCACGTGCAGACATGCTCACAGGTGCCTGTGGCAAGGGGAAGGAAATGCCATACACTCACCTGGAAGAGACCACAGGGCCCAGGCACAGTCTAAACCCTTCCGTCAACCCGGCAGTTTTGCTAGCAGGAGTTCAACCACAACGAACACAGCCTGGAGACCCGTGAGGCAAAAACGGCTTCCGACGAACAATAGGCGCTCGCTGTGGAAAACCTATCTCAAGTGGGGGTAGCCAGCTCAACAAAATGCCACACACCCAGGTGTAAGAAACAACATTGCCCAGCGATGGTCTAAGCCCCTCACCTCGTCCCTGTGCTTTGGGGAGCCGGAGGGACCCCCGAGGCCCACGGCCCTGTGACCACTTTGCAAAAAGCCAGCTTCCCACGGAAACAGTTTTCCTGAGGTGCAGACCCTCTCACAAGTGGTTGTTGCAAGGAAAAGCAAATGCCCTCCACTTCTCTGGAAGAAACCACAGTGCCCAGCCATGTTCTAAGCCCTCCCATCCTCCCTGGGCTTCTGGCAGCAGGAGTGAAAAGAGAGGAGCAGAGCACTGGGACCCGTTTGACAAACACGGCTTTCCACGGAAAAGTCTTTCTCCACGTGAAGACATGCTCCCAGGTGCCTGGGGCAAGGGGAAGGAAATGCCATACACTGACCTGGAAGAGACCACAGGGCCCAGGCACAGTCTGAACCCTTCCCTCAACCCGGTGGTTTTGCTAGCAGGAGTTCAACTCCAACGAACACAGCCCGGAGACCCCTGGGGCAAAAACGGCTTCCGACGAACAATAGGTGCTTGCTGTGGAACACCTATCCCAAGTGGGGGTAGCCAGCTCAACAAAATCCACACACCCAGGTGTAAGAAACAACATTGCCCAGGCATGGTCTAAGCCCCTCACCTCGTCTCTGTGCTTTGGGGAGCCGGAGGGACACCCGAGGCCCACGGCCCTGAGACACCTTTGCAAAAAGCCAGCTTCCCACGCAAACAGTTTTTCTGAGGTGCAGACCCTCTCACAAGTGGTTGTGGCAAGGTAAAGCAAATGCCGTCAACTTCTCTGGAAGAAACCAGAGTGCCCAGCCATGTTCTAAGCCCTCCCATCCTCCCTGGGCTTCTGGCAGCAGGAGTGAAAAGAGAGGAGCAGAGCACTGGGACCCGTTTGACAAAAACCGGCTTCCCACGGGAAAGTCTTTCTCCACATGCAGACATGCTCCCAGGTGTCTGTGGCAAGGGGAAGGAAATGCCATACACTGACCTGGAAGAGACCACAGGGCCCAGGCACAGTCTGAACCCTTCCCTCAACCCGGTGGTTTTGCTAGCAGGAGTTCAACTCCAACGAACACAGCCCGGAGACCCCTGGGGCAAAAACGGCTTCCGACGTACAATGGGTGCTGGCTGTGGAACACCTATCCCAAGTGGGGGTAGCCAGCTCAACAAAATCCACACACCCAGGTGTAAGAAACAACATTGCCCAGGCATGGTCTAAGCCCCTCACCTCGTCCCTGTGCTTTGGGGAGCCGGAGGGACACCCGAGGCCCACGGCCCTGAGACCCCTTTGCAAAAAGCCGGCTTCCCACGGAAACAGTTTTCCTGAGGTGCAGACCCTCTCACAAGCGGTTGTGGCAAGGTAAAGCAAATGCCCTCCACTTCTCTGGAAGAAACCGCAGTGCCCAGCCATGTTCTAAGCCCTCCCATCCTCCCTGAGCTTCTGGCAGCAGGAGTGAAAAGAGAGGAGCAGAGCACTGGGACCCGTTTGACAAAAACCAGCTTCCCACGGGAAAGTTTTTCTCCACGTGCAGACATGCTCCCAGGTGCCTGTGGCAAGGGGAAGGAAATGCCATACACTGACCTGGAAGAGACCACAGGGCCCAGGCACAGTCTAAACCCTTCCCTCAACCAGGCAGTTTTGCTAGCAGGAGTTCAACCCCAACGAACACAGCCCGGAGACCCGTGAGGCAAAAACGGCTTCCGACGAACAATAGGCGCTCGCTGTGGAAAACCTATCCCAAGTGGGGGTAGCCAGCTCAACAAAATGCCACACACCCAGGTTTAAGAAACAACATTGCCCAGCGATGGTCTAAGCCCCTCACCTCGTCCCTGTGCTTTGTGGAGCCGGGGGGACACCCGAGGCCCACGGCCCTGTGACCACTTTGCAAAAAGCCAGCTTCCCACGGAAACAGTTTTCCTGAGGTGCAGACCCTCTCACAAGTGGTTGTGGCAAGGAAAAGTAAATGCCCTCCACTTCTCTGGAAGAAACCACAGTGCCCAGCCATGTTCTAAGCCCTCCCATCCTCCCTGGGCTTCTGGCAACAGGAGTGAAAAGAGAGGAGCAGAGCACTGGGACCCGTTTGACAAAAACAGGCTTCCCACGGGAAAGTCTTTCTCCACGTGCAGACATGCTCCCAGGTGCCTGTGGCAAGGGGAAGGAAATGCCATACACTGACCTGGAAGAGACCACAGGGCCCAGGCACATTCTGAACCCTTCCCTCAACCCGGCGGTTTTGCTAGCAGGCGTTCAAACCCAACGAACACAGCCCAGAGACCCCTGGGGCAAAAACGGCTTCCGACGAACAAGAGGTGCTTGCTGTGGAACACCTATCCCAAGTGGGGGTAGCCAGCTCAACAAAATCCACACACCCAGGTGTAAGAAACAACATTGCCCAGGCATGGTCTAAGCCCCTCACCTCGTCCCTGTGCTTTGGGGAGCCGGAGGGACACCCGAGGCCCACGGCCCTGAGACCCCTTTGCAAAAAGCCGGCTTCGCACGGAAACAGTTTTCCTGAGGTGCAGACCCTCTCACAAGTGGTTGTGGCCAGGTAAAGCAAATGCCCTCCACTTCTCCGGAAGAAACCGCAATGCCCAGCCATGTTCTAAGCCCTCCCATCTTCCCTGGGCTTCTGGCAGCAGGAGTGAAAAGAGAGGAGCAGAGCACTGGGACCCGTTTGACAAAAACCGGCTTCCCACCGGAAAGTCTTTCTCCACGTGCAGATATGCTCCCAGTTGCCTGTGGCAAGGGGAAGGAAATGCCATACACTGACCTGGAAGAGACCACAGGGCCCAGGCACAGTCTGAACCCTTCCCAAAACCCGGCAGTTTTGCTAGCAGGAGTTCAACCCCAACGAACACAGCCCGGAGACCCGTGAGGCAAAAACGGCTTCCGACGAACAATAGGCGCTCGCTGTGGAAAACCTATCCCAAGTGGGGGTAGCCAGCTCAACAAAATCCACACACCCAGGTGTAAGAAACAACATTGCCCAGGCATGGTCGAAGCCCCTCACCTCGTCCCTGTGCTTTGGGGTGCCGGAGGGACACCCGAGGCCCACGGCCCTGAGACCCCTTTGCAAAAAGCCGGCTTCCCACGGAAACAGTTTTCATTAGGTGCAGACCCTCTCACAAGTGGTTGTGGCAAGGTAAAGCAAATGCCCTCCACTTCTCTGGAAGAAACCGCAGTGCCCAGCCATGTTCTAAGCCCTCCCATCTTCCCTGGGCTTCTGGCAGCAGGAGTGAAAAGAGAGGAGCAGAGCACTGGGACCCGTTTGACAAAAACCGGCTTCCCACCGGAAAGTCTTTCTCCACGTGCAGACATGCTCCCAGGTGCCTGTGGCAAGGGGAAGGAAATGCCATACACTGACCTGGAAGAGACCACAGGGCCCAGGCACAGTCTAAACCCTTCCCTCAACCCGGCAGTTTTGCTAGCAGGAGTTCAACCCCAACGAACACAGCCCGGAGACCCGTGAGGCAAAAACGGCTTCCGACGAACAATAGGTGCTTGCTGTGGAACACCTATCCCAAGTGGGGGTAGCCAGCTCAACAAAATGCCACACACCCAGGTGTAAGAAACAACATTGCCCAGGCATGGTCTAAGCCCCTCACCTCATCCCTCTGCTTTGGGGAGCCGGAGGGACACCCGAGGCCCACGGCCCTGAGACCCCTTTGCAAAAAGCCGGCTTCCCACGGAAACAGTTTTCCTGAGGTGCAGACCCTCTCACAAGTGGTTGTGGCAAGGTAAAGCAAATGCCCTCCACTTCTCTGGAAGAAACCGCAGTGCCCAACCATGTTCTAAGCCCTCCCATCCTCCGTGGGCTTCTGGCAGCAGGAGTGAAAAGAGAGGAGCAGAGCACTGGTACAGGTTTGACAAAAACCGGATTCCCACGGGAAAGTCATTCTCCACGTGCAGACATGCTCCCAGGTGCCTGTGGCAAGGGGAAGGAAATGCCATACACTGACCTGGAAGAGACCACAGGGCCCCGGCACAGTCTGAACCCTTCCCTCAACCCGGCGGTTTTGCTAGCAGGAGTTCAACCCCAACGAACAAAGCCCGGAGACCCCTGGGGCAAAAACGGCTTCCGACGAACAATAGGCGCTCGCTGTGGAAAACCTATCCCAAGTGGGGGTAGCCAGCTCAACAAAATCCACACACCCAGGTGTAAGAAACAACATTGCCCAGGCATGGTCTAAGGCCCTCACCTCGTCCCTGTGCTTTGGGGAGCCGGAGGGACACCCGAGGCCCACGGCCCTGAGACCCCTTTGCAAAAAGCCGGCTTCCCACGGAAACAGTTTTCCTGAGGTGCAGACCCTCTCACAAGTGGTTGTGGCAAGGTAAAGCAAATGCCCTCCACTTCTCTGGAAGAAACCACAGTGCCCAGCCATGTTCTAAGCCCTCCCATCCTCCCTGGGCTTCTGGCAGGAGGAGTGAAAAGAGAGGAGCAGAGCACTGGGACGCGATTGACAAAAACCGGCTTCCCACCGGAAAGTCTTTCTCCATGTGCAGACATGCTCCCAGGTGCCTGTGGCAAGGGGAAGGAAATGGTATACACTGACCTGGAAGAGACCACAGGGCCCAGGCACAGTCTAAACCCTTCCCTCAACCCGGCAGTTTTGCTAGCAGGAGTTCAACCCCAACGAACACAGCCCGGAGACCCGTGAGGCAAAAACGGCTTCCGACGAACAATAGTCGCTCGCTGTGGAAAACCTATCCAAAGTGGGGGTAGCCAGCTCAAAAAAATGCCGCACACCCAGGTGTAAGAAACAACATTGCCCAGCGATGGTCTAAGCCCCTCACCTCGTCCCTGTGCTTTGGGGAGCCGGAGGGACCCCCGAGGCCCACGGCCCTGTGACCACTTTGCAAAAAGCCAGCTTCCCACGGAAACAGTTTTCCTGAGGTGCAGACCCTCTCACAAGTGGTTGTTGCAAGGAAAAGCAAATGCCCTCCACTTCTCTGGAAGAAACCACAGTGCCCAGCCATGTTCTAAGCCCTCCCATCCTCCCTGGGCTTCTGGCAGCAGGAGTGAAAAGAGAGGAGCAGAGCACTGGGACCCGTTTGACAAACACGGCTTCCCACGGAAAAGTCTTTCTCCACGTGAAGACATGCTCCCAGGTGCCTGGGGCAAGGGGAAGGAAATGCCATACACTGACCTGGAAGAGACCACAGGGCCCAGGCACAGTCTGAACCCTTCCCTCAACCCGGTGGTTTTGCTAGCAGGAGTTCAACTCCAACGAACACAGCCCGGAGACCCCTGGGGCAAAAACGGCTTCCGACGAACAATAGGTGCTTGCTGTGGAACACCTATCCCAAGTGGGGGTAGCCAGCTCAACAAAATCCACACACCCAGGTGTAAGAAACAACATTGCCCAGGCATGGTCTAAGCCCCTCACCTCGTCTCTGTGCTTTGGGGAGCCGGAGGGACACCCGAGGCCCACGGCCCTGAGACACCTTTGCAAAAAGCCAGCTTCCCACGCAAACAGTTTTTCTGAGGTGCAGACCCTCTCACAAGTGGTTGTGGCAAGGTAAAGCAAATGCCGTCAACTTCTCTGGAAGAAACCAGAGTGCCCAGCCATGTTCTAAGCCCTCCCATCCTCCCTGGGCTTCTGGCAGCAGGAGTGAAAAGAGAGGAGCAGAGCACTGGGACCCGTTTGACAAAAACCGGCTTCCCACGGGAAAGTCTTTCTCCACATGCAGACATGCTCCCAGGTGTCTGTGGCAAGGGGAAGGAAATGCCATACACTGACCTGGAAGAGACCACAGGGCCCAGGCACAGTCTGAACCCTTCCCTCAACCCGGTGGTTTTGCTAGCAGGAGTTCAACTCCAACGAACACAGCCCGGAGACCCCTGGGGCAAAAACGGCTTCCGACGTACAATGGGTGCTGGCTGTGGAACACCTATCCCAAGTGGGGGTAGCCAGCTCAACAAAATCCACACACCCAGGTGTAAGAAACAACATTGCCCAGGCATGGTCTAAGCCCCTCACCTCGTCCCTGTGCTTTGGGGAGCCGGAGGGACACCCGAGGCCCACGGCCCTGAGACCCCTTTGCAAAAAGCCGGCTTCCCACGGAAACAGTTTTCCTGAGGTGCAGACCCTCTCACAAGCGGTTGTGGCAAGGTAAAGCAAATGCCCTCCACTTCTCTGGAAGAAACCGCAGTGCCCAGCCATGTTCTAAGCCCTCCCATCCTCCCTGAGCTTCTGGCAGCAGGAGTGAAAAGAGAGGAGCAGAGCACTGGGACCCGTTTGACAAAAACCAGCTTCCCACGGGAAAGTTTTTCTCCACGTGCAGACATGCTCCCAGGTGCCTGTGGCAAGGGGAAGGAAATGCCATACACTGACCTGGAAGAGACCACAGGGCCCAGGCACAGTCTAAACCCTTCCCTCAACCAGGCAGTTTTGCTAGCAGGAGTTCAACCCCAACGAACACAGCCCGGAGACCCGTGAGGCAAAAACGGCTTCCGACGAACAATAGGCGCTCGCTGTGGAAAACCTATCCCAAGTGGGGGTAGCCAGCTCAACAAAATGCCACACACCCAGGTGTAAGAAACAACATTGCCCAGCGATGGTCTAAGCCCCTCACCTCGTCCCTGTGCTTTGTGGAGCCGGGGGGACACCCGAGGCCCACGGCCCTGTGACCACTTTGCAAAAAGCCAGCTTCCCACGGAAACAGTTTTCCTGAGGTGCAGACCCTCTCACAAGTGGTTGTGGCAAGGAAAAGTAAATGCCCTCCACTTCTCTGGAAGAAACCACAGTGCCCAGCCATGTTCTAAGCCCTCCCATCCTCCCTGGGCTTCTGGCAACAGGAGTGAAAAGAGAGGAGCAGAGCACTGGGACCCGTTTGACAAAAACAGGCTTCCCACGGGAAAGTCTTTCTCCACGTGCAGACATGCTCCCAGGTGCCTGTGGCAAGGGGAAGGAAATGCCATACACTGACCTGGAAGAGACCACAGGGCCCAGGCACATTCTGAACCCTTCCCTCAACCCGGCGGTTTTGCTAGCAGGCGTTCAAACCCAACGAACACAGCCCAGAGACCCCTGGGGCAAAAACGGCTTCCGACGAACAAGAGGTGCTTGCTGTGGAACACCTATCCCAAGTGGGGGTAGCCAGCTCAACAAAATCCACACACCCAGGTGTAAGAAACAACATTGCCCAGGCATGGTCTAAGCCCCTCACCTCGTCCCTGTGCTTTGGGGAGCCGGAGGGACACCCGAGGCCCACGGCCCTGAGACCCCTTTGCAAAAAGCCGGCTTCGCACGGAAACAGTTTTCCTGAGGTGCAGACCCTCTCACAAGTGGTTGTGGCCAGGTAAAGCAAATGCCCTCCACTTCTCCGGAAGAAACCGCAATGCCCAGCCATGTTCTAAGCCCTCCCATCTTCCCTGGGCTTCTGGCAGCAGGAGTGAAAAGAGAGGAGCAGAGCACTGGGACCCGTTTGACAAAAACCGGCTTCCCACCGGAAAGTCTTTCTCCACGTGCAGATATGCTCCCAGTTGCCTGTGGCAAGGGGAAGGAAATGCCATACACTGACCTGGAAGAGACCACAGGGCCCAGGCACAGTCTGAACCCTTCCCAAAACCCGGCAGTTTTGCTAGCAGGAGTTCAACCCCAACGAACACAGCCCGGAGACCCGTGAGGCAAAAACGGCTTCCGACGAACAATAGGCGCTCGCTGTGGAAAACCTATCCCAAGTGGGGGTAGCCAGCTCAACAAAATCCACACACCCAGGTGTAAGAAACAACATTGCCCAGGCATGGTCGAAGCCCCTCACCTCGTCCCTGTGCTTTGGGGTGCCGGAGGGACACCCGAGGCCCACGGCCCTGAGACCCCTTTGCAAAAAGCCGGCTTCCCACGGAAACAGTTTTCATTAGGTGCAGACCCTCTCACAAGTGGTTGTGGCAAGGTAAAGCAAATGCCCTCCACTTCTCTGGAAGAAACCGCAGTGCCCAGCCATGTTCTAAGCCCTCCCATCTTCCCTGGGCTTCTGGCAGCAGGAGTGAAAAGAGAGGAGCAGAGCACTGGGACCCGTTTGACAAAAACCGGCTTCCCACCGGAAAGTCTTTCTCCACGTGCAGACATGCTCCCAGGTGCCTGTGGCAAGGGGAAGGAAATGCCATACACTGACCTGGAAGAGACCACAGGGCCCAGGCACAGTCTAAACCCTTCCCTCAACCCGGCAGTTTTGCTAGCAGGAGTTCAACCCCAACGAACACAGCCCGGAGACCCGTGAGGCAAAAACGGCTTCCGACGAACAATAGGTGCTTGCTGTGGAACACCTATCCCAAGTGGGGGTAGCCAGCTCAACAAAATGCCACACACCCAGGTGTAAGAAACAACATTGCCCAGGCATGGTCTAAGCCCCTCACCTCATCCCTCTGCTTTGGGGAGCCGGAGGGACACCCGAGGCCCACGGCCCTGAGACCCCTTTGCAAAAAGCCGGCTTCCCACGGAAACAGTTTTCCTGAGGTGCAGACCCTCTCACAAGTGGTTGTGGCAAGGTAAAGCAAATGCCCTCCACTTCTCTGGAAGAAACCGCAGTGCCCAACCATGTTCTAAGCCCTCCCATCCTCCGTGGGCTTCTGGCAGCAGGAGTGAAAAGAGAGGAGCAGAGCACTGGTACAGGTTTGACAAAAACCGGATTCCCACGGGAAAGTCATTCTCCACGTGCAGACATGCTCCCAGGTGCCTGTGGCAAGGGGAAGGAAATGCCATACACTGACCTGGAAGAGACCACAGGGCCCCGGCACAGTCTGAACCCTTCCCTCAACCCGGCGGTTTTGCTAGCAGGAGTTCAACCCCAACGAACAAAGCCCGGAGACCCCTGGGGCAAAAACGGCTTCCGACGAACAATAGGCGCTCGCTGTGGAAAACCTATCCCAAGTGGGGGTAGCCAGCTCAACAAAATCCACACACCCAGGTGTAAGAAACAACATTGCCCAGGCATGGTCTAAGGCCCTCACCTCGTCCCTGTGCTTTGGGGAGCCGGAGGGACACCCGAGGCCCACGGCCCTGAGACCCCTTTGCAAAAAGCCGGCTTCCCACGGAAACAGTTTTCCTGAGGTGCAGACCCTCTCACAAGTGGTTGTGGCAAGGTAAAGCAAATGCCCTCCACTTCTCTGGAAGAAACCACAGTGCCCAGCCATGTTCTAAGCCCTCCCATCCTCCCTGGGCTTCTGGCAGGAGGAGTGAAAAGAGAGGAGCAGAGCACTGGGACGCGATTGACAAAAACCGGCTTCCCACCGGAAAGTCTTTCTCCATGTGCAGACATGCTCCCAGGTGCCTGTGGCAAGGGGAAGGAAATGGTATACACTGACCTGGAAGAGACCACAGGGCCCAGGCACAGTCTAAACCCTTCCCTCAACCCGGCAGTTTTGCTAGCAGGAGTTCAACCCCAACGAACACAGCCCGGAGACCCGTGAGGCAAAAACGGCTTCCGACGAACAATAGTCGCTCGCTGTGGAAAACCTATCCAAAGTGGGGGTAGCCAGCTCAAAAAAATGCCGCACACCCAGGTGTAAGAAACAACATTGCCCAGCGATGGTCTAAGCCCCTCACCTCGTCCCTGTGCTTTGGGGAGCCGGGGGGACACCCGAGGCACACGGCCCTGTGACCTCTTTGCAAAAAGCCAGCGTCCCACGGAAACAGTTTTCCTGAGGTGCAGACCCTCTCACAAGTGGTTGTGGCAAGGAAAAGCAAATGCCCTCCACTTCTCTGGAAGAAACCACAGTGCCCAGCCATGTTCTAAGCCCTCCCATCCTCCCTGGGCTTCTGGCAACAGGAGTGAAAAGAGAGGAGCAGAGCACTGGGACCCGTTTGACAAAAACAGGCTTCCCACGGGAAAGTCTTTCTCCACGTGCAGACATGCTCCCAGGTGCCTGTGGCAAGGGGAAGGAAATGCCATACACTGACCTGGAAGAGACCACAGGGCCCAGGCACAGTCTGAACCCTTCCCTCAACCCGGCGGTTTTGCTAGCAGGCGTTCAAACCCAACGAACACAGCCCAGAGACCCCTGGGGCAAAAACGGCTTCCGACGAACAAGAGGTGCTTGCTGTGGAACACCTATCCCAAGTGGGGGTAGCCAGCTCAACAAAATGCCACACACCCAGGTGTAAGAAACAACATTGCCCAGGCATGGTCTAAGCCCCTCACCTCGTCCCTGTGCTTTGGGTAGCCGGAGGGACACCCGAGGCCCACGGCCCTGAGACCCCTTTGCAAAAAGCCGGCTTCCCACGGAAACAGTTTTCCTGAGGTGCAGACCCTCTCACAAGTCGTTGTGGCAAGGTAAAGCAAATGCCCTCCACTTCTCTGGAAGAAACCACAGTACCCAGCCATGTTCTAAGCCCTCCCATCCTCCCTGGGCTTCTGGCAGCAGGAGTGAAAAGAGAGGAGCAGAGCACTGGGACCCGTTTGACAAAAACCGGCTTCCCACGGGAAAGTCTTTCTCCACGTGCAGACATGCTCCCAGGTGCCTGTGGCAAGGGGAAGGAAATGCCATACACTGACCTGGAAGAGACCACAGGGCCCAGGCACAGTCTGAACCCTTCCCTCAACCCGGCTGTTTTGCTAGCAGGAGTTCAACCCCAACGAACAAAGCCCGGAGACCCCTGGGGCAAAAACGGCTTCCGACGAACAATAGGTGCTTGCTGTAGAACACCTATCCCAAGTGGGGGAAGCCAGCTCAACAAAATGCCACACACCCAGGTGTAAGAAACAACATTGCCCAGGCATGGTCTAAGCCCCTCACCTCGTCCCTGTGCTTTGGGGAGCCGGAGGGACACCCGAGGCCCACGGCCCTGAGACCCCTTTGCAAAAAGCCGGCTTCCCACGGAAACAGTTTTCCTGAGGTGCAGACCCTCTCACAAGTGGTTGTGGCAAGGTAAAGCAAATGCCTTCCACTTCTCTGGAAGAAACCGCAGTGCCCAGCCATGTTCTAAGCCCTCCCATCCTCCCTGGGCTTCTGGCAGCAGGAGTGAAAAGAGAGGAGCAGAGCACTGGGACCCGTTTGACAAACACGGCTTCCCACGGGAAAGTCTTTCTCCACGTGAAGACATGCTCCCAGGTGCCTGGGGCAAGGGGAAGGAAATGCCATACACTGACCTGGAAGAGACCACAGGGCCCAGGCACAGTCTGAACCCTTCCCTCAACCCGGTGGTATTGCTAGCAGGAGTTCAACTCCAACGAACACAGCCCGGAGACCCCTGGGGCAAAAACGGCTTCCGACGAACAATAGGTGCTTGCTGTGGAACACCTATCCCAAGTGGGGGTAGCCAGCTCAACAAAATCCACACACCCAGGTGTAAGAAACAACATTGCCCAGGCATGGTCTAAGCCCCTCACCTCGTCCCTGTGCTTTGGGGAGCCGGAGGGACACCCGAGGCCCACGGCCCTGAGACCCCTTTGCAAAAAGCCAGCTTCCCACGCAAACAGTTTTTCTGAGGTGCAGACCCTCTCACAAGTGGTTGTGGCAAGGTAAAGCAAATGCCGTCAACTTCTCTGGAAGAAACCAGAGTGCCCAGCCGTGTTCTAAGCCCTCCCATCCTCCCTGGGCTTCTGGCAGCAGGAGTGAAAAGAGAAGAGCAGAGCACTGGGACCCGTTTGACAAAAACCGGCTTCCCACGGGAAAGTCTTTCTCCACGTGCAGACATGCTCACAGGTGCCTGTGGCAAGGGGAAGGAAATGCCATACACTGACCTGGAAGAGACCACAGGGCCCAGGCACAGTCTGAACACTTCCCTCAACCCGGCGGTTTTGCTAGCAGGAGTTCAACTCCAACGAACAAAGCCCGGAGACCCCTGGGGCAAAAACGGCTTCCGACGAACAATAGGTGCTCGCTGTGGAACACCTATCCCAAGTGGGGCTAGCCAGCTCAACAAAATGGCACACACCCAGGTGTAAGAAACAACATTGCCCAGGCATGGTCTAAGCCCCTCACCTCGTCCCTGTGCTTTGGGGAGCCGGAGGGACACCCGAGGCCCACGGCCCTGAGACCCCTTTGCAAAAAGCCAGCTTCCCACGGAAACAGTTTTCCTGAGGTGCAGACCCTCTCACAAGTGGTTGTGGCAAGGTAAAGCAAATGCCCTCCACTTCTCTGGAAGAAACCACAGTGCCCAGCCATATTCTAAGCCCTCCCATCCTCCCTGGGCTTCTGGCAGCAGGAGTGAAAAGAGAGGAGCAGAGCACTGGGACCCGTTTACAAAAACCGGCTTCCCACGGGAAAGTCTTTCTCCACGTGCAGACATGCTCCCAGGTGCCTGTGGCAAGGGGAAGGAAATGCCATACACTGACCTGGAAGAGACCACAGGGCCCAGGCACAGTCTGAACCCTTCCCTCAACCCGGCGGTTTTGCTAGCAGGAGTTCAACCCCAACGAACACAGCCCGGAGACCCCTGGGGAAAAAAGGCTTCCGACGAACAATAGGTGCTTGCTGTGGAACACCTATCCCAAGTGGGGGTAGCCAGCTCAACAAAATGCCACACACCCAGGTGTAAGAAACAACATTGCCCAGGCATGGTCTAAGCCCCTCACCTCGTCCCTGTGCTTTGGGGAGCCGGAGGGACACCCGAGGCCCACGGCCCTGAGACCCCTTTGCAAAAAGCCGGCTTCCCACGGAAACAGTTTTCCTGAGGTGCAGACCCTCTCACAAGTGGTTGTGGCAAGGTAAAGCAAATGCCCTCCACTTCTCTGGAAGAAACCGCAGTGCTCAGCCATGTTCTAAGCCCTCCCATCTTCCCTGGGCTTCTGGCAGCAGGAGTGAAAAGAGAGGAGCAGAGCACTGGGACCCGTTTGACAAAAACCGGCTTCCCACGGGAAAGTCTTTCTCCACGTGCAGACATGCTCCCAGGTGCCTGGGGCAAGGGGAAGGAAATGCCATACACTGACCTGGAAGAGACCACAGGGCCCAGGCACAGTCTGAACCCTTCCCTCAACCCGGTGGTTTTGCTAGCAGGAGTTCAACTCCAACGAACACAGCCCGGAGACCCCTGGGGCAAAAACGGCTTCCGACGAACAATAGGTGCTTGCTGTGGAACACCTATCCCAAGTGGGGGTAGCCAGCTCAACAAAATCCACACACCCAGGTGTAAGAAACAACATTGCCCAGGCATGGTCTAAGCCCCTCACCTCGTCTCTGTGCTTTGGGGAGCCGGAGGGACACCCGAGGCCCACGGCCCTGAGACACCTTTGCAAAAAGCCAGCTTCCCACGCAAACAGTTTTTCTGAGGTGCAGACCCTCTCACAAGTGGTTGTGGCAAGGTAAAGCAAATGCCGTCAACTTCTCTGGAAGAAACCAGAGTGCCCAGCCATGTTCTAAGCCCTCCCATCCTCCCTGGGCTTCTGGCAGCAGGAGTGAAAAGAGAGGAGCAGAGCACTGGGACCCGTTTGACAAAAACCGGCTTCCCACGGGAAAGTCTTTCTCCACATGCAGACATGCTCCCAGGTGTCTGTGGCAAGGGGAAGGAAATGCCATACACTGACCTGGAAGAGACCACAGGGCCCAGGCACAGTCTGAACCCTTCCCTCAACCCGGCGGTTTTGCTAGCAGGAGTTCAAACCCAATGAACGCAGCCCAGAGACCCCTGGGGCAAAAACGGCTTCCGACGTACAATGGGTGCTGGCTGTGGAACACCTATCCCAAGTGGGGGTAGCCAGCTCTACAAAATCCACACACCCAGGTGTAAGAAACAACATTGCCCAGGCATGGTCTAAGCCCCTCACCTCGTCCCTGTGCTTTGGGGAGCCGGAGGGACACCCGAGGCCCACGGCCCTGAGACCCCTTTGCAAAAAGCCGGCTTCCCACGGAAACAGTTTTCCTGAGGTGCAGACCCTCTCACAAGCGGTTGTGGCAAGGTAAAGCAAATGCCCTCCACTTCTCTGGAAGAAACCGCAGTGCCCAGCCATGTTCTAAGCCCTCCCATCTTCCCTGGGCTTCTGGCAGCAGGAGTGAAAAGAGAGGAGCAGAGCACTGGGACCCGTTTGACAAAAAAAGGCTTCCCACCGGAAAGTCTTTCTCCACGTGCAGACATGCTCCCAGGTGCCTGTGGGAAGGGGAAGGAAATGCCATACACTGACCTGGAAGAGACCACAGGGCCCAGGCACAGTCTGAACCCTTCCCTCAACCCGGCAGTTTTGCTAGCAGGAGTTCAACACCAACGAACACAGCCCGGAGACCCGTGAGGCAAAAACGGCTTCCGACGAACAATAGGCGCTCGCTGTGGAAAACCTATCCCAAGTGGGGGTAGCCAGCTCAACAAAATGCCACACACCCAGGTGTAAGAAACAACATTGCCCAGCGATGGTCTAAGCCCATCACCTCGTCCCTGTGCTTTGGGGAGCCGGAGGGACACCCGAGGCCTACGGCCCTGAGACCCCTTTGCAAAAAGCCAGCTTCCCACGGAAACAGTTTTCCTGAGGTGCAGACCCTCTCACAAGTGGTTGTGGCAAGGTAAAGCAAATGCCCTCCACTTCTCTGGAAGAAACCACAGTGCCCAGCCATGTTCTAAGCCCTCCCATCCTCCCTGGGCTTCTGGCAGCAGGAGTGAAAAGAGAGGAGCAGAGCACTGGGACCCGTTTGAAAAAAACCGGCTTCCCACGGGAAAGTCTTTCTCCACGTGCAGACATGCTCCCAGGTGCCTGTGGCAAGGGGAAGGAAATGCCATACACTGACCTGGAAGAGACCACAGGGCCCAGGCACAGTCTGAACCCTTCCCTCAACCCGGCGGTTTTGCTAGCAGGAGTTCAAACCCAATGAACGCAGCCCAGAGACCCCTGGGGCAAAAACGGCTTCCGACGTACAATGGGTGCTGGCTGTGGAACACCTATCCCAAGTGGGGGTAGCCAGCTCAACAAAATCCACACACCCAGGTGTAAGAAACAACATTGCCCAGGCATGGTCTAAGCCCCTCACCTCGTCCCTGTGCTTTGGGGAGCCGGAGGGACACCCGAGGCCCACGGCCCTGAGACCCCTTTTCAAAAAGCCGGCTTCCCAAGGAAACAGTTTTCCTGAGGTGCAGACCCTCTCACAAGCGGTTGTGGCAAGGTAAAGCAAATGCCCTCCACTTCTCTGGAAGAAACCGCAGTGCCCAGCCATGTTCTAAGCCCTCCCATCCTCCCTGAGCTTCTGGCAGCAGGAGTGAAAAGAGAGGAGCAGAGCACTGGGACCCGTTTGACAAAAACCAGCTTCCCACGGGAAAGTTTTTCTCCACGTGCAGACATGCTCCCAGGTGCCTGTGGCAAGGGGAAGGAAATGCCATACACTGACCTGGAAGAGACCACAGGGCCCAGGCACAGTCTAAACCCTTCCCTCAACCAGGCAGTTTTGCTAGCAGGAGTTCAACCCCAACGAACACAGCCCGGAGACCCGTGAGGCAAAAACGGCTTCCGACGAACAATAGGCGCTCGCTGTGGAAAACCTATCCCAAGTGGGGGTAGCCAGCTCAACAAAATGCCACACACCCAGGTTTAAGAAACAACATTGCCCAGCGATGGTCTAAGCCCCTCACCTCGTCCCTGTGCTTTGTGGAGCCGGGGGGACACCCGAGGCCCACGGCCCTGTGACCACTTTGCAAAAAGCCAGCTTCCCACGGAAACAGTTTTCCTGAGGTGCAGACCCTCTCACAAGTGGTTGTGGCAAGGAAAAGTAAATGCCCTCCACTTCTCTGGAAGAAACCACAGTGCCCAGCCATGTTCTAAGCCCTCCCATCCTCCCTGGGCTTCTGGCAACAGGAGTGAAAAGAGAGGAGCAGAGCACTGGGACCCGTTTGACAAAAACAGGCTTCCCACGGGAAAGTCTTTCTCCACGTGCAGACATGCTCCCAGGTGCCTGTGGCAAGGGGAAGGAAATGCCATACACTGACCTGGAAGAGACCACAGGGCCCAGGCACATTCTGAACCCTTCCCTCAACCCGGCGGTTTTGCTAGCAGGCGTTCAAACCCAACGAACACAGCCCAGAGACCCCTGGGGCAAAAACGGCTTCCGACGAACAAGAGGTGCTTGCTGTGGAACACCTATCCCAAGTGGGGGTAGCCAGCTCAACAAAATCCACACACCCAGGTGTAAGAAACAACATTGCCCAGGCATGGTCTAAGCCCCTCACCTCGTCCCTGTGCTTTGGGGAGCCGGAGGGACACCCGAGGCCCACGGCCCTGAGACCCCTTTGCAAAAAGCCGGCTTCGCACGGAAACAGTTTTCCTGAGGTGCAGACCCTCTCACAAGTGGTTGTGGCCAGGTAAAGCAAATGCCCTCCACTTCTCTGGAAGAAACCGCAATGCCCAGCCATGTTCTAAGCCCTCCCATCTTCCCTGGGCTTCTGGCAGCAGGAGTGAAAAGAGAGGAGCAGAGCACTGGGACCCGTTTGACAAAAACAGGCTTCCCACCGGAAAGTCTTTCTCCACGTGCAGACATGCTCCCAGTTGCCTGTGGCAAGGGGAAGGAAATGCCATACACTGACCTGGAAGAGACCACAAGGCCCAGGCACAGTCTGAACCCTTCCCAAAACCCGGCAGTTTTGCTAGCAGGAGTTCAACCCCAACGAACACAGCCCGGAGACCCGTGAGGCAAAAACGGCTTCCGACGAACAATAGGCGCTCGCTGTGGAAAACCTATCCCAAGTGGGGGTAGCCAGCTCAACAAAATCCACACACCCAGGTGTAAGAAACAACATTGCCCAGGCATGGTCGAAGCCCCTCACCTCGTCCCTGTGCTTTGGGGTGCCGGAGGGACACCCGAGGCCCACGGCCCTGAGACCCCTTTGCAAAAAGCCGGCTTCCCACGGAAACAGTTTTCCTGAGGTGCAGACCCTCTCACAAGTGGTTGTGGCAAGGTAAAGCAAATGCCCTCCACTTCTCTGGAAGAAACCGCAGTGCCCAGCCATGTTCTAAGCCCTCCCATCTTCCCTGGGCTTCTGGCAGCAGGAGTGAAAAGAGAGGAGCAGAGCACTGGGACCCGTTTGACAAAAACCGGCTTCCCACCGGAAAGTCTTTCTCCACGTGCAGACATGCTCCCAGGTGCCTGTGGCAAGGGGAAGGAAATGCCATACACTGACCTGGAAGAGACCACAGGGCCCAGGCACAGTCTAAACCCTTCCCTCAACCCGGCAGTTTTGCTAGCAGGAGTTCAACCCCAACGAACACAGCCCGGAGACCCGTGAGGCAAAAACGGCTTCCGACGAACAATAGGCGCTCGCTGTGGAAAACCTATCCCAAGTGGGGCTAGCCAGCTCAACAAAATGCCACACACCCAGGTGTAAGAAACAAGATTGCCCAGCGATGGTCTAAGCCCCTCACCTCGTCCCTGTGCTTTGGGGAGCCGGAGGGACACCCGAGGCACACGGCCCTGAGACCCCTTTGCAAAAAGCCAGCTTCCCACGGAAACAGTTTTCCTGAGGTGCAGACCCTCTCACAAGTGGTTGTGGCAAGGTAAAGCAAATGCCCTCCACTTCTCTGGAAGAAACCACAGTGCCCAGCCATGTTCTAAGCCCTCCCATCCTCCGTGGGCTTCTGGCAGCAGGAGTGAAAAGAGAGGAACAGAGCACTGGGACCCGTTTGACAAAAACCGGCTTCCCACGGGAAAGTCTTTCTCCATATGCAGACATGCTCCCAGGTGCCTGGGGTAAGGGGAAGGAAATGCCATACACTGACCTGGAAGAGACCACAGGGCCCAGGCACAGTCTGAACCCTTCCCTCAACCCGGCGGTTTTGCTAGCAGGAGTTCAACCCCAACGAACAAAGCCCGGAGACCCCTGGGGCAAAAACGGCTTCCGACGAATAATAGGTGCTTGCTGTGGAACACCTATCCCAAGTGGGGGTAGCCAGCTCAACAAAATGCCACACACCCAGGTGTAAGAAACAACATTGCCCAGGCATGGTCTAAGCCCCTCACCTCGTCCCTCTGCTTTGGGGAGCCGGAGGGACACCCGAGGCCCACGGCCCTGAGACCCCTTTGCAAAAAGCCGGCTTCCCACGGAAACAGTTTTCCTGAGGTGCAGACCCTCTCACAAGTGGTTGTGGCAAGGTAAAGCAAATGCCCTCCACTTCTCTGGAAGAAACCGCAGTGCCCAACCATGTTCTAAGCCCTCCCATCCTCCGTGGGCTTCTGGCAGCAGGAGTGAAAAGAGAGGAGCAGAGCACTGGTACAGGTTTGACAAAAACCGGATTCCCGCGGGAAAGTCATTCTCCACGTGCAGACATGCTCCCAGGTGCCTGTGGCAAGGGGAAGGAAATGCCATACACTGACCTGGAAGAGACCACAGGGCCCCGGCACAGTCTGAACCCTTCCCTCAACCCGGCGGTTTTGCTAGCAGGAGTTCAACCCCAACGAACAAAGCCCGGAGACCCCTGGGGCAAAAACGGCTTCCGACGAACAATAGGCGCTCGCTGTGGAAAACCTATCCCAAGTGGGGGTAGCCAGCTCAACAAAATCCACACATCCAGGTGTAAGAAACAACATTGCCCAGGCATGGTCTAAGGCCCTCACCTCGTCCCTGTGCTTTGGGGAGCCGGAGGGACACCCGAGGCCCACGGCCCTGAGACCCCTTTGCAAAAAGCCGGCTTCCCACGGAAACAGTTTTCCTGAGGTGCAGACCCTCTCACAAGTGGTTGTGGCAAGGTAAAGCAAATGCCCTCCACTTCTCTGGAAGAAACCACAGTGCCCAGCCATGTTCTAAGCCCTCCCATCCTCCCTGGGCTTCTGGCAGGAGGAGTGAAAAGAGAGGAGCAGAGCACTGGGACGCGTTTGACAAAAACCGGCTTCCCACCGGAAAGTCTTTCTCCATGTGCAGACATGCTCCCAGGTGCCTGTGGCAAGGGGAAGGAAATGGTATACACTGACCTGGAAGAGACCACAGGGCCCAGGCACAGTCTAAACCCTTCCCTCAACCCGGCAGTTTTGCTAGCAGGAGTTCAACCCCAACGAACACAGCCCGGAGACCCGTGAGGCAAAAACGGCTTCCGACGAACAATAGTCGCTCGCTGTGGAAAACCTATCCAAAGTGGGGGTAGCCAGCTCAAAAAAATGCCGCACACCCAGGTGTAAGAAACAACATTGCCCAGCGATGGTCTAAGCCCCTCACCTCGTCCCTGTGCTTTGGGGAGCCGGGGGGACACCCGAGGCACACGGCCCTGTGACCTCTTTGCAAAAAGCCAGCGTCCCACGGAAACAGTTTTCCTGAGGTGCAGACCCTCTCACAAGTGGTTGTGGCAAGGAAAAGCAAATGCCCTCCACTTCTCTGGAAGAAACCACAGTGCCCAGCCATGTTCTAAGCCCTCCCTTCCTCCCTGGGCTTCTGGCAGCAGGACTGAAAATAGAGGAGCAGAGCACTGGGACCCGTTTGACAAAAACCGGCTTCCCACGGGAAAGTCTTTCTCCACGTGCAGACATGCTCCCAGGTGCCTGTGGCAAGGGGAAGGAAATGCCATACACTGACCTGGAAGAGACCACAGGGCCCAGGCACAGTCTGAACCCTTCCCTCAGCCCGGCGGTTTTGCTAGCAGGAGTTCAAACCCAAGGAACACAGCCCGGAGACCCGTGAGGCAAAAACGGCTTCCGACGAACAATAGGCGCTCGCTGTGGAAAACCTATCCCAAGTGGGGGTAGCCAGGTCAACAAAATGCCACACACCCAGGTGTAAGAAACAACATTGCCCAGGCATGGTCTAAGCCCCTCACCTCGTCCCTGTACTTTCGGGAGCCGGAGGGACACCCGAGGCCCACGGCCCAGAGACCGCTTTGCAAAAAGCCAGCTTCCCACGGAAACAGTTTTCCTGAGGTGCAGACCCTCTCACTAGTGGTTGTGGCAAGGTAAACCAAATGCCCTCCACCTCTCTGGAAGAAACCAGAGTGCCCAGCCATGTTCTAAGCCCTCCCATCCTACCTGGGCTTCTGGCAGCAGGAGTGAAAAGAGAGGAGCAGAGCACTGGGACCAGTTTGACAAAAACCGGCTTCCCACCAGAAAGTCTTTCTCCACGTGCAGACATGCTCCCAGGTGCCTGTGGCAAGGGGAAAGAAATGCCATACACTGACCTGGAAGAGACCACAGGGCCCAGGCACAGTCTAACCCCTTCCCTCAACCCGGCAGTTTTGCTAGCAGGAGTTCAACCCCAACGAACACAGCCCGGAGACCCGTGAGGCAAAAACGGCTTCCGACGAACAATAGGCGCTCGCTGTGGAAAACCTATCCCAAGTGGGGGTAGCCAGCTCAACAAAATGCCACACACCCAGGTGTAAGAAACAACATTGCCCAGCGATGGTCTAAGCCCCTCACCTCGTCCCTGTGCTTTGGGGAGCCGGAGGGACACCCGAGGCCCACGGCCCTGAGACCCCTTTGCAAAAAGCCGGCTTCCCACGGAAACAGTTTTCCTGAGGTGCAGACCCTCTCACAAGTGGTTGTGGCAAGGTAAAGCAAATGCCCTCCACTTCTCTGGAAGAAACCGCAGTGCCCAGCCATGTTCTAAACCCTCCCATCTTCCCTGGGCTTCTGGCAGCAGGAGTGAAAAGAGAGGAGCAGAGCACTGGGACCCGTTTGACAAAAACCGGCTTCCCACGGGAAAGTCTTTCTCCACGTGCAGACATGCTCCCAGGTGCCTGTGGCAAGGGGAAGGAAATGCCATACACTGACCTGGAAGAGACCACAGGGCCCAGGCACAGTCTGAACCCTTCCCTCAACCCGGCGGTTTTGCTAGCAGGAGTTCAAACCCAGCGAACACAACCCAGAGACCCCTGGGGCAAAAACGGCTTCCGACAAACAATAGGTGCTTGCTGTGGAACACCTATCCCAAGTGGGGGTAGCCAGCTCAACAAAATCCACACACCAAGGTGTAAGAAACAACATTGCCCAGGCATGGTCTAAGCCCCTCACCTCGTCCCTGTGCTTTGGGGAGCGGGAGGGACACCCGAGGCCCACGGCCCTGAGACCCCTTTGCAAAAAGCCGGCTTCCCACGGAAACAGTTTTCCTGAGGTGCAGACCCTCTCACAAGTGGTTGTGGCAAGGTAAAGCAAAAGCCCTCCACTTCTCTGGAAGAAACCGCAGTGCCCAGCCATGTTCTAAGCCCTCCCATCCTCCCTGGGCTTCTGGCAGCAGGAGTGAAAAGAGAGGAGCAGAGCACTGGGACCCGTTTGACAAACACGGCTTCCCACGGGAAAGTCTTTATCCACGTGAAGACATGCTCCCAGGTGCCTGGGGCAAGAGGAAGGAAATGCCATACACTGACCTGGAAGAGACCACAGGGCCCAGGCACAGTCTGAACCCTTCCCTCAACCCGGCGGTTTTGCTAGCAGGAGTTCAACCCCAACGAACACAGCCCGGAGACCTCTGGGGCAAAAACTGCTTCCGACGAACAATAGGTGCTTGCTGTGGAACACCTATCCCAAGTGGGGGTAGCCAGCTCAACAAAATCCACACACCCAGGTGTAAGAAACAACATTGCCCAGGCATGGTCTAAGCCCCTCACCTCGTCCCTGTGCTTTGGGGAGCCAGAGGGACACCCGAGGCCCACGGCTCTGATACCCCTTTGCAAAAAGCCGGCTTCCCACGGAAACAGTTTTCCTGAGGTGCAGACCTCTCACAAGTGGTTGTGGCAAGGTAAAGCAAATGCCCTCCACTTCTCTGGAAGAAACCACAGTGCCCAGCCATGTTCTAAGCCCTCCCATCCTCCCTGGCCTCTAGCAGCAGGAGTGAAAAGAGAGGAGCAGAGCACTGGGACCCGTTTGACAAAAACCGGCTTCCCACCAGAAAGTCTTTCTCCACGTGCAGACATGCTCCCAGGTGCCTGTGGCAAGGGGAAGGAAATGCCATACACTGACCTGGAAGAGACCACAGGGCCCAGGCACAGTCTAAACCCTTCCCTCAACCCGGCAGTTTTGCTAGCAGGAGTTCAACCCCAACGAACACAGCCCGGAGACCCGTGAGGCAAAAACGGCTTCCGACGAACAATAGGCGCTCGCTGTGGAAAACCTATCCCAAGTGGGGGTAGCCAGCTCAACAAAATGCCACACACCCAGGTGTAAGAAACAACATTGCCCAGGCATGGTCTAAGCCCCTCACCTCGTCCCTGTGCTTTGGGGAGCCGGAGGGACACCCGAGGCCCACGGCCCTGAGACCCCTTTGCAAAAAGCCAGCTTCCCACGGAAACAGTTTTACTGAGTTGCAGACCCTCTCACAAGTGGTTGTGGCAAGGTAAAGCAAATGCCCTCCACTTCTCTGGAAGAAACCACAGTGCCCAGCCATGTTCTAAGCCCTCCCATCCTCCCTGGGCTTCTGGCAGCAGGAGTGAAAAGAGAGGAGCAGAGCACTGGGACCCGTTTGACAAAAACCGGCTTCCCACCGGAAAGTCTTTCTCCACGTGCAGACATGCTCCCAGGTGCCTGTGGCAAGAGGAAGGAAATGCCATACATTGACCTGGAAGAGACCACAGGGCCCAGGCACAGTCTAAACCCTTCCCTCAACCAGGCAGCTTTGCTAGCAGGAGTTCAACCCCAACGAACACAGCCCGGAGACCCGTGCGGCAAAAAAGGCTTCCGACGAACAATAGGCGCTCGCTGTGGAAAACCTATCTCAAGTGGGGGTAGCCAGCTCAACAAAATGCCACAAACCCAGGTGTAAGAAACAACATTGCCCAGCGATGGTCTAAGCCCCTCACCTCGTCCCTGTGCTTTGGGGAGCCGGGGGGACACCCGAGGCCCACGGCCCTGTGACCACTTTGCAAAAAGCCAGCTTCTCACTTAAACAGTTTTCCTGAGGTGCAGACCCTCTCACAAGTGGTTGTGGCAAGGAAAAGCAAATGCCCTCCACTTCTCTGGAAGAAACCACAGTGCCCAGCCATGTTCTAAGCCCTCCCATCCTCTCTGGGCTTCTGGCAGCAGGAGTGAAAAGAGAGGAGCAGAGCACTGCGACCCGTTTGACAAACACGGCTTCCCACGGGAAAGTCTTTATCCAGGTGCAGACATGCTCCCAGGTGCTTGTGGCAAGGGGAAGGAAATGCCATACAATGACCTGGAAGAGACAACAGGGCCCAGGCACAGTCTGAACCCTTCCCTCAACCCGGCGGTTTTGCTAGCAGGAGTTCAACCCCAACGAACACAGCCCGGAGACCCGTGAGGCAAAAACGGCTTCCGACGAACAGAGGTGCTTGCTGTGGAACACCTATCCCAAGTGGGGGTAGCCAGCTCAACAAAATCCAAACACCCAGGTGTAAGAAACAACATTGCCCAGGCATGGTCTAAGCCCCTCACCTCGTCCCTGTGCTTTGGGGTGCCGGAGGGACACCCGAGGCCCACGGCCCTGAGACCCCTTTGCAAAAAGCCGGCTTCCCACGGAAACAGTTTTCCTGAGGTGCAGACCCTCTCACAAGTGGTTGTGGCAAGGTAAAGCAAATGCCCTCCACTTCTCTGGAAGAAACCGCAGTGCCCAGCCATGTTCTAAGCCCTCCAATCTTCCCTGGGCTTCTGGCAGCAGGAGTGAAAAGAGAGGAGCAGAGCACTGGGACCCATTTGACAAAAACCGGCTTCCCACGGGAAAGTCTTTCTCCACGTGCAGACATGCTCCCAGGTGCCAGTGGCAAGGGGAAGGAAATGCCATACACTGACCTGGAAGAGACCACAGGGCCCAGGCACAGTCTAAACCCTTCCCTCAACCCGGCAGTTTTGCTAGCAGTAGTTCAACCCCAACGAACACAGCCCGGAGACCCGTGAGGCAAAAACGGCTTCCGACGAACAATAGGCGCTCGCTGTGGAAAACCTATCCCAACTGGAGGTAGCCAGCTCAACAAAATGCCACACACCCAGGTGTAAGAAACAACATTGCCCAGCGATGGTCTAAGCCCCTCACCTCGTCCCTGTGCTTTGGGGAGCCGGAGGGACACCCGAGGCCCACGGCCCTGAGACCCCTTTGCAAAAAGCCAGCTTCCCACGGAAACAGTTTTCCTGAGGTGCAGACCCTCTCACAAGTGGTTGTGGCAAGGTAAAGCAAATGCCCTCCACTTCTCTGGAAGAAACCACAGTGCCCAGCCATGTTCTAAGCCCTCCCATCCTCCCTGGGCTTCTGGCAGCAGGAGTGAAAATAGAGGAGCAGAGCACTGGTACCCGTTTGACAAAAACCGGCTTCCCACGGGAAAGTCTTTCTCCACGTGCAGACATGCTCCCAGGTGCCTGTGGCAAGGGGAAGGAAATGCCATACAATGACCTGGAAGAGACCACAGGGCCCAGGCACAGTCTGAACCCTTCCCTCAACCCGGCGGTTTTGCTAGCAGGAGTTCAAACCCAACGAACGCAGCCCAGAGACCCCTGGGGCAAAAACGGCTTCCGACGTACAATGGGTGCTGACTGTGGAACACCTATCCCAAGTGGGGGTAGCCAGCTCAACAAAATCCACACACCCAGGTGTAAGAAACAACATTGCCCAGGCATGGTCTAAGCCCCTCACCTCGTCCCTGTGCTTTGGGGAGCCGGAGGGACACCCGAGGCCCACGGCCCTGAGACCCCTTTTCAAAAAGCCGGCTTCCCACGGAAACAGTTTTCCTGAGGTGCAGACCCTCTCACAAGCGGTTGTGGCAAGGTAAAGCAAATGCCCTCCACTTCTCTGGAAGAAACCGCAGTGCCCAGCCATGTTCTAAGCCCTCCCATCTTCCCTGGGCTTCTGGCAGCAGGAGTGAAAAGAGAGGAGCAGAGCACGGGGACCCGTTTGACAAAAACCGGCTTCCCACCGGAAAGTCTTTCTCCACGTGCAGACATGCTCCCAGGTGCCTGGGGCAAGGGGAAGGAAATGCCATACACTGACCTGGAAGAGACCACAGGGCCCAGGCACAGTCTGAACCCTTCCCTCAACCCGGCAGTTTTGCTAGCAGGAGTTCAACACCAACGAACACAGCCCGGAGACCCGTGAGGCAAAAACGGCTTCCGACGAACAATAGGCGCTCGCTGTGGAAAACCTATCCCAAGTGGGGGTAGCCAGCTCAACAAAATGCCACACACCCAGGTGTAAGAAACAACATTGCCCAGGCATGGTCTAAGCCCCTCACCTCGTCCCTGTGCTTTGGGGAGCCGGAGGGACACCCGAGGCCCACGGCCCTGAGACCCCTTTGCAAAAAGCCGGCTTCCCACGGAAAGAGTTTTCATTAGGTGCAGACCCTCTCACAAGTGGTTGTGGCAAGGTAAAGCAAATGCCCTCCACTTCTCTGGAAGAAACCGCAGTGCCCAGCCATGTTCTAAGCCCTCCAATCTTCCCTGGGCTTCTGGCAGCAGGAGTGAAAAGAGAGGAGCAGAGCACTGGGACCCGTTTGACAAAAACCGGCTTCCCACCAGAAAGTCTTTCTCCACGTGCAGACACGCTCCAAGGTGCCTGTGGCAAGGGGAAGGAAATGCCATACACTGACCTGGAAGAGACCACAGGGCCCAGGCACAGTCTAAACCCTTCCCTCAACCCGGCAGTTTTGCTAGCAGGAGTTCAACCCCAACGAACACAGCCAGGAGACCCGTGAGGCAAAAACGGCTTCCGACGAACAATAGGCGCTCGGTGTGGAAAACCTATCCCAACTGCGGGTAGCCAGCTCAACAAAATGCCACACACCCAGGTGTAAGAAACAACATTGCCCAGGCATGGTCTAAGCCCCTCACCTCGTTCCTGTGCTTTGGGGAGCCGGAGGGACACCCGAGGCCCACGGCCCTGAGACCCCTTTGCAAAAAGCCAGCTTCCCACGGAAACAGTTTTCCTGAGGTGCAGACCCTCTCACAAGTGGTTGTGGCAAGGTAAAGCAAATGCCCTCCACTTCTCTGGAAGAAACCACAGTGCCCAGCCATGTTCTAAGCCCTCCCATCCTCCCTGGGCTTCTGGCAGCAGGAGTGAAAAGAGAGGAGCAGAGCACTGGGACCCGTTTGACAAAAACCGGCTTCCCACGGGAAAGTCTTTCTCCACATGCAGACATGCTCCCAGGTGCCTGTGGCAAGGGGAAGGAAATGCCATACACTGACCTGGAAGAGACCACAGGGCCCAGGCACAGTCTGAACCCTTCCCTCAACCCGGCGGTTTTGCTAGCAGGAGTTCAACCCCAACGATCAAAGCCCGGAGACCCCTGGGGCAAAAACGGCTTCCGACGAACAATAGGTGCTTGCTGTGGAACACCTATCCCAAGTGGGGGTAGCCAGCTCAACAAAATGCCACACACCCAGATGTAAGAAACAACATTGCCCAGGCATGGTCTAAGCCCCTCACCTCGTCCCTGTGCTTTGGGGAGCCGGAGGGACACCCGAGGCCCACGGCCCTGAGACCCCTTTGCAAAAAGCCGGCTTCCCACGGAAACAGTTTTCCTGAGGTGCAGACCCTCTCACAAGTGGTTGTGGCAAGGTAAAGCAAATGCCCTCCACTTCTCTGGAAGAAACCACAGTGCCCAGCCATGTTCTAAGCCCTCCCATCCTCCCTGGGCTTCTGGCAGCAGGAGTGAAAAGAGAAGAGCAGAGCACTGGGACCCGTTTGACAAAAAGCGGCTTCCCACGGGAAAGTCTTTCTCCACGTGCAGACATGCTCACAGGTGCCTGTGGCAAGGGGAAGGAAATGCCATACACTGACCTGGAAGAGACCACAGGGCCCAGGCACAGTCTGAACACTTCCCTCAACCCGGCGGTTTTGCTAGCAGGAGTTCAACTCCAACGAACAAAGCCCGGAGACCCCTGGGGCAAAAACGGCTTCCGACGAACAATAGGTGCTCGCTGTGGAACACCTATCCCAAGTGGGGCTAGCCAGCTCAACATAATGCCACACACCCAGGTGTAAGAAACAACATTGCCCAGGCATGGTCTAAGCCCCTCACCTCGTCCCTGTGCTTTGGGGAGCCGGAGGGACACCCGAGGCCCACGGCCCTGAGACCCCTTTGCAAAAAGCCGGCTTCCCACGGAAACAGTTTTCCTGAGGTGCAGACCCTCTCACAAGTGGTTGTGGCACGGTAAAGCAAATGCCCTCCACTTCTCTGGAAGAAACCACAGTGCCCAGCCATGTTCTAAGCCCTCCCATCCTCCCTGGGCTTCTGGCAGCAGGAGTGAAAAGAGAGGAGCAGAGCACTGGGACCCGTTTACAAAAACCGGCTTCCCACGGGAAAGTCTTTCTCCACGTGCAGACATGCTCCCAGGTGCCTGTGGCAAGGGGAAGGAAATGCCATACACTGACCTGGAAGAGACCACAGGGCCCAGGCACAGTCTGAACACTTCCCTCAACCCGGCGGTTTTGCTAGCAGGAGTTCAACCCCAACGAACAAAGCCCGGAGACCCCTGGGGCAAAAACGGCTTCCGACGAACAATAGGTGCTTGCTGTGGAACACCTATGCCAAGTGGGGGTAGCCAGCTCAACAAAATGCCACACACCCAGGTGTAAGAAACAACATTGCCCAGGCATGGTCTAAGCCCCTCACCTCGTCCCTGTGCTTTGGGGAGCCGGAGGGGCACCCGAGGCCCACGGCCCTGAGACCCCTTTGCAAAAAGCCGGCTTCCCACGGAAACAGTTTTCCTGAGGTGCAGACCCTCTCACAAGTCGTTGTGGCAAGGTAAAGCAAATGCCCTCCACTTCTCTGGAAGAAACCACAGTACCCAGCCATGTTCTAAGCCCTCCCATCCTCCCTGGGCTTCTGGCAGCAGGAGTGAAAAGAGAGGAGCAGAGCACTGGGACCCGTTTGACAAAAACCGGCTTCCCACGGGAAAGTCTTTCTCCACGTGCAGACATGCTCCCAGGTGCCTGTGGCAAGGGGAAGGAAATGCCATACACTGACCTGGAAGAGACCACAGGGCCCAGGCACAGTCTGAACCCTTCCCTCAACCCGGCTGTTTTGCTAGCAGGAGTTCAACCCCAACGAACAAAGCCCGGAGACCCCTGGGGCAAAAACGGCTTCCGACGAACAATAGGTGCTTGCTGTAGAACACCTATCCCAAGTGGGGGAAGCCAGCTCAACAAAATGCCACACACCCAGGTGTAAGAAACAACATTGCCCAGGCATGGTCTAAGCCCCTCACCTCGTCCCTGTGCTTTGGGGAGCCGGAGGGACACCCGAGGCCCACGGCCCTGAGACCCCTTTGCAAAAAGCCGGCTTCCCACGGAAACAGTTTTCCTGAGGTGCAGACCCTCTCACAAGTGGTTGTGGCAAGGTAAAGCAAATGCCTTCCACTTCTCTGGAAGAAACCGCAGTGCCCAGCCATGTTCTAAGCCCTCCCATCCTCCCTGGGCTTCTGGCAGCAGGAGTGAAAAGAGAGGAGCAGAGCACTGGGACCCGTTTGACAAACACGGCTTCCCACGGGAAAGTCTTTCTCCACGTGAAGACATGCTCCCAGGTGCCTGGGGCAAGGGGAAGGAAATGCCATACACTGACCTGGAAGAGACCACAGGGCCCAGGCACAGTCTGAACCCTTTCCTCAACCCGGTGGTATTGCTAGCAGGAGTTCAACTCCAACGAACACAGCCCGGAGACCCCTGGGGCAAAAACGGCTTCCGACGAACAATAGGTGCTTGCTGTGGAACACCTATCCCAAGTGGGGGTAGCCAGCTCAACAAAATCCACACACCCAGGTGTAAGAAACAACATTGCCCAGGCATGGTCTAAGCCCCTCACCTCGTCCCTGTGCTTTGGGGAGCCGGAGGGACACCCGAGGCCCACGGCCCTGAGACCCCTTTGCAAAAAGCCAGCTTCCCACGCAAACAGTTTTTCTGAGGTGCAGACCCTCTCACAAGTGGTTGTGGCAAGGTAAAGCAAATGCCGTCAACTTCTCTGGAAGAAACCAGAGTGCCCAGCCATGTTCTAAGCCCTCCCATCCTCCCTGGGCTTCTGGCAGCAGGAGTGAAAAGAGAGGAGCAGAGCACTGGGACCCGTTTGACAAAAACCGGCTTCCCACGGGAAAGTCTTTCTCCACATGCAGACATGCTCCCAGGTGCCTGTGGCAAGGGGAAGGAAATGCCATACACTGACCTGGAAGAGACCACAGGGCCCAGGCACAGTCTGAACCCTTCCCTCAACCCGGCGGTTTTGCTAGCAGGAGTTCAACCCCAACGATCAAAGCCCGGAGACCCCTGGGGCAAAAACGGCTTCCGACGAACAATAGGTGCTTGCTGTGGAACACCTATCCCAAGTGGGGGTAGCCAGCTCAACAAAATGCCACACACCCAGATGTAAGAAACAACATTGCCCAGGCATGGTCTAAGCCCCTCACCTCGTCCCTGTGCTTTGGGGAGCCGGAGGGACACCCGAGGCCCACGGCCCTGAGACCCCTTTGCAAAAAGCCGGCTTCCCACGGAAACAGTTTTCCTGAGGTGCAGACCCTCTCACAAGTGGTTGTGGCAAGGAAAAGCAAATGCCCTCCACTTCTCTGGAAGAAACCACAGTGCCCAGCCATGTTCTAAGCCCTCCCATCCTCCCTGGGCTTCTGGCAGCAGGAGTGAAAAGAGAAGAGCAGAGCACTGGGACCCGTTTGACAAAAACCGGCTTCCCACGGGAAAGTCTTTCTCCACGTGCAGACATGCTCACAGGTGCCTGTGGCAAGGGGAAGGAAATGCCATACACTGACCTGGAAGAGACCACAGGGCCCAGGCACAGTCTGAACACTTCCCTCAACCCGGCGGTTTTGCTAGCAGGAGTTCAACTCCAACGAACAAAGCCCGGAGACCCCTGGGGCAAAAACGGCTTCCGACGAACAATAGGTGCTCGCTGTGGAACACGTATCCCAAGTGGGGCTAGCCAGCTCAACAAAATGCCACACACCCAGGTGTAAGAAACAACATTGCCCAGGCATGGTCTAAGCCCCTCACCTCGTCCCTGTGCTTTGGGGAGCCGGAGGGACACCCGAGGCCCACGGCCCTGAGACCCCTTTGCAAAAAGCCAGCTTCCCACGGAAACAGTTTTCCTGAGGTGCAGACCCTCTCACAAGTGGTTGTGGCAAGGTAAAGCAAATGCCCTCCACTTCTCTGGAAGAAACCACAGTGCCCAGCCATATTCTAAGCCCTCCCATCCTCCCTGGGCTTCTGGCAGCAGGAGTGAAAAGAGAGGAGCAGAGCACTGGGACCCGTTTACAAAAACCGGCTTCCCACGGGAAAGTCTTTCTCCACGTGAAGACATGCTCCCAGGTGCCTGTGGCAAGGGGAAGGAAATGCCATACACTGACCTGGAAGAGACCACAGGGCCCAGGCACAGTCTGAACCCTTCCCTCAACCTGGCGGTTTTGCTAGCAGGAGTTCAACCCCAACGAACAAAGCCCGGAGACCCCTGGGGCAAAAACGGCTTCTGACGAACAATAGGTGCTTGCTGTGGAACACCTATCCCAAGTGGGGGTAGCCAGCTCAACAAAATGCCACACACCCAGGTGTAAGAAACAACATTGCCCAGGCATGGTCTAAGCCCCTCACCTCGTCCCTGTGCTTTGGGGAGCCGGAGGGACACCCGAGGCCCACGGCCCTGAGACCCCTTTGCAAAAAGCCGGCTTCCCACGGAAACAGTTTTCCTGAGGTGCAGACCCTCTCACAAGTCGTTGTGGCAAGGTAAAGCAAATGCCCTCCACTTCTCTGGAAGAAACCACAGTACCCAGCCATGTTCTAAGCCCTCCCATCCTCCCTGGGCTTCTGGCAGCAGGAGTGAAAAGAGAAGAGCAGAGCACTGGGACCCGTTTGACAAAAACCGGCTTCCCACGGGAAAGTCTTTCTCCACGTGCAGACATGCTCCCAGGTGCCTGTGGCAAGGGGAAGGAAATGCCATACACTGACCTGGAAGAGACCACAGGGCCCAGGCACAGTCTGAACCCTTCCCTCAACCCGGCTGTTTTGCTAGCAGGAGTTCAACCCCAACGAACAAAGCCCGGAGTCCCTGGGGCAAAAACGGCTTCCGAGGAACAATAGGTGCTTGCTGTAGAACACCTATCCCAAGTGGGGGAAGCCAGCTCAACAAAATGCCACACACCCAGGTGTAAGAAACAACATTGCCCAGGCATGGTCTAAGCCCCTCACCTCGTCCCTGTGCTTTGGGGAGCCGGAGGGACACCCGAGGCCCACGGCCCTGAGACCCCTTTGCAAAAAGCCGGCTTCCCACGGAAACAGTTTTCCTGAGGTGCAGACCCTCTCACAAGTGGTTGTGGCAAGGTAAAGCAAATGCCTTCCACTTCTCTGGAAGAAACCGCAGTGCCCAGCCATGTTCTAAGCCCTCCCATCCTCCCTGGGCTTCTGGCAGCAGGAGTGAAAAGAGAGGAGCAGAGCACTGGGACCCGTTTGACAAACACGGCTTCCCACGGGAAAGTCTTTCTCCACGTGAAGACATGCTCCCAGGTGCCTGGGGCAAGGGGAAGGAAATGCCATACACTGACCTGGAAGAGACCACAGGGCCCAGGCACAGTCTGAACCATTCCCTCAACCCGGTGGTATTGCTAGCAGGAGTTCAACTCCAACGAACACAGCCCGGAGACCCCTGGGGCAAAAACGGCTTCCGACGAACAATAGGTGCTTGCTGTGGAACACCTATCCCAAGTGGGGGTAGCCAGCTCAACAAAATGCCACACACCCAGGTGTAAGAAACAACATTGCCCAGGCATGGTCTAAGCCCCTCACCTCGTCCCTGTGCTTTGGGGAGCCGGAGGGACACCCGAGGCCCACGGCCCTGAGACCCCTTTGCAAAAAGCCAGCTTCCCACGCAAACAGTTTTTCTGAGGTGCAGACCCTCTCACAAGTGGTTGTGGCAAGGTAAAGCAAATGCCGTCAACTTCTCTGGAAGAAACCAGAGTGCCCAGCCATGTTCTAAGCCCTCCCATCCTCCCTGGGCTTCTGGCAGCAGGAGTGAAAAGAGAGGAGCAGAGCACTGGGACCCGTTTGACAAAAACCGGCTTCCCACGGGAAAGTCTTTCTCCACATGCAGACATGCTCCCAGGTGCCTGTGGCAAGGGGAAGGAAATGCCATACACTGACCTGGAAGAGACCACAGGGCCCAGGCACAGTCTGAACCCTTCCCTCAACCCGGCGGTTTTGCTAGCAGGAGTTCAACCCCAACGATCAAAGCCCGGAGACCCCTGGGGCAAAAACGGCTTCCGACGAACAATAGGTGCTTGCTGTGGAACACCTATCCCAAGTGGGGGTAGCCAGCTCAACAAAATGCCACACACCCAGATGTAAGAAACAACATTGCCCAGGCATGGTCTAAGCCCCTCACCTCGTCCCTGTGCTTTGGGGAGCCGGAGGGACACCCGAGGCCCACGGCCCTGAGACCCCTTTGCAAAAAGCCGGCTTCCCACGGAAACAGTTTTCCTGAGGTGCAGACCCTCTCACAAGTGGTTGTGGCAAGGTAAAGCAAATGCCCTCCACTTCTCTGGAAGAAACCACAGTGCCCAGCCATGTTCTAAGCCCTCCCATCCTCCCTGGGCTTCTGGCAGCAGGAGTGAAAAGGAAGAGCAGAGCACTGGGACCCGTTTGACAAACACGGCTTCCCACGGGAAAGTCTTTCTCCACGTGAAGACATGCTCCCAGGTGCCTGGGGCAAGGGGAAGGAAATGCCATACACTGACCTGGAAGAGACCACAGGGCCCAGGCACAGTCTGAACCCTTCCCTCAACCCGGTGGTTTTGCTAGCAGGAGTTCAACTCCAACGAACACAGCCCGGAGACCCCTGGGGCAAAAACGGCTTCCGACGAACAATAGGTGCTTGCTGTGGAACACCTATCCCAAGTGGGGGTAGCCAGCTCAACAAAATCCACACACCCAGGTGTAAGAAACAACATTGCCCAGGCATGGTCTAAGCCCCTCACCTCGTCTCTGTGCTTTGGGGAGCCGGAGGGACACCCGAGGCCCACGGCCCTGAGACACCTTTGCAAAAAGCCAGCTTCCCACGCAAACAGTTTTTCTGAGGTGCAGACCCTCTCACAAGTGGTTGTGGCAAGGTAAAGCAAATGCCGTCAACTTCTCTGGAAGAAACCAGAGTGCCCAGCCATGTTCTAAGCCCTCCCATCCTCCCTGGGCTTCTGGCAGCAGGAGTGAAAAGAGAGGAGCAGAGCACTGGGACCCGTTTGACAAAAACCGGCTTCCCACGGGAAAGTCTTTCTCCACATGCAGACATGCTCCCAGGTGTCTGTGGCAAGGGGAAGGAAATGCCATACACTGACCTGGAAGAGACCACAGGGCCCAGGCACAGTCTGAACCCTTCCCTCAACCCGGCGGTTTTGCTAGCAGGAGTTCAACCCCAACGATCAAAGCCCGGAGACCCCTAGGGCAAAAACGGCTTCCGACGAACAATAGGTGCTTGCTGTGGAACACCTATCCCAAGTGGGGGTAGCCAGCTCAACAAAATGCCACACACCCAGATGTAAGAAACAACATTGCCCAGGCATGGTCTAAGCCCCTCAACTCGTCCCTGTGCTTTGGGGAGCCGGAGGGACACCCGAGGCCCACGGCCCTGAGACCCCTTTGCAAAAAGCCGGCTTCCCACGGAAACAGTTTTCCTGAGGTGCAGACCCTCTCACAAGTGGTTGTGGCAAGGTAAAGCAAATGCCCTCCACTTCTCTGGAAGAAACCGCAGTGCCCAGCCATGTTCTAAGCCCTCCCATCTTCCCTGGGCTTCTGGCAGCAAGAGTGAAAAGAGAGGAGCAGAGCACTGGGACCCGTTTGACAAAAACCGGCTTACCACCGGAAAGTCTTTCTCCACGTGCAGACATGCTCCCAGGTGCCTGGGGCAAGGGGAAGGAAATGCCATACACTGACCTGGAAGAGACCACAGGGCCCAGGCACAGTCTAAACCCTTCCCTCAACCCGGCAGTTTTGCTAGCAGGAGTTCAACCCCAAGGAACACAGCCCGGAGACCCGTGAGGCAAAAACGGCTTCCGACGAACAATAGGCGCTCGCTGTGGAAAACCTATCCCAAGTGGGGGTAGCCAGCTCAACAAAATGCCACACACCCAGGTGTAAGAAACAACATTGCCCAGCGATGGTCTAAGCCCCTCACCTCGTCCCTGTGCTTTGGGGAGCCGGAGGGACACCCGAGGCCCACGGCCCTGAGACCCCTTTGCAAAAAGTCAGCTTCCCACGGAAACAGTTTTCCTGAGGTGCAGACCCTCTCACAAGTGGTTGTGGCAAGGTAAAGCAAATGCCCTCCACTTCTCTGGAAGAAACCACAGTGCCCAGCCATGTTCTAAGCCCTCCCATCCTCCCTGGGCTTCTGGCAGCAGGAGTGAAAAGAGAGGAGCAGAGCACTGGGACCCGTTTGACAAAAACCGGCTTCCCACGGGAAAGTCTTTCTCCACGTGCAGACATGCTCCCAGGTGCCTGGGGCAAGGGGAAGGAAATGCCATACACTGACCTGGAAGAGACCACAGGGCCCAGGCACAGTCTGAACCCTTCCCTCAACCCGACGGTTTTGCTAGCAGGCGTTCGAACCCAACGAACACAGCCCAGAGACTCCTGGGGCAAAAATGGCCTCCGACGAACAATAGGTGCTTGCTGTGGAACACCTATCCCAAGTGGGGGTAGCCAGCTCAACAAAATCCACACACCCAGGTGTAAGAAACAACATTGCCCAGGCATGGTCTAAGCCCCTCACCTCGTCCCTGTGCTTTGGGGAGCCGGAGGGACACCCGAGGCCCACGGCCCTGAGACCCCTTTGCAAAAAGCCGGCTTCCCACGGAAACAGTTTTCCTGAGGTGCAGACCCTCTCACAAGTGGTTGTGGCAAGGTAAAGCAAATGCCCTCCACTTCTCTGGAAGAAACCGCAGTGCCCAGCCATGTTCTAAGCCTTCCCATCTTCCCTGGGCTTCTGGCAGCAGGAGTGAAAAGAGAGGAGCAGAGCACTGGGACCCGTTTGACAAAAACCTGCTTCCCACCGGAAAGTCTTTCTCCACGTGCAGACATGCTCCCAGGTGCCTGTGGCAAGGGGAAGGAAATGCCATACACTGACCTGGAAGAGACCACAGGGCCCAGGCACAGTCTAAACCCTTCCCTCAACCCGGCAGTTTTGCTAGCAGGAGTTCAACCCCAACGAACACAGCCCGGAGACCCCTGGGGCAAAAACGGCTTCCGACGAACAATAGGCGCTCGCTGTGGAAAATCTATCCCAAGTGGGGGTAGCCAGCTCAACAAAATCCACACACCCAGGTGTAAGAAACAACATTGCCCAGGCATGGTCTAAGCCCCTCACCTCGTCCCTGTGCTTTGGGGTGCCGGAGGGACACCCGAGGCCCACGGCCCTGAGACCCCTTTGCAAAACCCGGCTTCCCACGGAAACAGTTTTCCTTAGGTGCAGACCCTCTCACAAGTGGTTGTGGCAAGGTAAAGCAAATGCCCTCCACTTCTCTGGAAGAAACCGCAGTGCCCAGCCATGTTCTAAGCCCTCCAATCTTCCCTGGGCTTCTGGCAGCAGGAGTGAAAAGAGAGGAGCAGAGCACTGGGACCCGTTTGACAAAAACCGGCTTCCCACCGGAAAGTCTTTCTCCACGTGCAGACATGCTCCCAGGTGCCTGTGGCAAGGGGAAGTAAATGCCATACACTGACCTGGAAGAGACCACAGGGCCCACGCACAGTCTAAACCCTTCCCTCAACCCGGCAGTTTTGCTAGCAGGAGTTCAACCCCAACGAACACAGCCCGGAGACCCGTGAGGCAAAAACGGCTTCCGAGGAACAATAGGCGCTCGGTGTGGAAAACCTATCCCAACTGCGGGTAGCCAGCTCAACAAAATGCCACACACCCAGGTGTAAGAAACAACATTGCCCAGGCATGGTCTAAGCCCCTCACCTCGTCCCTGTGCTTTGGGGAGCCGGAGGGACACCCGAGGCCCACGGCCCTGAGACCCCTTTGCAAAAAGCCGGCTTCCCACGGAAACAGTTTTCCTGAGGTGCAGACCCTCTCAAAAGTGATTGTGGCAAGGTAAAGCAAATGCCCTCCACTTCTCTGGAAGAAACCGCAGTGCCCAGCCATGTTCTAAGCCCTCCCATCTTCCCTGGGCTTCTGGCAGCAGGAGTGAAAAGAGAGGAGCAGAGCACTGGGACCCGTTTGACAAAAACCGGCTTCCCACGGGAAAGTCTTTCTCCACGTGCAGACATGCTCCCAGGTGCCTGTGGCAAGGGGAAGGAAATGCCATACACTGACCTGGAAGAGACCACAGGGCCCAGGCACAGTCTGAACCCTTCCCTCAACCCGGCGGTTTTGCTAGCAGGAGTTCAAACCCAATGAACGCAGCCCAGAGACCCCTGGGGCAAAAACGGCTTCCGACGTACAATGGGTGCTGGCTGTGGAACACCTATCCCAAGTGGGGGTAGCCAGCTCAACAAAATCCACACACCCAGGTGTAAGAAACAACATTGCCCAGGCATGGTCTAAGCCCCTCACCTCGTCCCTGTGCTTTGGGGAGCCGGAGGGACACCCGAGGCCCACGGCCCTGAGACCCCTTTTCAAAAAGCCGGCTTCCCACGGAAACAGTTTTCCTGAGGTGCAGACCCTCTCACAAGCGGTTGTGGCAAGGTAAAGCAAATGCCCTCCACTTCTCTGGAAGAAACCGCAGTGCCCAGCCATGTTCTAAGCCCTCCCATCCTCCCTGAGCTTCTGGCAGCAGGAGTGAAAAGAGAGGAGCAGAGCACTGGGACCCGTTTGACAAAAACCAGCTTCCCACGGGAAAGTTTTTCTCCACGTGCAGACATGCTCCCAGGTGCCTGTGGCAAGGGGAAGGAAATGCCATACACTGACCTGGAAGAGACCACAGGGCCCAGGCACAGTCTAAACCCTTCCCTCAACCAGGCAGTTTTGCTAGCAGGAGTTCAACCCCAACGAACACAGCCCGGAGACCCGTGAGGCAAAAACGGCTTCCGACGAACAATAGGCGCTCGCTGTGGAAAACCTATCCCAAGTGGGGGTAGCCAGCTCAACAAAATGCCACACACCCAGGTGTAAGAAACAACATTGCCCAGCGATGGTCTAAGCCCTTCACCTCGTCCCTGTGCTTTGTGGAGCCGGGGGGACACCCGAGGCCCACGGCCCTGTGACCACTTTGCAAAAAGCCAGCTTCCCACGGAAACAGTTTTCCTGAGGTGCAGACCCTCTCACAACTGGTTGTGGCAAGGAAAAGTAAATGCCCTCCACTTCTCTGGAAGAAACCACAGTGCCCAGCCATGTTCTAAGCCCTCCCATCCTCCCTGGGCTTCTGGCAACAGGAGTGAAAAGAGAGGAGCAGAGCACTGGGACCCGTTTGACAAAAACAGGCTTCCCACGGGAAAGTCTTTCTCCACGTGCAGACATGCTCCCAGGTGCCTGTGGCAAGGGGAAGGAAATGCCATACACTGACCTGGAAGAGACCACAGGGCCCAGGCACAGTCTGAACCCTTCCCTCAACCCGGCTGTTTTGCTAGCAGGAGTTCAACCCCAACGAACAAAGCCCGGAGACCCCTGGGGCAAAAACGGCTTCCGAGGAACAATAGGTGCTTGCTGTAGAACACCTATCCCAAGTGGGGGAAGCCAGCTCAACAAAATGCCACACACCCAGGTGTAAGAAACAACATTGCCCAGGCATGGTCTAAGCCCCTCACCTCGTCCCTGTGCTTTGGGGAGCCGGAGGGACACCCGAGGCCCACGGCCCTGAGACCCCTTTGCAAAAAGCCGGCTTCCCACGGAAACAGTTTTCCTGAGGTGCAGACCCTCTCACAAGTGGTTGTGGCAAGGTAAAGCAAATGCCTTCCACTTCTCTGGAAGAAACCGCAGTGCCCAGCCATGTTCTAAGCCCTCCCATCCTCCCTGGGCTTCTGGCAGCAGGAGTGAAAAGAGAAGAGCAGAGCACTGGGACCCGTTTGACAAAAACCGGCTTCCCACGGGAAAGTCTTTCTCCACGTGCAGACATGCTCCCAGGTGCCTGTGGCAAGGGGAAGGAAATGCCATACACTGACCTGGAAGAGACCACAGGGCCCAGGCACAGTCTGAACCCTTCCCTCAACCCGGCGGTTTTGCTAGCAGGAGTTCAACTCCAACGAACAAAGCCCGGAGTCCCTGGGGCAAAAACGGCTTCCGATGAACAATAGGTGCTCGCTGTGGAACACCTATCCCAAGTGGGGGAAGCCAGCTCAACAAAATGCCACACACCCAGGTGTAAGAAACAACATTGCCCAGGCATGGTCTAAGCCCCTCACCTCGTCCCTGTGCTTTGGGGAGCCGGAGGGACACCCGAGGCCCACGGCCCTGAGACCCCTTTGCAAAAAGCCAGCTTCCCACGGAAACAGTTTTCCTGAGGTGCAGACCCTCTCACAAGTGGTTGTGGCAAGGTAAAGCAAATGCCTTCCACTTCTCTGGAAGAAACCGCAGTGCCCAGCCATGTTCTAAGCCCTCCCATCCTCCCTGGGCTTCTGGCAGCAGGAGTGAAAAGAGAGGAGCAGAGCACTGGGACCCGTTTGACAAACACGGCTTCCCACGGGAAAGTCTTTCTCCACGTGAAGACATGCTCCCAGGTGCCTGGGGCAAGGGGAAGGAAATGCCATACACTGACCTGGAAGAGACCACAGGGCCCAGGCACAGTCTGAACCCTTCCCTCAACCCGGTGGTATTGCTAGCAGGAGTTCAACTCCAAGGAACACAGCCCGGAGACCCCTGGGGCAAAAACGGCTTCCGACGAACAATAGGTGCTTGCTGTGGAACACCTATCCCAAGTGGGGGTAGCCAGCTCAACAAAATCCACACACCCAGGTGTAAGAAACAACATTGCCCAGGCATGGTCTAAGCCCCTCACCTCGTCCCTGTGCTTTGGGGAGCCGGAGGGACACCCGAGGCCCACGGCCCTGAGACCCCTTTGCAAAAAGCCAGCTTCCCACGGAAACAGTTTTCCTGAGTTGCAGACCCTCTCCCAAGTGGTTGTGGCAAGGTAAAGCAAATGCCCTCCACTTCTCTGGAAGAAACCGCAGTGCCCAGCCATGTTCTAATCCCTCCCATCTTCCCTGGGCTTCTGGCAGCAAGAGTGAAAAGAGAGGAGCAGAGCACTGGGACCCGTTTGACAAAAACCGGCTTCCCACGGGAAAGTCTTTCTCCACATGCAGACACGCTCCCAGGTGCCTGTGGCAAGGGGAAGGAAATGCCATACACTGACCTGGAAGAGACCAGAGGGCCCAGGCACAGTCTGAACCCTTCCCTCAACCCGGCGGTTTTGCTAGCAGGAGTTCAACCCCAACGATCAAAGCCCGGAGACCCCTGGGGCAAAAACGGCTTCCGACGAACAATAGGTGCTTGCTGTGGAACACCTATCCCAAGTGGGGGTAGCCAGCTCAACAAAATGCCACACACCCAGATGTAAGAAACAACATTGCCCAGGCATGGTCTAAGCCCCTCACCTCGTCCCTGTGCTTTGGGGAGCCGGAGGGACACCCGAGGCCCACGGCCCTGAGACCCCTTTGCAAAAAGCCGGCTTCCCACGGAAACAGTTTTCCTGAGGTGCAGACCCTCTCACAAGTGGTTGTGGCAAGGTAAAGCAAATGCCCTCCACTTCTCTGGAAGAAACCACAGTGCCCAGCCATGTTCTAAGCCCTCCCATCCTCCCTGGGCTTCTGGCAGCAGGAGTGAAAAGGAAGAGCAGAGCACTGGGAACCGTTTGACAAACACGGCTTCCCACGGGAAAGTCTTTCTCCACGTGAAGACATGCTCCCAGGTGCCTGGGGCAAGGGGAAGGAAATGCCATACACTGACCTGGAAGAGACCACAGGGCCCAGGCACAGTCTGAACCCTTCCCTCAACCCGGTGGTTTTGCTAGCAGGAGTTCAACTCCAACGAACACAGCCCGGAGACCCCTGGGGCAAAAACGGCTTCCGACGAACAATAGGTGCTTGCTGTGGAACACCTATCCCAAGTGGGGGTAGCCAGCTCAACAAAATCCACACACCCAGGTGTAAGAAACAACATTGCCCAGGCATGGTCTAAGCCCCTCACCTCGTCTCTGTGCTTTGGGGAGCCGGAGGGACACCCGAGGCCCACGGCCCTGAGACACCTTTGCAAAAAGCCAGCTTCCCACGCAAACAGTTTTTCTGAGGTGCAGACCCTCTCACAAGTGGTTGTGGCAAGGTAAAGCAAATGCCGTCAACTTCTCTGGAAGAAACCAGAGTGCCCAGCCATGTTCTAAGCCCTCCCATCCTCCCTGGGCTTCTGGCAGCAGGAGTGAAAAGAGAGGAGCAGAGCACTGGGACCCGTTTGACAAAAACCGGCTTCCCACGGGAAAGTCTTTCTCCACATGCAGACATGCTCCCAGGTGTCTGTGGCAAGGGGAAGGAAATGCCATACACTGACCTGGAAGAGACCACAGGGCCCAGGCACAGTCTGAACCCTTCCCTAAACCCGGCGGTTTTGCTAGCAGGAGTTCAACCCCAACGATCAAAGCCCGGAGACCCCTAGGGCAAAAACGGCTTCCGACGAACAATAGGTGCTTGCTGTGGAACACCTATCCCAAGTGGGGGTAGCCAGCTCAACAAAATGCCACACACCCAGATGTAAGAAACAACATTGCCCAGGCATGGTCTAAGCCCCTCACCTCGTCCCTGTGCTTTGGGGAGCCGGAGGGACACCCGAGGCCCACGGCCCTGAGACCCCTTTGCAAAAAGCCGGCTTCCCACGGAAACAGTTTTCCTGAGGTGCAGACCCTCTCACAAGTGGTTGTGGCAAGGTAAAGCAAATGCCCTCCACTTCTCTGGAAGAAACCACAGTGCCCAGCCATGTTCTAAGCCCTCCCATCCTCCCTGGGCTTCTGGCAGCAGGAGTGAAAAGAGAGGAGCAGAGCACTGGGACCCGTTTGACAAAAACCGGCTTCCCACGGGAAAGTCTTTCTCCACGTGCAGACATGCTCACAGGTGCCTGTGGCAAGGGGAAGGAAATGCCATACACTGATCTGGAAGAGACCACAGGGCCCAGGCACAGTCTGAACACTTCCCTCAACGCGGCGGTTTTGCTAGCAGGAGTTCAACCCCAACGAACAAAGCCCGGAGACCCCTGGGGCAAAAACGGCTTCCGACGAACAATAGGTGCTTGCTGTGGAACACCTATCCCAAGTGGGGCTAGCCAGCTCAACAAAATGCCACACACCCAGGTGTAAGAAACAACATTGCCCAGGCATGGTCTAAGCCCCTCACCTCGTCCCTGTGCTTTGGGGAGCCGGAGGAACACCCGAGGCCCACGGCCCTGAGACCCCTTTGCAAAAAGCCAGCTTCCCACGGAAACAGTTTTCCTGAGGTGCAGACCCTCTCACAAGTGGTTGTGGCAAGGTAAAGCAAATGCCCTCCACTTCTCTGGAAGAAACCACAGTGCCCAGCCATGTTCTAAGCCCTCCCATCCTCCCTGGGCTTCTGGCAGCAGGAGTGAAAAGAGAGGAGCAGAGCACTGGGACCCGTTTACAAAAACCGGCTTCCCACGGGAAAGTCTTTCTCCACGTGCAGACATGCTCCCAGGTGCCTGTGGCAAGGGGAAGGAAATGCCATACACTGACCTGGAAGAGACCACAGGGCCCAGGCACAGTCTGAACCCTTCCCTCAACCCGGAGGTTTTGCTAGCAGGAGTTCAACCCCAACGAACACAGCCCGGAGACCCCTGGGGAAAAAAGGCTTCCGACGAACAATAGGTGCTTGCTGTGGAACACCTATCCCAAGTGGGGGTAGCCAGCTCAACAAAATGCCACACCCAGGTGTAAGAAACAACATTGCCCAGGCATGGTCTAAGCCCCTCACCTCGTCCCTCTGCTTTGGGGAGCCGGAGGGACACCCGAGGCCCACGGCCCTGAGACCCCTTTGCAAAAAGCCGGCTTCCCACGGAAACAGTTTTCCTGAGGTGCAGACCCTCTCACAAGTGGTTGTGGCAAGGTAAAGCAAATGCCCTCCACTTCTCTGGAAGAAACCGCAGTGCCCAGCCATGTTCTAAGCCCTCCCATCCTACCTGGGCTTCTGGCAGCAGGAGTGAAAAGAGAGGAGCAGAGCACTGGGACCCGTTTGACAAAAACCGGCTTCCCACGGGAAAGTCTTTCTCCACGTGCACACATGTTCCCAGGTGCCTGGGGCAAGGGGAAGGAAATGCCATACACTGACCTGGAAGAGACCACAGGGCCCAGGCACAGTCTGAACCCTTCCCTCAACCCGTCGGTTTTGCTAGCAGGAGTTCAACCGCAACGAACAAAGCCCAGAGAACCCTGGGGCAAAAACGGCTTCCGACGAACAATAGGTGCTTGCTGTGGAACACCTATCCCAAGTGGGGTAGCCAGCTCAACAAAATGCCACACACCCAGGTGTAAGAAACAACATTGCCCAGGCATGGTCTAAGCCCCTCACCTCGTCCCTGTGCTTTGGGGAGCCGGAGGGACACCCGAGGCCCACGGCCCTGAGACCCCTTTGCAAAAAGCCGGCTTCCCACGGAAACAGTTTTCCTGAGGTGCAGACCCTCTCACAAGTGGTTGTGGCAAGGTAAAGCAAATGCCCTCCACTTCTCTGGAAGAAACCACAGTGCCCAGCCATGTTCTAAGCCCTCCCATCTTCCCTGGGCTTCTGGCAGCAAGAGTGAAAAGAGAGGAGCAGAGCACTGGGACCCGTTTGACAAAAACCGGCTTACCACCGGAAAGTCTTTCTCCACGTGCAGACATGCTCCCAGGTGCCTGGGGCAAGGGGAAGGAAATGCCATACACTGACCTGGAAGAGACCACAGGGCCCAGGCACAGTCTAAACCCTTCCCTCAACCCGGCAGTTTTGCTAGCAGGAGTTCAACCCCAAGGAACACAGCCCGGAGACCCGTGAGGCAAAAACGGCTTCCGACGAACAATAGGCGCTCGCTGTGGAAAACCTATCCCAAGTGGGGGTAGCCAGCTCAACAAAATGCCACACACCCAGGTGTAAGAAACAACATTGCCCAGCGATGGTCTAAGCCCCTCACCTCGTCCCTGTGCTTTGGGGAGCCGGAGGGACACCCGAGGCCCACGGCCCTGAGACCCCTTTGCAAAAAGTCAGCTTCCCACGGAAACAGTTTTCCTGAGGTGCAGACCCTCTCACAAGTGGTTGTGGCAAGGTAAAGCAAATGCCCTCCACTTCTCTGGAAGAAACCACAGTGCCCAGCCATGTTCTAAGCCCTCCCATCCTCCCTGGGCTTCTGGCAGCAGGAGTGAAAAGAGAGGAGCAGAGCACTGGGACCCGTTTGACAAAAACCGGCTTCCCACGGGAAAGTCTTTCTCCACGTGCAGACATGCTCCCAGGTGCCTGGGGCAAGGGGAAGGAAATGCCATACACTGACCTGGAAGAGACCACAGGGCCCAGGCACAGTCTGAACCCTTCCCTCAACCCGACGGTTTTGCTAGCAGGCGTTCGAACCCAACGAACACAGCCCAGAGACTCCTGGGGCAAAAATGGCCTCCGACGAACAATAGGTGCTTGCTGTGGAACACCTATCCCAAGTGGGGGTAGCCAGCTCAACAAAATCCACACACCCAGGTGTAAGAAACAACATTGCCCAGGCATGGTCTAAGGCCCTCACCTCGTCCCTGTGCTTTGGGGAGCCGGAGGGACACCCGAGGCCCACGGCCCTGAGACCCCTTTGCAAAAAGCCGGCTTCCCACGGAAACAGTTTTCCTGAGGTGCAGACCCTCTCACAAGTGGTTGTGGCAAGGTAAAGCAAATGCCCTCCACTTCTCTGGAAGAAACCGCAGTGCCCAGCCATGTTCTAAGCCTTCCCATCTTCCCTGGGCTTCTGGCAGCAGGAGTGAAAAGAGAGGAGCAGAGCACTGGGACCCGTTTGACAAAAACCTGCTTCCCACCGGAAAGTCTTTCTCCACGTGCAGACATGCTCCCAGGTGCCTGTGGCAAGGGGAAGGAAATGCCATACACTGACCTGGAAGAGACCACAGGGCCCAGGCACAGTCTAAACCCTTCCCTCAACCCGGCAGTTTTGCTAGCAGGAGTTCAACCCCAACGAACACAGCCCGGAGACCCCTGGGGCAAAAACGGCTTCCGACGAACAATAGGCGCTCGCTGTGGAAAATCTATCCCAAGTGGGGGTAGCCAGCTCAACAAAATCCACACACCCAGGTGTAAGAAACAACATTGCCCAGGCATGGTCTAAGCCCCTCACCTCGTCCCTGTGCTTTGGGGTGCCGGAGGGACACCCGAGGCCCACGGCCCTGAGACCCCTTTGCAAAACCCGGCTTCCCACGGAAACAGTTTTCCTTAGGTGCAGACCCTCTCACAAGTGGTTGTGGCAAGGTAAAGCAAATGCCCTCCACTTCTCTGGAAGAAACCGCAGTGCCCAGCCATGTTCTAAGCCCTCCAATCTTCCCTGGGCTTCTGGCAGCAGGAGTGAAAAGAGAGGAGCAGAGCACTGGGACCCGTTTGACAAAAACCGGCTTCCCACCGTAAAGTCTTTCTCCACGTGCAGACATGCTCCCAGGTGCCTGTGGCAAGGGGAAGTAAATGCCATACACTGACCTGGAAGAGACCACAGGGCCCAGGCACAGTCTAAACCCTTCCCTCAACCCGGCAGTTTTGCTAGCAGGAGTTCAACCCCAACGAACACAGCCCGGAGACCCGTGAGGCAAAAACGGCTTCCGAGGAACAATAGGCGCTCGGTGTGGAAAACCTATCCCAACTGCGGGTAGCCAGCTCAACAAAATGCCACACACCCAGGTGTAAGAAACAACATTGCCCAGGCATGGTCTAAGCCCCTCACCTCGTCCCTGTGCTTTGGGGAGCCGGAGGGACACCCGAGGCCCACGGCCCTGAGACCCCTTTGCAAAAAGCCGGCTTCCCACGGAAACAGTTTTCCTGAGGTGCAGACCCTCTCAAAAGTGATTGTGGCAAGGTAAAGCAAATGCCCTCCACTTCTCTGGAAGAAACCGCAGTGCCCAGCCATGTTCTAAGCCCTCCCATCTTCCCTGGGCTTCTGGCAGCAGGAGTGAAAAGAGAGGAGCAGAGCACTGGGACCCGTTTGACAAAAACCGGCTTCCCACCGGAAAGTCTTTCTCCACGTGCAGACATGCTCCCAGGTGCCTGTGGCAAGGGGAAGGAAATGCCATACACTGACCTGGAAGAGACCACAGGGCCCAGGCACAGTCTAAACCCTTCCCTCAACCCGGCAGTTTTGCTAGCAGGAGTTCAACCCCAACGAACACAGCCCGGAGACCCGTGAGGCAAAAACGGCTTCCGACGAACAATAGGCGCTCGCTGTGGAAAACCTATCCCAAGTGGGGGTAGCCAGCTCAACAAAATCCACACACCCAGGTGTTAGAAACAACATTGCCCAGGCATGGTCTAAGCCCCTCACCTCGTCCCTGTCCTTTGGGGTGCCGGAGGGACACCCGAGGCCCACGGCCCTGAGACCCCTTTGCAAAAAGCCAGCTTCCCACGGAAACAGTTTTCCTGAGGTGCAGACCCTCTCACAAGTGGTTGTGGCCAGGTAAAGCAAATGCCCTCCACTTCTCTGGAAGAAACCGCAGTGCCCAGCCATGTTCTAAGCCCTCCCATCTTCCCTGGGCTTCTGGCAGCAGGAGTGAAAAGAGAGGAGCAGAGCACTGGGACCCGTTTGACAAAAACCGGCTTCCCACGGGAAAGTCTTTCTTCACGTGCAGACATGCTCCCAGGTGCCTGGGGCAAGGGGAAGGAAATGCCATACACTGACCTGGAAGAGACCACAGGGCCCAGGCACAGTCTGAACCCTTCCCTCAACCCGGCAGTTTTGCTAGCAGGAGTTCAACCCCAACGAACACAGCCCGGAGACCCGTGAGGCAAAAACGGCTTCCGACGAACAATAGGCGCTCGCTGTGGAAAACCTATCCCAAGTGGGGGTAGCCAGCTCAACAAAATGCCACACACCCAGGTGTAAGAAACAACATTGCCCAGCGATGGTCTAAGCCCATCACCTCGTCCCTATGCTTTGGGGAGCCGGAGGGACACCCGAGGCCCACGGCCCTGAGACCCCTTTGCCAAAAGCCAGCTTCCCACGGAAACAGTTTTCCTGAGGTGCAGACCCTCTCACAAGTGGTTGTGGCAAGGTAAAGCAAATGCCCTCCACTTCTCTGGAAGAAACCACAGTGCCCAGCCATGTTCTAAGCCCTCCCATCCTCCCTGGGCTTCTGGCAGCAGGAGTGAAAAGAGAGGAGCAGAGCACTGGGACCCATTTGACAAAAACAGGCTTCCCACGGCAAAGTCTTTCTCCACGTGCAGACATGCTCCCAGGTGCCTGTGGCAAGGGGAAGGAAATGCCATACACTGACCTGGAAGAGACCACAGGGCCCAGGCACAGTCTGAACCCTTCCCTCAACCCGGCGGTTTTGCTAGCAGGAGTTCAAACCCAACGAACACAGCCCAGAGACCCCTGGGGCAAAAACGGCTTCCGACGAACAAGAGGTGCTTGCTGTGGAACACCTATCCCAAGTGGGGGTAGCCAGCTCAACAAAATGCCACACACCCAGGTGTAAGAAACAACATTGCCCAGCGATGGTCTAAGCCCATCACCTCGTCCCTGTGCTTTGGGGAGCCGGAGGGACACCCGAGGCCTACGGCCCTGAGACCCCTTTGCAAAAAGCCAGCTTCCCACGGAAACAGATTTCCCGAGGTGCAGACCCTCTCACAAGTGGTTGTGGCAAGGTAAAGCAAATGCCCTCCACTTCTCTGGAAGAAACCACAGTGCCCAGCCATGTTCTAAGCCCTCCCATCCTCCCTGGGCTTCTGGCAGCAGGAGTGAAAAGAGAGGAGCAGAGCACTGGGACCCGTTTGAAAAAAACCGGCTTCCCACGGGAAAGTCTTTCTCCACGTGCAGACATGCTCCCAGGTGCCTGTGGCAAGGGGAAGGAAATGCCATACACTGACCTGGAAGAGACCACAGGGCCCAGGCACAGTCTGAACCCTTCCCTCAACCCGGCGGTTTTGCTAGCAGGAGTTCAAACCCAATGAACGCAGCCCAGAGACCCCTGGGGCAAAAACGGCTTCCGACGTACAATGGGTGCTGGCTGTGGAACACCTATCCCAAGTGGGGGTAGCCAGCTCAACAAAATCCACACACCCAGGTGTAAGAAACAACATTGCCCAGGCATGGTCTAAGCCCCTCACCTCGTCCCTGTGCTTTGGGGAGCCGGAGGGACACCCGAGGCCCACGGCCCTGAGACCCCTTTGCAAAAAGCCGGCTTCCCACGGAAACAGTTTTCCTGAGGTGCAGACCCTCTCACAAGCGGTTGTGGCAAGGTAAAGCAAATGCCCTCCACTTCTCTGGAAGAAACCGCAGTGCCCAGCCATGTTCTAAGCCCTCCCATCTTCCCTGGGCTTCTGGCAGCAGGAGTGAAAAGAGAGGAGCAGAGCACTGGGACCCGTTTGACAAAAAAAGGCTTCCCACCGGAAAGTCTTTCTCCACGTGCAGACATGCTCCCAGGTGCCTGTGGGAAGGGGAAGGAAATGCCATACACTGACCTGGAAGAGACCACAGGGCCCAGGCACAGTCTGAACCCTTCCCTCAACCCGGCAGTTTTGCTAGCAGGAGTTCAACACCAACGAACACAGCCCGGAGACCCGTGAGGCAAAAACGGCTTCCGACGAACAATAGGCGCTCGCTGTGGAAAACCTATCCCAAGTGGGGGTAGCCAGCTCAACAAAATGCCACACACCCAGGTGTAAGAAACAACATTGCCCAGCGATGGTCTAAGCCCATCACCTCGTCCCTGTGCTTTGGGGAGCCGGAGGGACACCCGAGGCCTACGGCCCTGAGACCCCTTTGCAAAAAGCCAGCTTCCCACGGAAACAGTTTTCCTGAGGTGCAGACCCTCTCACAAGTGGTTGTGGCAAGGTAAAGCAAATGCCCTCCACTTCTCTGGAAGAAACCACAGTGCCCAGCCATGTTCTAAGCCCTCCCATCCTCCCTGGGCTTCTGGCAGCAGGAGTGAAAAGAGAGGAGCAGAGCACTGGGACCCGTTTGAAAAAAACCGGCTTCCCACGGGAAAGTCTTTCTCCACGTGCAGACATGCTCCCAGGTGCCTGTGGCAAGGGGAAGGAAATGCCATACACTGACCTGGAAGAGACCACAGGGCCCAGGCACAGTCTGAACCCTTCCCTCAACCCGGCGGTTTTGCTAGCAGGAGTTCAAACCCAATGAACGCAGCCCAGAGACCCCTGGGGCAAAAACGGCTTCCGACGTACAATGGGTGCTGGCTGTGGAACACCTATCCCAAGTGGGGGTAGCCAGCTCAACAAAATCCACACACCCAGGTGTAAGAAACAACATTGCCCAGGCATGGTCTAAGCCCCTCACCTCGTCCCTGTGCTTTGGGGAGCCGGAGGGACACCCGAGGCCCACGGCCCTGAGACCCCTTTTCAAAAAGCCGGCTTCCCACGGAAACAGTTTTCCTGAGGTGCAGACCCTCTCACAAGCGGTTGTGGCAAGGTAAAGCAAATGCCCTCCACTTCTCTGGAAGAAACCGCAGTGCCCAGCCATGTTCTAAGCCCTCCCATCCTCCCTGAGCTTCTGGCAGCAGGAGTGAAAAGAGAGGAGCAGAGCACTGGGACCCGTTTGACAAAAACCAGCTTCCCACGGGAAAGTTTTTCTCCACGTGCAGACATGCTCCCAGGTGCCTGTGGCAAGGGGAAGGAAATGCCATACACTGACCTGGAAGAGACCACAGGGCCCAGGCACAGTCTAAACCCTTCCCTCAACCAGGCAGTTTTGCTAGCAGGAGTTCAACCCCAACGAACACAGCCCGGAGACCCGTGAGGCAAAAACGGCTTCCGACGAACAATAGGCGCTCGCTGTGGAAAACCTATCCCAAGTGGGGGTAGCCAGCTCAACAAAATGCCACACACCCAGGTGTAAGAAACAACATTGCCCAGCGATGGTCTAAGCCCTTCACCTCGTCCCTGTGCTTTGTGGAGCCGGGGGGACACCCGAGGCCCACGGCCCTGTGACCACTTTGCAAAAAGCCAGCTTCCCACGGAAACAGTTTTCCTGAGGTGCAGACCCTCTCACAACTGGTTGTGGCAAGGAAAAGTAAATGCCCTCCACTTCTCTGGAAGAAACCACAGTGCCCAGCCATGTTCTAAGCCCTCCCATCCTCCCTGGGCTTCTGGCAACAGGAGTGAAAAGAGAGGAGCAGAGCACTGGGACCCGTTTGACAAAAACAGGCTTCCCACGGGAAAGTCTTTCTCCACGTGCAGACATGCTCCCAGGTGCCTGTGGCAAGGGGAAGGAAATGCCATACACTGACCTGGAAGAGACCACAGGGCCCAGGCACAGTCTGAACCCTTCCCTCAACCCGGCGGTTTTGCTAGCAGGAGTTCAACCCCAACGAACAAAGCCCGGAGACCCCTGGGGCAAAAACGGCTTCCAAGGAACAAAAGGTGCTTGCTGTGGAACACCTATCCCAAGTGGGGGTAGCCAGCTCAACAAAATGCCACACACCCAGGTGTAAGAAACAACATTGCCCAGGCATGGTCTAAGCCCCTCACCTCGTCCCTGTGCTTTGGGGAGCCGGAGGGACACCCGAGGCCCACGGCCCTGAGACCCCTTTGCAAAAAGCCGGCTTCCCACGGAAACAGTTTTCCTGAGGTGCAGACCCTCTCACAAGTGGTTGTGGCAAGGTAAAGCAAATGCCTTCCACTTCTCTGGAAGAAACCGCAGTGCCCAGCCATGTTCTAAGCCCTCCCATCCTCCCTGGGCTTCTGGCAGCAGGAGTGAAAAGAGAAGAGCAGAGCACTGGGACCCGTTTGACAAAAACCGGCTTCCCACGGGAAAGTCTTTCTCCACGTGCAGACATGCTCCCAGGTGCCTGTGGCAAGGGGAAGGAAATGCCATACACTGACCTGGAAGAGACCACAGGGCCCAGGCACAGTCTGAACCCTTCCCTCAACCCGGCGGTTTTGCTAGCAGGAGTTCAACTCCAACGAACAAAGCCCGGAGTCCCTGGGGCAAAAACGGCTTCCGATGAACAATAGGTGCTCGCTGTGGAACACCTATCCCAAGTGGGGGAAGCCAGCTCAACAAAATGCCACACACCCAGGTGTAAGAAACAACATTGCCCAGGCATGGTCTAAGCCCCTCACCTCGTCCCTGTGCTTTGGGGAGCCGGAGGGACACCCGAGGCCCACGGCCCTGAGACCCCTTTGCAAAAAGCCAGCTTCCCACGGAAACAGTTTTCCTGAGGTGTAGACCCTCTCACAAGTGGTTGTGGCAAGGTAAAGCAAATGCCTTCCACTTCTCTGGAAGAAACCGCAGTGCCCAGCCATGTTCTAAGCCCTCCCATCCTCCCTGGGCTTCTGGCAGCAGGAGTGAAAAGAGAGGAGCAGAGCACTGGGACCCGTTTGACAAACACGGCTTCCCACGGGAAAGTCTTTCTCCACGTGAAGACATGCTCCCAGGTGCCTGGGGCAAGGGGAAGGAAATGCCATACACTGACCTGGAAGAGACCACAGGGCCCAGGCACAGTCTGAACCCTTCCCTCAACCCGGTGGTATTGCTAGCAGGAGTTCAACTCCAAGGAACACAGCCCGGAGACCCCTGGGGCAAAAACGGCTTCCGACGAACAATAGGTGCTTGCTGTGGAACACCTATCCCAAGTGGGGGTAGCCAGCTCAACAAAATCCACACACCCAGGTGTAAGAAACAACATTGCCCAGGCATGGTCTAAGCCCCTCACCTCGTCCCTGTACTTTGGGGAGCCGGAGGGACACCCGAGGCCCACGGCCCTGAGACCCCTTTGCAAAAAGCCAGCTTCCCACGGAAACAGTTTTCCTGAGTTGCAGACCCTCTCCCAAGTGGTTGTGGCAAGGTAAAGCAAATGCCCTCCACTTCTCTGGAAGAAACCGCAGTGCCCAGCCATGTTCTAATCCCTCCCATCTTCCCTGGGCTTCTGGCAGCAAGAGTGAAAAGAGAGGAGCAGAGCACTGGGACCCGTTTGACAAAAACCGGCTTCCCACGGGAAAGTCTTTCTCCACATGCAGACACGCTCCCAGGTGCCTGTGGCAAGGGGAAGGAAATGCCATACACTGACCTGGAAGAGACCAGAGGGCCCAGGCACAGTCTGAACCCTTCCCTCAACCCGGCGGTTTTGCTAGCAGGAGTTCAACCCCAACGATCAAAGCCCGGAGACCCCTGGGGCAAAAACGGCTTCCGACGAACAATAGGTGCTTGCTGTGGAACACCTATCCCAAGTGGGGGTAGCCAGCTCAACAAAATGCCACACACCCAGATGTAAGAAACAACATTGCCCAGGCATGGTCTAAGCCCCTCACCTCGTCCCTGTGCTTTGGGGAGCCGGAGGGACACCCGAGGCCCACGGCCCTGAGACCCCTTTGCAAAAAGCCGGCTTCCCACGGAAACAGTTTTCCTGAGGTGCAGACCCTCTCACAAGTGGTTGTGGCAAGGTAAAGCAAATGCCCTCCACTTCTCTGGAAGAAACCACAGTGCCCAGCCATGTTCTAAGCCCTCCCATCCTCCCTGGGCTTCTGGCAGCAGGAGTGAAAAGGAAGAGCAGAGCACTGGGACCCGTTTGACAAACACGGCTTCCCACGGGAAAGTCTTTCTCCACGTGAAGACATGCTCCCAGGTGCCTGGGGCAAGGGGAAGGAAATGCCATACACTGACCTGGAAGAGACCACAGGGCCCAGGCACAGTCTGAACCCTTCCCTCAACCCGGTGGTTTTGCTAGCAGGAGTTCAACTCCAACGAACACAGCCCGGAGACCCCTGGGGCAAAAACGGCTTCCGACGAACAATAGGTGCTTGCTGTGGAACACCTATCCCAAGTGGGGGTAGCCAGCTCAACAAAATCCACACACCCAGGTGTAAGAAACAACATTGCCCAGGCATGGTCTAAGCCCCTCACCTCGTCTCTGTGCTTTGGGGAGCCGGAGGGACACCCGAGGCCCACGGCCCTGAGACACCTTTGCAAAAAGCCAGCTTCCCACGCAAACAGTTTTTCTGAGGTGCAGACCCTCTCACAAGTGGTTGTGGCAAGGTAAAGCAAATGCCGTCAACTTCTCTGGAAGAAACCAGAGTGCCCAGCCATGTTCTAAGCCCTCCCATCCTCCCTGGGCTTCTGGCAGCAGGAGTGAAAAGAGAGGAGCAGAGCACTGGGACCCGTTTGACAAAAACCGGCTTCCCACGGGAAAGTCTTTCTCCACATGCAGACATGCTCCCAGGTGTCTGTGGCAAGGGGAAGGAAATGCCATACACTGACCTGGAAGAGACCACAGGGCCCAGGCACAGTCTGAACCCTTCCCTAAACCCGGCGGTTTTGCTAGCAGGAGTTCAACCCCAACGATCAAAGCCCGGAGACCCCTAGGGCAAAAACGGCTTCCGACGAACAATAGGTGCTTGCTGTGGAACACCTATCCCAAGTGGGGGTAGCCAGCTCAACAAAATGCCACACACCCAGATGTAAGAAACAACATTGCCCAGGCATGGTCTAAGCCCTTCACCTCGTCCCTGTGCTTTGGGGAGCCGGAGGGACACCCGAGGCCCACGGCCCTGAGACCCCTTTGCAAAAAGCCGGCTTCCCACGGAAACAGTTTTCCTGAGGTGCAGACCCTCTCACAAGTGGTTGTGGCAAGGTAAAGCAAATGCCCTCCACTTCTCTGGAAGAAACCACAGTGCCCAGCCATGTTCTAAGCCCTCCCATCCTCCCTGGGCTTCTGGCAGCAGGAGTGAAAAGAGAGGAGCAGAGCACTGGGACCCGTTTGACAAAAACCGGCTTCCCACGGGAAAGTCTTTCTCCACGTGCAGACATGCTCACAGGTGCCTGTGGCAAGGGGAAGGAAATGCCATACACTGATCTGGAAGAGACCACAGGGCCCAGGCACAGTCTGAACACTTCCCTCAACGCGGCGGTTTTGCTAGCAGGAGTTCAACCCCAACGAACAAAGCCCGGAGACCCCTGGGGCAAAAACGGCTTCCGACGAACAATAGGTGCTTGCTGTGGAACACCTATCCCAAGTGGGGCTAGCCAGCTCAACAAAATGCCACACACCCAGGTGTAAGAAACAACATTGCCCAGGCATGGTCTAAGCCCCTCACCTCGTCCCTGTGCTTTGGGGAGCCGGAGGAACACCCGAGGCCCACGGCCCTGAGACCCCTTTGCAAAAAGCCAGCTTCCCACGGAAACAGTTTTCCTGAGGTGCAGACCCTCTCACAAGTGGTTGTGGCAAGGTAAAGCAAATGCCCTCCACTTCTCTGGAAGAAACCACAGTGCCCAGCCATGTTCTAAGCCCTCCCATCCTCCCTGGGCTTCTGGCAGCAGGAGTGAAAAGAGAGGAGCAGAGCACTGGGACCCGTTTGACAAAAACCGGCTTCCCACGGGAAAGTCTTTCTCCACGTGCAGACATGCTCCCAGGTGCCTGGGGCAAGGGGAAGGAAATGCCATACACTGACCTGGAAGAGACCACAGGGCCCAGGCACAGTCTGAACCCTTCCCTCAACCCGACGGTTTTGCTAGCAGGCGTTCGAACCCAACGAACACAGCCCAGAGACTCCTGGGGCAAAAATGGCCTCCGACGAACAATAGGTGCTTGCTGTGGAACACCTATCCCAAGTGGGGGTAGCCAGCTCAACAAAATCCACACACCCAGGTGTAAGAAACAACATTGCCCAGGCATGGTCTAAGGCCCTCACCTCGTCCCTGTGCTTTGGGGAGCCGGAGGGACACCCGAGGCCCACGGCCCTGAGACCCCTTTGCAAAAAGCCGGCTTCCCACGGAAACAGTTTTCCTGAGGTGCAGACCCTCTCACAAGTGGTTGTGGCAAGGTAAAGCAAATGCCCTCCACTTCTCTGGAAGAAACCGCAGTGCCCAGCCATGTTCTAAGCCTTCCCATCTTCCCTGGGCTTCTGGCAGCAGGAGTGAAAAGAGAGGAGCAGAGCACTGGGACCCGTTTGACAAAAACCTGCTTCCCACCGGAAAGTCTTTCTCCACGTGCAGACATGCTCCCAGGTGCCTGTGGCAAGGGGAAGGAAATGCCATACACTGACCTGGAAGAGACCACAGGGCCCAGGCACAGTCTAAACCCTTCCCTCAACCCGGCAGTTTTGCTAGCAGGAGTTCAACCCCAACGAACACAGCCCGGAGACCCCTGGGGCAAAAACGGCTTCCGACGAACAATAGGCGCTCGCTGTGGAAAATCTATCCCAAGTGGGGGTAGCCAGCTCAACAAAATCCACACACCCAGGTGTAAGAAACAACATTGCCCAGGCATGGTCTAAGCCCCTCACCTCGTCCCTGTGCTTTGGGGTGCCGGAGGGACACCCGAGGCCCACGGCCCTGAGACCCCTTTGCAAAACCCGGCTTCCCACGGAAACAGTTTTCCTTAGGTGCAGACCCTCTCACAAGTGGTTGTGGCAAGGTAAAGCAAATGCCCTCCACTTCTCTGGAAGAAACCGCAGTGCCCAGCCATGTTCTAAGCCCTCCAATCTTCCCTGGGCTTCTGGCAGCAGGAGTGAAAAGAGAGGAGCAGAGCACTGGGACCCGTTTGACAAAAACCGGCTTCCCACCGGAAAGTCTTTCTCCACGTGCAGACATGCTCCCAGGTGCCTGTGGCAAGGGGAAGTAAATGCCATACACTGACCTGGAAGAGACCACAGGGCCCAGGCACAGTCTAAACCCTTCCCTCAACCCGGCAGTTTTGCTAGCAGGAGTTCAACCCCAACGAACACAGCCCGGAGACCCGTGAGGCAAAAACGGCTTCCGAGGAACAATAGGCGCTCGGTGTGGAAAACCTATCCCAACTGCGGGTAGCCAGCTCAACAAAATGCCACACACCCAGGTGTAAGAAACAACATTGCCCAGGCATGGTCTAAGCCCCTCACCTCGTCCCTGTGCTTTGGGGAGCCGGAGGGACACCCGAGGCCCACGGCCCTGAGACCCCTTTGCAAAAAGCCGGCTTCCCACGGAAACAGTTTTCCTGAGGTGCAGACCCTCTCAAAAGTGATTGTGGCAAGGTAAAGCAAATGCCCTCCACTTCTCTGGAAGAAACCGCAGTGCCCAGCCATGTTCTAAGCCCTCCCATCTTCCCTGGGCTTCTGGCAGCAGGAGTGAAAAGAGAGGAGCAGAGCACTGGGACCCGTTTGACAAAAACCGGCTTCCCACCGGAAAGTCTTTCTCCACGTGCAGACATGCTCCCAGGTGCCTGTGGCAAGGGGAAGGAAATGCCATACACTGACCTGGAAGAGACCACAGGGCCCAGGCACAGTCTAAACCCTTCCCTCAACCCGGCAGTTTTGCTAGCAGGAGTTCAACCCCAACGAACACAGCCCGGAGACCCGTGAGGCAAAAACGGCTTCCGACGAACAATAGGCGCTCGCTGTGGAAAACCTATCCCAAGTGGGGGTAGCCAGCTCAACAAAATCCACACACCCAGGTGTTAGAAACAACATTGCCCAGGCATGGTCTAAGCCCCTCACCTCGTCCCTGTCCTTTGGGGTGCCGGAGGGACACCCGAGGCCCACGGCCCTGAGACCCCTTTGCAAAAAGCCAGCTTCCCACGGAAACAGTTTTCCTGAGGTGCAGACCCTCTCACAAGTGGTTGTGGCCAGGTAAAGCAAATGCCCTCCACTTCTCTGGAAGAAACCGCAGTGCCCAGCCATGTTCTAAGCCCTCCCATCTTCCCTGGGCTTCTGGCAGCAGGAGTGAAAAGAGAGGAGCAGAGCACTGGGACCCGTTTGACAAAAACCGGCTTCCCACCGGAAAGTCTTTCTCCACATGCAGACATGCTCCCAGGTGCCTGTGGCAAGGGGAAGGAAATGCCATACACTGACCTGGAAGAGACCACAGGGCCCAGGCACAGTCTAAACCCTTCCCTCAACCCGGCAGTTTTGCTAGCAGGAGTTCAACCCCAACGAACACAGACCGGAGACCCGTGAGGCAAAAACGGCTTCCGACGAACAATAGGCGCTCGCTGTGGAAAACCTATCCCAACTGGGGGTAGCCAGCTCAACAAAATGCCACACACCCAGGTGTAAGAAACAACATTGCCCAGCGATGGTCTAAGCCCCTCACCTCGTCCCTGTGCTTTGGGGAGCCGGAGGGACACCCGAGGCCCACGGCCCTGAGACCCCTTTGTAAAAAGCCAGCTTCCCACGGAAACAGTTTTCCTGAGGTGCAGACCCTCTCACAAGTGGTTGTGGCAAGGTAAAGCAAATGCCCTCCACTTCTCTGGAAGAAACCACAGTACCCAGCCATGTTCTAAGCCCTCCCATCCTCCCTGGGCTTCTGGCAGCAGGAGTGAAAAGAGAGGAGCAGAGCACTGGGACCCGTTTGACAAAAACCGGCTTCCCACGGGAAAGTCTTTCTTCACGTGCAGACATGCTCCCAGGTGCCTGGGGCAAGGGGAAGGAAATGCCATACACTGACCTGGAAGAGACCACAGGGCCCAGGCACAGTCTGAACCCTTCCCTCAACCCGGCAGTTTTGCTAGCAGGAGTTCAACCCCAACGAACACAGCCCGGAGACCCGTGAGGCAAAAACGGCTTCCGACGAACAATAGGCGCTCGCTGTGGAAAACCTATCCCAAGTGGGGGTAGCCAGCTCAACAAAATGCCACACACCCAGGTGTAAGAAACAACATTGCCCAGCGATGGTCTAAGCCCATCACCTCGTCCCTATGCTTTGGGGAGCCGGAGGGACACCCGAGGCCCACGGCCCTGAGACCCCTTTGCCAAAAGCCAGCTTCCCACGGAAACAGTTTTCCTGAGGTGCAGACCCTCTCACAAGTGGTTGTGGCAAGGTAAAGCAAATGCCCTCCACTTCTCTGGAAGAAACCACAGTGCCCAGCCATGTTCTAAGCCCTCCCATCCTCCCTGGGCTTCTGGCAGCAGGAGTGAAAAGAGAGGAGCAGAGCACTGGGACCCATTTGACAAAAACAGGCTTCCCACGGCAAAGTCTTTCTCCACGTGCAGACATACTCCCAGGTGCCTGTGGCAAGGGGAAGGAAATGCCATACACTGACCTGGAAGAGACCACAGGGCCCAGGCACAGTCTGAACCCTTCCCTCAACCCGGCGGTTTTGCTAGCAGGAGTTCAAACCCAACGAACACAGCCCAGAGACCCCTGGGGCAAAAACGGCTTCCGACGAACAAGAGGTGCTTGCTGTGGAACACCTATCCCAAGTGGGGGTAGCCAGCTCAACAAAATGCCACACACCCAGGTGTAAGAAACAACATTGCCCAGCGATGGTCTAAGCCCATCACCTCGTCCCTGTGCTTTGGGGAGCCGGAGGGACACCCGAGGCCTACGGCCCTGAGACCCCTTTGCAAAAAGCCAGCTTCCCACGGAAACAGATTTCCCGAGGTGCAGACCCTCTCACAAGTGGTTGTGGCAAGGTAAAGCAAATGCCCTCCACTTCTCTGGAAGAAACCACAGTGCCCAGCCATGTTCTAAGCCCTCCCATCCTCCCTGGGCTTCTGGCAGCAGGAGTGAAAAGAGAGGAGCAGAGCACTGGGACCCGTTTGAAAAAAACCGGCTTCCCACGGGAAAGTCTTTCTCCACGTGCAGACATGCTCCCAGGTGCCTGTGGCAAGGGGAAGGAAATGCCATACACTGACCTGGAAGAGACCACAGGGCCCAGGCACAGTCTGAACCCTTCCCTCAACCCGGCGGTTTTGCTAGCAGGAGTTCAAACCCAATGAACGCAGCCCAGAGACCCCTGGGGCAAAAACGGCTTCCGACGTACAATGGGTGCTGGCTGTGGAACACCTATCCCAAGTGGGGGTAGCCAGCTCAACAAAATCCACACACCCAGGTGTAAGAAACAACATTGCCCAGGCATGGTCTAAGCCCCTCACCTCGTCCCTGTGCTTTGGGGAGCCGGAGGGACACCCGAGGCCCACGGCCCTGAGACCCCTTTGCAAAAAGCCGGCTTCCCACGGAAACAGTTTTCCTGAGGTGCAGACCCTCTCACAAGCGGTTGTGGCAAGGTAAAGCAAATGCCCTCCACTTCTCTGGAAGAAACCGCAGTGCCCAGCCATGTTCTAAGTCCTCCCATCTTCCCTGGGCTTCTGGCAGCAGGAGTGAAAAGAGAGGAGCAGAGCACTGGGACCCGTTTGACAAAAAAAGGCTTCCCACCGGAAAGTCTTTCTCCACGTGCAGACATGCTCCCAGGTGCCTGTGGGAAGGGGAAGGAAATGCCATACACTGACCTGGAAGAGACCACAGGGCCCAGGCACAGTCTGAACCCTTCCCTCAACCCGGCAGTTTTGCTAGCAGGAGTTCAACACCAACGAACACAGCCCGGAGACCCGTGAGGCAAAAACGGCTTCCGACGAACAATAGGCGCTCGCTGTGGAAAACCTATCCCAAGTGGGGGTAGCCAGCTCAACAAAATGCCACACACCCAGGTGTAAGAAACAACATTGCCCAGCGAAGGTCTAAGCCCATCACCTCGTCCCTGTGCTTTGGGGAGCCGGAGGGACACCCGAGGCCTACGGCCCTGAGACCCCTTTGCAAAAAGCCAGCTTCCCACGGAAACAGTTTTCCTGAGGTGCAGACCCTCTCACAAGTGGTTGTGGCAAGGTAAAGCAAATGCCCTCCACTTCTCTGGAAGAAACCACAGTGCCCAGCCATGTTCTAAGCCCTCCCATCCTCCCTGGGCTTCTGGCAGCAGGAGTGAAAAGAGAGGAGCAGAGCACTGGGACCCGTTTGACAAAAACCGGCTTCCCACGGGAAAGTCTTTCTCCACGTGCAGACATGCTCCCAGGTGCCTGTGGCAAGGGGAAGGAAATGCCATACACTGACCTGGAAGAGACCACAGGGCCCAGGCACAGTCTGAACCCTTCCCTCAACCCGGCGGTTTTGCTAGCAGGAGTTCAAACCCAATGAACGCAGCCCAGAGACCCCTGGGGCAAAAACGGCTTCCGACGTACAATGGGTGCTGGCTGTGGAACACCTATCCCAAGTGGGGGTAGCCAGCTCAACAAAATCCACACACCCAGGTGTAAGAAACAACATTGCCCAGGCATGGTCTAAGCCCCTCACCTCGTCCCTGTGCTTTGGGGAGCCGGAGGGACACCCGAGGCCCACGGCCCTGAGACCCCTTTTCAAAAAGCCGGCTTCCCACGGAAACAGTTTTCCTGAGGTGCAGACCCTCTCACAAGCGGTTGTGGCAAGGTAAAGCAAATGCCCTCCACTTCTCTGGAAGAAACCGCAGTGCCCAGCCATGTTCTAAGCCCTCCCATCCTCCCTGAGCTTCTGGCAGCAGGAGTGAAAAGAGAGGAGCAGAGCACTGGGACCCGTTTGACAAAAACCAGCTTCCCACGGGAAAGTTTTTCTCCACGTGCAGACATGCTCCCAGGTGCCTGTGGCAAGGGGAAGGAAATGCCATACACTGACCTGGAAGAGACCACAGGGCCCAGGCACAGTCTAAACCCTTCCCTCAACCAGGCAGTTTTGCTAGCAGGAGTTCAACCCCAACGAACACAGCCCGGAGACCCGTGAGGCAAAAACGGCTTCCGACGAACAATAGGCGCTCGCTGTGGAAAACCTATCCCAAGTGGGGGTAGCCAGCTCAACAAAATGCCACACACCCAGGTGTAAGAAACAATATTGCCCAGCGATGGTCTAAGCCCTTCACCTCGTCCCTGTGCTTTGTGGAGCCGGGGGGACACCCGAGGCCCACGGCCCTGTGACCACTTTGTAAAAAGCCAGCTTCCCACGGAAACAGTTTTCCTGAGGTGCAGACCCTCTCACAAGTGGTTGTGGCAAGGAAAAGTAAATGCCCTCCACTTCTCTGGAAGAAACCACAGTGCCCAGCCATGTTCTAAGCCCTCCCATCCTCCCTGGGCTTCTGGCAACAGGAGTGAAAAGAGAGGAGCAGAGCACTGGGACCCGTTTGACAAAAACAGGCTTCCCACGGGAAAGTCTTTCTCCACGTGCAGACATGCTCCCAGGTGCCTGTGGCAAGGGGAAGGAAATGCCATACACTGACCTGGAAGAGACCACAGGGCCCAGGCACATTCTGAACCCTTCCCTCAACCCGGCGGTTTTGCTAGCAGGCGTTCAAACCCAACGAACACAGCCCAGAGACCCCTGGGGCAAAAACGGCTTCCGACGAACAAGAGGTGCTTGCTGTGGAACACCTATCCCAAGTGGGGGTAGCCAGCTCAACAAAATCCACACACCCAGGTGTAAGAAACAACATTGCCCAGGCATGGTCTAAGCCCCTCACCTCGTCCCTGTGCTTTGGGGAGCCGGAGGGACACCCGAGGCCCACGGCCCTGAGACCCCTTTTCAAAAAGCCAGCTTCCCACGGAAACAGTTTTCCTGAGGTGCAGACCCTCTCACAAGTGGTTGTGGCAAGGTAAAGCAAATGCCCTCCACTTCTCTGGAAGAAACCACAGTGCCCAGCCGTGTTCTAAGCCCTGCCATCCTCCCTGGGCTTCTGGCAGCAGGAGTGAAAAGAGAGGAGCAGAGCACTGGGACCCGTTTGACAAAAACAGGCTTCCCACGGCAAAGTCTTTCTCCACGTGCAGACATGCTCCCAGGTGCCTGTGGCAAGGGGAAGGAAATGCCATACACTGACCTGGAAGAGACCACAGGGCCCAGGCACAGTCTGAACCCTTCCCTCAACCCGGCGGTTTTGCTAGCAGGAGTTCAACCCCAACGAACAAAGCCCGGAGACCCCTGGGGCAAAAACGGCTTCAGACGAACAATAGGTGCTTGCTGTGGAACACCTATCCCAAGTGGGGGTAGCCAGCTCAACAAAATGCCACACACCCAGGTGTAAGAAACAACATTGCCCAGGAATGGTCTAAGCCCCTCACCTCGTCCCTCTGCTTTGGGGAGCCGGAGGGACACCCGAGGCCCACGGCCCTGAGACCCCTTTGTAAAAAGCCAGCTTCCAACGGAAACAGTTTTCCTGAGGTGCAGACCCTCTCACAAGTCGTTGTGGCAAGGTAAAGCAAATGCCCTCCACTTCTCTGGAAGAAACCACAGTGCCCAGCCATGTTCTAAGCACTCCCATCCTCCCTGGGCTTCTGGCAGCAGAAGTGAAAAGAGAGGAGCAGAGCACTGGGACCCGTTTGACAAAAACCGGCTTCCCACCAGAAAGTCTTTCTCCACGTGCAGACATGCTCCCAGGTGCCTGTGGCAATGGGAAGGATATGCCATACACTGACCTGGAAGAGACCACAGGGCCCAGGCACAGTCTGAACCCTTCCCTCAACCCGGCGGTTTTGCTAGCAGTAGTTCAACCCCAACCAACAAAGCCCGGAGACCCCTGGGGCAAAAACGGCTTCCGACGAACAATAGGTACTTGCTGTGGAACACCTATCCCAAGTGGGGGTAGCCAGCTCAACAAAATGCCACACACCGAGGTGTAAGAAACAACATTGCCCAGGCATGGTCTAAGCCCCTCACCTCGTCCCTGTGCTTTGGGGAGCCGGAGGGACACCCGAGGCCCACGGCCCTGAGACCCCTTTGCAAAAAGCCAGCTTCCCACGGAAACAGTTTTCCTGAGGTGCAGACCCTCTCACAAGTGGTTGTGGCAAGGTAAAGCAAATGCCCTCCACTTCTCTGGAAGAAACCACAGTGCCCAGCCATGTTCTAAGCCCTCCCATCCTCCCTGGGCTTCTGGCAGCAGGAGTGAAAAGAGAGGAACAGAGCACTGGGACCCGTTTGACAAAAACCGGCTTCCCACGGGAAAGTCTTTCTCCACGTGCAGACATGCTCCCAGGTGCCTGTGGCAAGGGGAAGGAAATGCCATACACTGACCTGGAAGAGACCACAGGGCCCAGGCACAGTCTGAACCCTTCCCTCAACCCGGCGGTTTTGCTAGCAGGAGTTCAAACCCAACGAACGCAGCCCAGAGACCCCTGGGGCAAAAACGGCTTCCGACGTACAATGGGTGCTGGCTGTGGAACACCTATCCCAAGTGGGGGTAGCCAGCTCAACAAAATCCACACACCCAGGTGTAAGAAACAACATTGCCCAGGCATGGTCTAAGCCCTTCACCTCGTCCCTGTGCTTTGGGGAGGCGGAGGGACACCCGAGGCCCACGGCCCTGAGACCCCTTTTCAAAAAGCCGGCTTCCCACGGAAACAGTTTTCCTGAGGTGCAGACCCTCTCACAAGCGGTTGTGGCCAGGTAAAGCAAATGCCCTCCACTTCTCTGGAAGAAACCGCAGTGCCCAGCCATGTTCTAAGCCCTCCCATCTTCCCTGGGCTTCTGGCAGCAGGAGTGAAAAGAGAGGAGCAGAGCACTGGGACCCGTTTGACAAAAAAAGGCTTCCCACCGGAAAGTCTTTCTCCACGTGCAGACATGCTCCCAGGTGCCTGTGGCAAGGGGAAGGAAATGCCATACACTGACCTGGAAGAGACCACAGGGCCCAGGCACAGTCTGAACCCTTCCCTCAACCCGGCAGTTTTGGTAGCAGGAGTTCAACACCAACGAACACAGCCCGGAGACCCGTGAGGCAAAAACGGCTTCCGACGAACAATAGGCGCTCGCTGTGGAAAACCTATCCCAAGTGGGGGTAGCCAGCTCAACAAAATGCCACACACCCAGGTGTAAGAAACAACATTGCCCAGGCATGGTCTAAGCCCCTCACCTCGTCCCTGTGCTTTGGGGAGCCGGAGGAACACCCGAGGCCCACGGCCCTGAGACCCCTTTTCAAAAAGCCGGCTTCCCACGGAAACAGTTTTCCTGAGGTGCAGACCCTCTCACAAGTGGTTGTGGCAAGGTAAAGCAAATGCCCTCCATTTCTCTGGAAGAAACCACAGTGCCCAGCCATGTTCTAAGCCCTCCCATCCTCCCTGGGCTTCTGGCAGCAGGAGTGAAAAGAGAGGAGCAGAGCACTGGGACCCGTTTGACAAAAACCGGCTTCCCACGGGAAAGTTTTTCTCCACGTGCAGACATGCTCCCAGGTGCCTGTGGCAAGGGGAAGGAAATGCCATACACTGACCTGGAAGAGACCACAGGGCCCAGGCACAGTCTAAACCCTTCCCTCAACCAGGCAGTTTTGCTAGCAGGAGTTCAACCCCAACGAACACAGCCCGGAGACCCGTGAGGCAAAAATGGCTTCCAACGAACAATAGGCGCTCGCTGTGGAAAACCTATCCCAAGTGGGGGTAGCCAGCTCAACAAAATGCCACACACCCAGGTGTAAGAAACAACATTGCCCAGCGATGGTCTAAGCCCCTCACCTCGTCCCTGTGCTTTGTGGAGCCGGGGGGACACCCGAGGCCCACGGCCCTGTGACCACTTTGCAAAAAGCCAGCTTCCCACGGAAACAGTTTTCCTGAGGTGCAGACCCTCTCACAAGTGGTTGTGGCAAGGAAAAGCAAATGCCCTCCACTTCTCTGGAAGAAACCACAGTGCCCAGCCATGTTCTAAGCCCTCCCATCCTCCCTGGGCTTCTGGCAACAGGAGTGAAAAGAGAGGAGCAGAGCACTGGGACCCGTTTGACAAAAACAGGCTTCCCACGGGAAAGTCTTTCTCCACGTGAAGACATGCTCCCAGGTGCCTGTGGCAAGGGGAAGGAAATGCCATACACTGACCTGGAAGAGACCACAGGGCCCAGGCACAGTCTGAACCCTTCCCTCAACCCGGCGGTTTTGCTAGCAGGCGTTCAAACCCAACGAACACAGCCCAGAGACCCCTGGGGCAAAAACGGCTTCCGACGAACAAGAGGTGCTTGCTGTGGAACACCTATCCCAAGTGGGGGTAGCCAGCTCAACAAAATCCACACACCCAGGTGTAAGAAACAACATTGCCCAGGCATGGTCTAAGCCCCTCACCTCGTCCCTGTGCTTTGGGGAGCCGGAGGGACACCCGAGGCCCACGGCCCTGAGACCCCTTTGTAAAAAGCCGGCTTCCCACGGAAAGAGTTTTCATTAGGTGCAGACCCTCTCACAAGTGGTTGTGGCAAGGTAAAGCAAATGCCCTCCACTTCTCTGGAAGAAACCGCAGTGCCCAGCCATGTTCTAAGCCCTCCAATCTTCCCTGGGCTTCTGGCAGCAGGAGTGAAAAGAGAGGAGCAGAGCACTGGGACCCGTTTGACAAAAACCGGCTTCCCACCGGAAAGTCTTTCTCCACGTGCAGACACGCTCCAAGGTGCCTGTGGCAAGGGGAAGGAAATGCCATACACTGACCTGGAAGAGACCACAGGGCCCAGGCACAGTCTAAACCCTTCCCTCAACCCGGCAGTTTTGCTAGCAGGAGTTCAACCCCAACGAACACAGCCCGGAGACCCGTGAGGCAAAAACGGCTTCCGACGAACAATAGGCGCTCGGTGTGGAAAACCTATCCCAACTGCGGGTAGCCAGCTCAACAAAATGCCACACACCCAGGTGTAAGAAACAACATTGCCCAGGCATGGTCTAAGCCCCTCACCTCGTCCCTGTGCTTTGGGGAGCCGGAGGGACACCCGAGGCCCACGGCCCTGAGACCCCTTTGCAAAAAGCCAGCTTCCCACGGAAACAGTTTTCCTGAGGTGCAGACCCTCTCACAAGTGGTTGTGGCAAGGTAAAGCAAATGCCCTCCACTTCTCTGGAAGAAACCACAGTGCCCAGCCATGTTCTAAGCCCTCCCATCCTCCCTGGGCTTCTGGCAGCAGGAGTGAAAAGAGAGGAGCAGAGCACTGGGACCCGTTTGACAAAAACCGGCTTCCCACGGGAAAGTCTTTCTCCACATGCAGACATGCTCCCAGGTGCCTGTGGCAAGGGGAAGGAAATGCCATACACTGACCTGGAAGAGACCACAGGGCCCAGGCACAGTCTGAACCCTTCCCTCAACCCGGCGGTTTTGCTAGCAGGAGTTCAACCCCAACGATCAAAGCCCGGAGACCCCTGGGGCAAAAACGGCTTCCGACGAACAATAGGTGCTTGCTGTGGAACACCTATCCCAAGTGGGGGTAGCCAGCTCAACAAAATGCCACACACCCAGATGTAAGAAACAACATTGCCCAGGCATGGTCTAAGCCCCTCACCTCGTCCCTGTGCTTTGGGGAGCCGGAGGGACACCCGAGGCCCACGGCCCTGAGACCCCTTTGCAAAAAGCCGGCTTCCCACGGAAACAGTTTTCCTGAGGTGCAGACCCTCTCACAAGTGGTTGTGGCAAGGTAAAGCAAATGCCCTCCACTTCTCTGGAAGAAACCACAGTGCCCAGCCATGTTCTAAGCCCTCCCATCCTCCCTGGGCTTCTGGCAGCAGGAGTGAAAAGAGAAGAGCAGAGCACTGGGACCCGTTTGACAAAAACCGGCTTCCCACGGGAAAGTCTTTCTCCACGTGCAGACATGCTCACAGGTGCCTGTGGCAAGGGGAAGGAAATGCCATACACTGACCTGGAAGAGACCACAGGGCCCAGGCACAGTCTGAACACTTCCCTCAACCCGGCGGTTTTGCTAGCAGGAGTTCAACTCCAACGAACAAAGCCCGGAGACCCCTGGGGCAAAAACGGCTTCCGATGAACAATAGGTGCTCGCTGTGGAACACCTATCCCAAGTGGGGCTAGCCAGCTCAACAAAATGCCACACACCCAGGTGTAAGAAACAACATTGCCCAGGCATGGTCTAAGCCCCTCACCTCGTCCCTGTGCTTTGGGGAGCCGGAGGGACACCCGAGGCCCACGGCCCTGAGACCCCTTTGCAAAAAGCCGGCTTCCCACGGAAACAGTTTTCCTGAGGTGCAGACCCTCTCACAAGTGGTTGTGGCAAGGTAAAGCAAATGCCCTCCACTTCTCTGGAAGAAACCACAGTGCCCAGCCATGTTCTAAGCCCTCCCATCCTCCCTGGGCTTCTGGCAGCAGGAGTGAAAAGAGAGGAGCAGAGCACTGGGACCCGTTTACAAAAACCGGCTTCCCACGGGAAAGTCTTTCTCCACGTGCAGACATGCTCCCAGGTGCCTGTGGCAAGGGGAAGGAAATGCCATACACTGACCTGGAAGAGACCACAGGGCCCAGGCACAGTCTGAACACTTCCCTCAACCCGGCGGTTTTGCTAGCAGGAGTTCAACCCCAACGAACAAAGCCCGGAGACCCCTGGGGCAAAAACGGCTTCCAACGAACAATAGGTGCTTGCTGTAGAACACCTATCCCAAGTGGGGGAAGCCAGCTCAACAAAATGCCACACACCCAGGTGTAAGAAACAACATTGCCCAGGCATGGTCTAAGCCCCTCACCTCGTCCCTGTGCTTTGGGGAGCCGGAGGGACACCCGAGGCCCACGGCCCTGAGACCCCTTTGCAAAAAGCCGGCTTCCCACGGAAACAGTTTTCCTGAGGTGCAGACCCTCTCACAAGTGGTTGTGGCAAGGTAAAGCAAATGCCTTCCACTTCTCTGGAAGAAACCGCAGTGCCCAGCCATGTTCTAAGCCCTCCCATCCTCCCTGGGCTTCTGGCAGCAGGAGTGAAAAGAGAGGAGCAGAGCACTGGGACCCGTTTGACAAACACGGCTTCCCACGGGAAAGTCTTTCTCCACGTGAAGACATGCTCCCAGGTGCCTGGGGCAAGGGGAAGGAAATGCCATACACTGACCTGGAAGAGACCACAGGGCCCAGGCACAGTCTGAACCCTTCCCTCAACCCGGTGGTATTGCTAGCAGGAGTTCAACTCCAACGAACACAGCCCGGAGACCCCTGGGGCAAAAACGGCTTCCGACGAACAATAGGTGCTTGCTGTGGAACACCTATCCCAAGTGGGGGTAGCCAGCTCAACAAAATCCACACACCCAGGTGTAAGAAACAACATTGCCCAGGCATGGTCTAAGCCCCTCACCTCGTCCCTGTGCTTTGGGGAGCCGGAGGGACACCCGAGGCCCACGGCCCTGAGACCCCTTTGCAAAAAGCCAGCTTCCCACGCAAACAGTTTTTCTGAGGTGCAGACCCTCTCACAAGTGGTTGTGGCAAGGTAAAGCAAATGCCGTCAACTTCTCTGGAAGAAACCAGAGTGCCCAGCCATGTTCTAAGCCCTCCCATCCTCCCTGGGCTTCTGGCAGCAGGAGTGAAAAGAGAGGAGCAGAGCACTGGGACCCGTTTGACAAAAACCGGCTTCCCACGGGAAAGTCTTTCTCCACATGCAGACATGCTCCCAGGTGCCTGTGGCAAGGGGAAGGAAATGCCATACACTGACCTGGAAGAGACCACAGGGCCCAGGCACAGTCTGAACCCTTCCCTCAACCCGGCGGTTTTGCTAGCAGGAGTTCAACCCCAACGATCAAAGCCCGGAGACCCCTGGGGCAAAAACGGCTTCCGACGAACAATAGGTGCTCGCTGTGGAACACCTATCCCAAGTGGGGGTAGCCAGCTCAACAAAATGCCACACACCCAGATGTAAGAAACAACATTGCCCAGGCATGGTCTAAGCCCCTCACCTCGTCCCTGTGCTTTGGGGAGCCGGAGGGACACCCGAGGCCCACGGCCCTGAGACCCCTTTGCAAAAAGCCGGCTTCCCACGGAAACAGTTTTCCTGAGGTGCAGACCCTCTCACAAGTGGTTGTGGCAAGGTAAAGCAAATGCCCTCCACTTCTCTGGAAGAAACCACAGTGCCCAGCCATGTTCTAAGCCCTCCCATCCTCCCTGGGCTTCTGGCAGCAGGAGTGAAAAGAGAGGAGCAGAGCACTGGGACCCGTTTGACAAACACGGCTTCCCACGGGAAAGTCTTTCTCCACGTGAAGACATGCTCCCAGGTGCCTGGGGCAAGGGGAAGGAAATGCCATACACTGACCTGGAAGAGACCACAGGGCCCAGGCACAGTCTGAACCCTTTCCTCAACCCGGTGGTATTGCTAGCAGGAGTTCAACTCCAACGAACACAGCCCGGAGACCCCTGGGGCAAAAACGGCTTCCGACGAACAATAGGTGCTTGCTGTGGAACACCTATCCCAAGTGGGGGTAGCCAGCTCAACAAAATCCACACACCCAGGTGTAAGAAACAACATTGCCCAGGCATGGTCTAAGCCCCTCACCTCGTCCCTGTGCTTTGGGGAGCCGGAGGGACACCCGAGGCCCACGGCCCTGAGACCCCTTTGCAAAAAGCCAGCTTCCCACGCAAACAGTTTTTCTGAGGTGCAGACCCTCTCACAAGTGGTTGTGGCAAGGTAAAGCAAATGCCGTCAACTTCTCTGGAAGAAACCAGAGTGCCCAGCCATGTTCTAAGCCCTCCCATCCTCCCTGGGCTTCTGGCAGCAGGAGTGAAAAGAGAGGAGCAGAGCACTGGGACCCGTTTGACAAAAACCGGCTTCCCACGGGAAAGTCTTTCTCCACATGCAGACATGCTCCCAGGTGCCTGTGGCAAGGGGAAGGAAATGCCATACACTGACCTGGAAGAGACCACAGGGCCCAGGCACAGTCTGAACCCTTCCCTCAACCCGGCGGTTTTGCTAGCAGGAGTTCAACCCCAACGATCAAAGCCCGGAGACCCCTGGGGCAAAAACGGCTTCCGACGAACAATAGGTGCTTGCTGTGGAACACCTATCCCAAGTGGGGGTAGCCAGCTCAACAAAATGCCACACACCCAGATGTAAGAAACAACATTGCCCAGGCATGGTCTAAGCCCCTCACCTCGTCCCTGTGCTTTGGGGAGCCGGAGGGACACCCGAGGCCCACGGCCCTGAGACCCCTTTGCAAAAAGCCGGCTTCCCACGGAAACAGTTTTCCTGAGGTGCAGACCCTCTCACAAGTGGTTGTGGCAAGGTAAAGCAAATGCCCTCCACTTCTCTGGAAGAAACCACAGTGCCCAGCCATGTTCTAAGCCCTCCCATCCTCCCTGGGCTTCTGGCAGCAGAAGTGAAAAGAGAAGAGCAGAGCACTGGGACCCGTTTGACAAAAACCGGCTTCCCACGGGAAAGTCTTTCTCCACGTGCAGACATGCTCACAGGTGCCTGTGGCAAGGGGAAGGAAATGCCATACACTGACCTGGAAGAGACCACAGGGCCCAGGCACAGTCTGAACACTTCCCTCAACCCGGCGGTTTTGCTAGCAGGAGTTCAACTCCAACGAACAAAGCCCGGAGACCCCTGGGGCAAAAACGGCTTTCGACGAACAATAGGTGCTCGCTGTGGAACACCTATCCCAAGTGGGGCTAGCCAGCTCAACAAAATGCCACACACCCAGGTGTAAGAAACAACATTGCCCAGGCATGGTCTAAGCCCCTCACCTCGTCCCTGTGCTTTGGGGAGCCGGAGGGACACCCGAGGCCCACGGCCCTGAGACCCCTTTGCAAAAAGCCAGCTTCCCACGGAAACAGTTTTCCTGAGGTGCAGACCCTCTCACAAGTGGTTGTGGCAAGGTAAAGCAAATGCCCTCCACTTCTCTGGAAGAAACCACAGTGCCCAGCCATGTTCTAAGCCCTCCCATCCTCCCTGGGCTTCTGGCAGCAGGAGTGAAAAGAGAGGAGCAGAGCACTGGGACCCGTTTACAAAAACCGGCTTCCCACGGGAAAGTCTTTCTCCACGTGCAGACATGCTCCCAGGTGCCTGTGGCAAGGGGAAGGAAATGCCATACACTGACCTGGAAGAGACCACAGGGCCCAGGCACAGTCTGAACCCTTCCCTCAACCCGGCGGTTTTGCTAGCAGGAGTTCAACCCCAACGAACAAAGCCCGGAGACCCCTGGGGCAAAAACGGCTTCCGACGAACAATAGGTGCTTGCTGTGGAACACCTATCCCAAGTGGGGGTAGCCAGCTCAACAAAATGCCACACACCCAGGTGTAAGAAACAACATTGCCCAGGCATGGTCTAAGCCCCTCACCTCGTCCCTGTGCTTTGGGGAGCCGGAGGGACACCCGAGGCCCACGGCCCTGAGACCCCTTTGCAAAAAGCCGGCTTCCCACGGAAACAGTTTTCCTGAGGTGCAGACCCTCTCACAAGTCGTTGTGGCAAGGTAAAGCAAATGCCCTCCACTTCTCTGGAAGAAACCACAGTACCCAGCCATGTTCTAAGCCCTCCCATCCTCCCTGGGCTTCTGGCAGCAGGAGTGAAAAGAGAGGAGCAGAGCACTGGGACCCGTTTGACAAAAACCGGCTTCCCACGGGAAAGTCTTTCTCCACGTGCAGACATGCTCCCAGGTGCCTGTGGCAAGGGGAAGGAAATGCCATACACTGACCTGGAAGAGACCACAGGGCCCAGGCACAGTCTGAACCCTTCCCTCAACCCGGCTGTTTTGCTAGCAGGAGTTCAACCCCAACGAACAAAGCCCGGAGACCCCTGGGGCAAAAACGGCTTCCGACGAACAATAGGTGCTTGCTGTAGAACACCTATCCCAAGTGGGGGAAGCCAGCTCAACAAAATGCCACACACCCAGGTGTAAGAAACAACATTGCCCAGGCATGGTCTAAGCCCCTCACCTCGTCCCTGTGCTTTGGGGAGCCGGAGGGACACCCGAGGCCCACGGCCCTGAGACCCCTTTGCAAAAAGCCGGCTTCCCACGGAAACAGTTTTCCTGAGGTGCAGACCCTCTCACAAGTGGTTGTGGCAAGGTAAAGCAAATGCCTTCCACTTCTCTGGAAGAAACCGCAGTGCCCAGCCATGTTCTAAGCCCTCCCATCCTCCCTGGGCTTCTGGCAGCAGGAGTGAAAAGAGAGGAGCAGAGCACTGGGACCCGTTTGACAAACACGGCTTCCCACGGGAAAGTCTTTCTCCACGTGAAGACATGCTCCCAGGTGCCTGGGGCAAGGGGAAGGAAATGCCATACACTGACCTGGAAGAGACCACAGGGCCCAGGCACAGTCTGAACCCTTCCCTCAACCCGGTGGTATTGCTAGCAGGAGTTCAACTCCAACGAACACAGCCCAGAGACCCCTGGGGCAAAAACGGCTTCCGACGAACAATAGGTGCTTGCTGTGGAACACCTATCCCAAGTGGGGGTAGCCAGCTCAACAAAATCCACACACCCAGGTGTAAGAAACAACATTGCCCAGGCATGGTCTAAGCCCCTCACCTCGTCCCTGTGCTTTGGGGAGCCGGAGGGACACCCGAGGCCCACGGCCCTGAGACCCCTTTGCAAAAAGCCAGCTTCCCACGGAAACAGTTTTTCTGAGGTGCAGACCCTCTCACAAGTGGTTGTGGCAAGGTAAAGCAAATGCCGTCAACTTCTCTGGAAGAAACCAGAGTGCCCAGCCATGTTCTAAGCCCTCCCATCCTCCCTGGGCTTCTGGCAGCAGGAGTGAAAAGAGAGGAGCAGAGCACTGGGACCCGTTTGACAAAAACCGGCTTCCCACGGGAAAGTCTTTCTCCACATGCAGACATGCTCCCAGGTGCCTGTGGCAAGGGGAAGGAAATGCCATACACTGACCTGGAAGAGACCACAGGGCCCAGGCACAGTCTGAACCCTTCCCTCAACCCGGCGGTTTTGCTAGCAGGAGTTCAACCCCAACGATCAAAGCCCGGAGACCCCTGGGGCAAAAACGGCTTCCGACGAACAATAGGTGCTTGCTGTGGAACACCTATCCCAAGTGGGGGTAGCCAGCTCAACAAAATGCCACACACCCAGATGTAAGAAACAACATTGCCCAGGCATGGTCTAAGCCCCTCACCTCGTCCCTGTGCTTTGGGGAGCCGGAGGGACACCCGAGGCCCACGGCCCTGAGACCCCTTTGCAAAAAGCCGGCTTCCCACGGAAACAGTTTTCCTGAGGTGCAGACCCTCTCACAAGTGGTTGTGGCAAGGTAAAGCAAATGCCCTCCACTTCTCTGGAAGAAACCACAGTGCCCAGCCATGTTCTAAGCCCTCCCATCCTCCCTGGGCTTCTGGCAGCAGGAGTGAAAAGAGAAGAGCAGAGCACTGGGACCCGTTTGACAAAAACCGGCTTCCCACGGGAAAGTCTTTCTCCACGTGCAGACATGCTCACAGGTGCCTGTGGCAAGGGGAAGGAAATGCCATACACTGACCTGGAAGAGACCACAGGGCCCAGGCACAGTCTGAACACTTCCCTCAACCCGGCGGTTTTGCTAGCAGGAGTTCAACTCCAACGAACACAGCCCGGAGACCCCTGGGGCAAAAACGGCTTCCGACGAACAATAGGTGCTCGCTGTGGAACACCTATCCCAAGTGGGGCTAGCCAGCTCAACAAAATGCCACACACCCAGGTGTAAGAAACAACATTGCCCAGGCATGGTCTAAGCCCCTCACCTCGTCCCTGTGCTTTGGGGAGCCGGAGGGACACCCGAGGCCCACGGCCCTGAGACCCCTTTGCAAAAAGCCAGCTTCCCACGGAAACAGTTTTCCTGAGGTGCAGACCCTCTCACAAGTGGTTGTGGCAAGGTAAAGCAAATGCCCTCCACTTCTCTGGAAGAAACCACAGTGTCCAGCCATGTTCTAAGCCCTCCCATCCTCCCTGGGCTTCTGGCAGCAGGAGTGAAAAGAGAGGAGCAGAGCACTGGGACCCGTTTACAATAACCGGCTTCCCACGGGAAAGTCTTTCTCCACGTGCAGACATGCTCCCAGGTGCCTGTGGCAAGGGGAAGGAAATGCCATACACTGACCTGGAAGAGACCACAGGGCCCAGGCACAGTCTGAACCCTTCCCTCAACCCGGCGGTTTTGCTAGCAGGAGTTCAACCCCAACGAACAAAGCCCGGAGACCCCTGGGGCAAAAACGGCTTCCGACGAACAATAGGTGCTTGCTGTGGAACACCTATCCCAAGTGGGGGTAGCCAGCTCAACAAAATGCCACACACCCAGGTGTAAGAAACAACATAGCCCAGGCATGGTCTAAGCCCCTCACCTCGTCCCTGTGCTTTGGGGAGCCGGAGGGACACCCGAGGCCCACGGCCCTGAGACCCCTTTGCAAAAAGCCGGCTTCCCACGGAAACAGTTTTCCTGAGGTGCAGACCCTCTCACAAGTCGTTGTGGCAAGGTAAAGCAAATGCCCTCCACTTCTCTGGAAGAAACCACAGTACCCAGCCATGTTCTAAGCCCTCCCATCCTCCCTGGGCTTCTGGCAGCAGGAGTGAAAAGAGAGGAGCAGAGCACTGGGACCCGTTTGACAAAAACCGGCTTCCCACGGGAAAGTCTTTCTCCACGTGCAGACATGCTCCCAGGTGCCTGTGGCAAGGGGAAGGAAATGCCATACACTGACCTGGAAGAGACCACAGGGCCCAGGCACAGTCTGAACCCTTCCCTCAACCCGGCTGTTTTGCTAGCAGGAGTTCAACCCCAACGATCAAAGCCCGGAGACCCCTGGGGCAAAAACGGCTTCCGACGAACAAGAGGTGCTTGCTGTGGAACACCTATCCCAAGTGGGGGTAGCCAGCTCAACAAAATCCACACACCCAGGTGTAAGAAACAACATTGCCCAGGCATGGTCTAAGCCCCTCACCTCGTCCCTGTGCTTTGGGGAGCCGGAGGGACACCCGAGGCCCACGGCCCTGAGACCCCTTTGTAAAAAGCCGGCTTCCCACGGAAAGAGTTTTCATTAGGTGCAGACCCTCTCACAAGTGGTTGTGGCAAGGTAAAGCAAATGCCCTCCACTTCTCTGGAAGAAACCGCAGTGCCCAGCCATGTTCTAAGCCCTCCAATCTTCCCTGGGCTTCTGGCAGCAGGAGTGAAAAGAGAGGAGCAGAGCACTGGGACCCGTTTGACAAAAACCGGCTTCCCACCGGAAAGTCTTTCTCCACGAGCAGACACGCTCCAAGGTGCCTGTGGCAAGGGGAAGGAAATGCCATACACTGACCTGGAAGAGACCACAGGGCCCAGGCACAGTCTAAACCCTTCCCTCAACCCGGCAGTTTTGCTAGCAGGAGTTCAACCCCAACGAACACAGCCCGGAGACCCGTGAGGCAAAAACGGCTTCCGACGAACAATAGGCGCTCGGTGTGGAAAACCTATCCCAACTGCGGGTAGCCAGCTCAACAAAATGCCACACACCCAGGTGTAAGAAACAACATTGCCCAGGCATGGTCTAAGCCCCTCACCTCGTCCCTGTGCTTTGGGGAGCCGGAGGGACACCCGAGGCCCACGGCCCTGAGACCCCTTTGCAAAAAGCCAGCTTCCCACGGAAACAGTTTTCCTGAGGTGCAGACCCTCTCACAAGTGGTTGTGGCAAGGTAAAGCAAATGCCCTCCACTTCTCTGGAAGAAACCACAGTGCCCAGCCATGTTCTAAGCCCTCCCATCCTCCCTGGGCTTCTGGCAGCAGGAGTGAAAAGAGAGGAGCAGAGCACTGGGACCCGTTTGACAAAAACCGGCTTCCCACGGGAAAGTCTTTCTCCACATGCAGACATGCTCCCAGGTGCCTGTGGCAAGGGGAAGGAAATGCCATACACTGACCTGGAAGAGACCACAGGGCCCAGGCACAGTCTGAACCCTTCCCTCAACCCGGCGGTTTTGCTAGCAGGAGTTCAACCCCAACGAACAAAGCCCGGAGACCCCTGGGGCAAAAACGGCTTCCGACGAACAATAGGTGCTTGCTGTGGAACACCTATCCCAAGTGGGGGTAGCCAGCTCAACAAAATGCCACACACCCAGGTGTAAGAAACAACATAGCCCAGGCATGGTCTAAGCCCCTCACCTCGTCCCTGTGCTTTGGGGAGCCGGAGGGACACCCGAGGCCCACGGCCCTGAGACCCCTTTGCAAAAAGCCGGCTTCCCACGGAAACAGTTTTCCTGAGGTGCAGACCCTCTCACAAGTGGTTGTGGCAAGGTAAAGCAAATGCCCTCCACTTCTCTGGAAGAAACCACAGTGCCCAGCCATGTTCTAAGCCCTCCCATCCTCCCTGGGCTTCTGGCAGCAGGAGTGAAAAGAGAAGAGCAGAGCACTGGGACCCGTTTGACAAAAACCGGCTTCCCACGGGAAAGTCTTTCTCCACGTGCAGACATGCTCACAGGTGCCTGTGGCAAGGGGAAGGAAATGCCATACACTGACCTGGAAGAGACCACAGGGCCCAGGCACAGTCTGAACACTTCCCTCAACCCGGCGGTTTTGCTAGCAGGAGTTCAACTCCAACGAACAAAGCCCGGAGACCCCTGGGGCAAAAACGGCTTCCGACGAACAATAGGTGCTCCCTGTGGAACACCTATCCCAAGTGGGGCTAGCCAGCTCAACAAAATGCCACACACCCAGGTGTAAGAAACAACATTGCCCAGGCATGGTCTAAGCCCCTCACCTCGTCCCTGTGCTTTGGGGAGCCGGAGGGACACCCGAGGCCCACGGCCCTGAGACCCCTTTGCAAAAAGCCGGCTTCCCACGGAAACAGTTTTCCTGAGGTGCAGACCCTCTCACAAGTGGTTGTGGCAAGGTAAAGCAAATGCCCTCCACTTCTCTGGAAGAAACCACAGTGCCCAGCCATGTTCTAAGCCCTCCCATCCTCCCTGGGCTTCTGGCAGCAGGAGTGAAAAGAGAGGAGCAGAGCACTGGGACCCGTTTACAAAAACCGGCTTCCCACGGGAAAGTCTTTCTCCACGTGCAGACATGCTCCCAGGTGCCTGTGGCAAGGGGAAGGAAATGCCATACACTGACCTGGAAGAGACCACAGGGCCCAGGCACAGTCTGAACACTTCCCTCAACCCGGCGGTTTTGCTAGCAGGAGTTCAACCCCAACGAACAAAGCCCGGAGACCCCTGGGGCAAAAACGGCTTCCGACGAACAATAGGTGCTTGCTGTGGAACACCTATGCCAAGTGGGGGTAGCCAGCTCAACAAAATGCCACACACCCAGGTGTAAGAAACAACATTGCCCAGGCATGGTCTAAGCCCCTCACCTCGTCCCTGTGCTTTGGGGAGCCGGAGGGGCACCCGAGGCCCACGGCCCTGAGACCCCTTTGCAAAAAGCCGGCTTCCCACGGAAACAGTTTTCCTGAGGTGCAGACCCTCTCACAAGTCGTTGTGGCAAGGTAAAGCAAATGCCCTCCACTTCTCTGGAAGAAACCACAGTACCCAGCCATGTTCTAAGCCCTCCCATCCTCCCTGGGCTTCTGGCAGCAGGAGTGAAAAGAGAGGAGCAGAGCACTGGGACCCGTTTGACAAAAACCGGCTTCCCACGGGAAAGTCTTTCTCCACGTGCAGACATGCTCCCAGGTGCCTGTGGCAAGGGGAAGGAAATGCCATACACTGACCTGGAAGAGACCACAGGGCCCAGGCACAGTCTGAACCCTTCCCTCAACCTGGCGGTTTTGCTAGCAGGAGTTCAACCCCAACGAACAAAGCCCGGAGACCCCTGGGGCAAAAACGGCTTCCGACGAACAATAGGTGCTTGCTGTGGAACACCTATCCCAAGTGGGGGTAGCCAGCTCAACAAAATGCCACACACCCAGGTGTAAGAAACAACATTGCCCAGGCATGGTCTAAGCCCCTCACCTCGTCCCTGTGCTTTGGGGAGCCGGAGGGACACCCGAGGCCCACGGCCCTGAGACCCCTTTGCAAAAAGCCGGCTTCCCACGGAAACAGTTTTCCTGAGGTGCAGACCCTCTCACAAGTGGTTGTGGCAAGGTAAAGCAAATGCCCTCCACTTCTCTGGAAGAAACCACAGTGCCCAGCCATGTTCTAAGCCCTCCCATCCTCCCTGGGCTTCTGGCAGCAGGAGTGAAAAGAGAAGAGCAGAGCACTGGGACCCGTTTGACAAAAACCGGCTTCCCACGGGAAAGTCTTTCTCCACGTGCAGACATGCTCCCAGGTGCCTGTGGCAAGGGGAAGGAAATGCCATACACTGACCTGGAAGAGACCACAGGGCCCAGGCACAGTCTGAACCCTTCCCTCAACCTGGCTGTTTTGCTAGCAGGAGTTCAACCCCAACGAACAAAGCCCGGAGACCCCTGGGGCAAAAACGGCTTCCGACGAACAATAGGTGCTTGCTGTAGAACACCTATCCCAAGTGGGGGAAGCCAGCTCAACAAAATGCCACACACCCAGGTGTAAGAAACAACATTGCCCAGGCATGGTCTAAGCCCCTCACCTCGTCCCTGTGCTTTGGGGAGCCGGAGGGACACCCGAGGCCCACGGCCCTGAGACCCCTTTGCAAAAAGCCGGCTTCCCACGGAAACAGTTTTCCTGAGGTGCAGACCCTCTCACAAGTGGTTGTGGCAAGGTAAAGCAAATGCCTTCCACTTCTCTGGAAGAAACCGCAGTGCCCAGCCATGTTCTAAGCCCTCCCATCCTCCCTGGGCTTCTGGCAGCAGGAGTGAAAAGAGAAGAGCAGAGCACTGGGACCCGTTTGACAAAAACCGGCTTCCCACGGGAAAGTCTTTCTCCACGTGCAGACATGCTCCCAGGTGCCTGTGGCAAGGGGAAGGAAATGCCATACACTGACCTGGAAGAGACCACAGGGCCCAGGCACAGTCTGAACCCTTCCCTCAACCCGGCTGTTTTGCTAGCAGGAGTTCAACCCCAACGAACAAAGCCCGGAGACCCCTGGGGCAAAAACGGCTTCCGACGAACAATAGGTGCTTGCTGTAGAACACCTATCTCAAGTGGGGGAAGCCAGCTCAACAAAATGCCACACACCCAGGTGTAAGAAACAACATTGCCCAGGCATGGTCTAAGCCCCTCACCTCGTCCCTGTGCTTTGGGGAGCCGGAGGGACACCCGAGGCCCACGGCCCTGAGACCCCTTTGCAAAAAGCCGGCTTCCCACGGAAACAGTTTTCCTGAGGTGCAGACCCTCTCACAAGTCGTTGTGGCAAGGTAAAGCAAATGCCTTCCACTTCTCTGGAAGAAACCGCAGTGCCCAGCCATGTTCTAAGCCCTCCCATCCTCCCTGGGCTTCTGGCAGCAGGAGTGAAAAGAGAGGAGCAGAGCACTGGGACCCGTTTGACAAACACGGCTTCCCACGGGAAAGTCTTTCTCCACGTGAAGACATGCTCCCAGGTGCCTGGGGCAAGGGGAAGGAAATGCCATACACTGACCTGGAAGAGACCACAGGGCCCAGGCACAGTCTGAACCCTTCCCTCAACCCGGTGGTATTGCTAGCAGGAGTTCAACTCCAACGAACACAGCCCGGAGACCCCTGGGGCAAAAACGGCTTCCGACGAACAATAGGTGCTTGCTGTGGAACACCTATCCCAAGTGGGGGTAGCCAGCTCAACAAAATCCACACACCCAGGTGTAAGAAACAACATTGCCCAGGCATGGTCTAAGCCCCTCACCTCGTCCCTGTGCTTTGGGGAGCCGGAGGGACACCCGAGGCCCACGGCCCTGAGACCCCTTTGCAAAAAGCCAGCTTCCCACGCAAACAGTTTTTCTGAGGTGCAGACCCTCTCACAAGTGGTTGTGGCAAGGTAAAGCAAATGCCGTCAACTTCTCTGGAAGAAACCAGAGTGCCCAGCCATGTTCTAAGCCCTCCCATCCTCCCTGGGCTTCTGGCAGCAGGAGTGAAAAGAGAGGAGCAGAGCACTGGGACCCGTTTGACAAAAACCGGCTTCCCACGGGAAAGTCTTTCTCCACATGCAGACATGCTCCCAGGTGCCTGTGGCAAGGGGAAGGAAATGCCATACACTGACCTGGAAGAGACCACAGGGCCCAGGCACAGTCTGAACCCTTCCCTCAACCCGGCGGTTTTGCTAGCAGGAGTTCAACCCCAACGATCAAAGCCCGGAGACCCCTGGGGCAAAAACGGCTTCCGACGAACAATAGGTGCTTGCTGTGGAACACCTATCCCAAGTGGGGGTAGCCAGCTCAACAAAATGCCACACACCCAGATGTAAGAAACAACATTGCCCAGGCATGGTCTAAGCCCCTCACCTCGTCCCTGTGCTTTGGGGAGCCGGAGGGACACCCGAGGCCCACGGCCCTGAGACCCCTTTGCAAAAAGCCGGCTTCCCACGGAAACAGTTTTCCTGAGGTGCAGACCCTCTCACAAGTGGTTGTGGCAAGGTAAAGCAAATGCCCTCCACTTCTCTGGAAGAAACCACAGTGCCCAGCCATGTTCTAAGCCCTCCCATCCTCCCTGGGCTTCTGGCAGCAGGAGTGAAAAGAGAGGAGCAGAGCACTGGGACCCGTTTGACAAACACGGCTTCCCACGGGAAAGTCTTTCTCCACGTGAAGACATGCTCCCAGGTGCCTGGGGCAAGGGGAAGGAAATGCCATACACTGACCTGGAAGAGACCACAGGGCCCAGGCACAGTCTGAACCCTTTCCTCAACCCGGTGGTATTGCTAGCAGGAGTTCAACTCCAAGGAACACAGCCCGGAGACCCCTGGGGCAAAAACGGCTTCCGACGAACAATAGGTGCTTGCTGTGGAACACCTATCCCAATTGGGGGTAGCCAGCTCAACAAAATCCACACACCCAGGTGTAAGAAACAACATTGCCCAGGCATGGTCTAAGCCCCTCACCTCGTCCCTGTGCTTTGGGGAGCCGGAGGGACACCCGAGGCCCACGGCCCTGAGACCCCTTTGCAAAAAGCCAGCTTCCCACGCAAACAGTTTTTCTGAGGTGCAGACCCTCTCACAAGTGGTTGTGGCAAGGTAAAGCAAATGCCGTCAACTTCTCTGGAAGAAACCAGAGTGCCCAGCCATGTTCTAAGCCCTCCCATCCTCCCTGGGCTTCTGGCAGCAGGAGTGAAAAGAGAGGAGCAGAGCACTGGGACCCGTTTGACAAAAACCGGCTTCCCACGGGAAAGTCTTTCTCCACATGCAGACATGCTCCCAGGTGCCTGTGGCAAGGGGAAGGAAATGCCATACACTGACCTGGAAGAGACCACAGGGCCCAGGCACAGTCTGAACCCTTCCCTCAACCCGGCGGTTTTGCTAGCAGGAGTTCAACCCCAACGATCAAAGCCCGGAGACCCCTGGGGCAAAAACGGCTTCCGACGAACAATAGGTGCTTGCTGTGGAACACCTATCCCAAGTGGGGGTAGCCAGCTCAACAAAATGCCACACACCCAGATGTAAGAAACAACATTGCCCAGGCATGGTCTAAGCCCCTCACCTCGTCCCTGTGCTTTGGGGAGCCGGAGGGACACCCGAGGCCCACGGCCCTGAGACCCCTTTGCAAAAAGCCGGCTTCCCACGGAAACAGTTTTCCTGAGGTGCAGACCCTCTCACAAGTGGTTGTGGCAAGGTAAAGCAAATGCCCTCCACTTCTCTGGAAGAAACCACAGTGCCCAGCCATGTTCTAAGCCCTCCCATCCTCCCTGGGCTTCTGGCAGCAGAAGTGAAAAGAGAAGAGCAGAGCACTGGGACCCGTTTGACAAAAACCGGCTTCCCACGGGAAAGTCTTTCTCCACGTGCAGACATGCTCACAGGTGCCTGTGGCAAGGGGAAGGAAATGCCATACACTGACCTGGAAGAGACCACAGGGCCCAGGCACAGTCTGAACACTTCCCTCAACCCGGCGGTTTTGCTAGCAGGAGTTCAACTCCAACGAACAAAGCCCGGAGACCCCTGGGGCAAAAACGGCTTTCGACGAACAATAGGTGCTCGCTGTGGAACACCTATCCCAAGTGGGGCTAGCCAGCTCAACAAAATGCCACACACCCAGGTGTAAGAAACAACATTGCCCAGGCATGGTCTAAGCCCCTCACCTCGTCCCTGTGCTTTGGGGAGCCGGAGGGACACCCGAGGCCCACGGCCCTGAGACCCCTTTGCAAAAAGCCAGCTTCCCACGGAAACAGTTTTCCTGAGGTGCAGACCCTCTCACAAGTGGTTGTGGCAAGGTAAAGCAAATGCCCTCCACTTCTCTGGAAGAAACCACAGTGCCCAGCCATGTTCTAAGCCCTCCCATCCTCCCTGGGCTTCTGGCAGCAGGAGTGAAAAGAGAGGAGCAGAGCACTGGGACCCGTTTACAAAAACCGGCTTCCCACGGGAAAGTCTTTCTCCACGTGCAGACATGCTCCCAGGTGCCTGTGGCAAGGGGAAGGAAATGCCATACACTGACCTGGAAGAGACCACAGGGCCCAGGCACAGTCTGAACCCTTCCCTCAACCCGGCGGTTTTGCTAGCAGGAGTTCAACCCCAACGAACAAAGCCCGGAGACCCCTGGGGCAAAAACGGCTTCCGACGAACAATAGGTGCTTGCTGTGGAACACCTATCCCAAGTGGGGGTAGCCAGCTCAACAAAATGCCACACACCCAGGTGTAAGAAACAACATTGCCCAGGCATGGTCTAAGCCCCTCACCTCGTCCCTGTGCTTTGGGGAGCCGGAGGGACACCCGAGGCCCACGGCCCTGAGACCCCTTTGCAAAAAGCCGGCTTCCCACGGAAACAGTTTTCCTGAGGTGCAGACCCTCTCACAAGTCGTTGTGGCAAGGTAAAGCAAATGCCCTCCACTTCTCTGGAAGAAACCACAGTACCCAGCCATGTTCTAAGCCCTCCCATCCTCCCTGGGCTTCTGGCAGCAGGAGTGAAAAGAGAGGAGCAGAGCACTGGGACCCGTTTGACAAAAACCGGCTTCCCACGGGAAAGTCTTTCTCCACGTTCAGACATGCTCCCAGGTGCCTGTGGCAAGGGGAAGGAAATGCCATACACTGACCTGGAAGAGACCACAGGGCCCAGGCACAGTCTGAACCCTTCCCTCAACCCGGCTGTTTTGCTAGCAGGAGTTCAACCCCAACGAACAAAGCCCGGAGACCCCTGGGGCAAAAACGGCTTCCGACGAACAATAGGTGCTTGCTGTAGAACACCTATCCCAAGTGGGGGAAGCCAGCTCAACAAAATGCCACACACCCAGGTGTAAGAAACAACATTGCCCAGGCATGGTCTAAGCCCCTCACCTCGTCCCTGTGCTTTGGGGAGCCGGAGGGACACCCGAGGCCCACGGCCCTGAGACCCCTTTGCAAAAAGCCGGCTTCCCACGGAAACAGTTTTCCTGAGGTGCAGACCCTCTCACAAGTGGTTGTGGCAAGGAAAAGCAAATGCCTTCCACTTCTCTGGAAGAAACCGCAGTGCCCAGCCATGTTCTAAGCCCTCCCATCCTCCCTGGGCTTCTGGCAGCAGGAGTGAAAAGAGAGGAGCAGAGCACTGGGACCCGTTTGACAAACACGGCTTCCCACGGGAAAGTCTTTCTCCACGTGAAGACATGCTCCCAGGTGCCTGGGGCAAGGGGAAGGAAATGCCATACACTGACCTGGAAGAGACCACAGGGCCCAGGCACAGTCTGAACCCTTCCCTCAACCCGGTGGTATTGCTAGCAGGAGTTCAACTCCAACGAACACAGCCCAGAGACCCCTGGGGCAAAAACGGCTTCCGACGAACAATAGGTGCTTGCTGTGGAACATCTATCCCAAGTGGGGGTAGCCAGCTCAACAAAATCCACACACCCAGGTGTAAGAAACAACATTGCCCAGGCATGGTCTAAGCCCCTCACCTCGTCCCTGTGCTTTGGGGAGCCGGAGGGACACCCGAGGCCCACGGCCCTGAGACCCCTTTGCAAAAAGCCAGCTTCCCACGCAAACAGTTTTTCTGAGGTGCAGACCCTCTCACAAGTGGTTGTGGCAAGGTAAAGCAAATGCCGTCAACTTCTCTGGAAGAAACCAGAGTGCCCAGCCATGTTCTAAGCCCTCCCATCCTCCCTGGGCTTCTGGCAGCAGGAGTGAAAAGAGAGGAGCAGAGCACTGGGACCCGTTTGACAAAAACCGGCTTCCCACGGGAAAGTCTTTCTCCACATGCAGACATGCTCCCAGGTGCCTGTGGCAAGGGGAAGGAAATGCCATACACTGACCTGGAAGAGACCACAGGGCCCAGGCACAGTCTGAACCCTTCCCTCAACCCGGCGGTTTTGCTAGCAGGAGTTCAACCCCAACGATCAAAGCCCGGAGACCCCTGGGGCAAAAACGGCTTCCGACGAACAATAGGTGCTTGCTGTGGAACACCTATCCCAAGTGGGGGTAGCCAGCTCAACAAAATGCCACACACCCAGATGTAAGAAACAACATTGCCCAGGCATGGTCTAAGCCCCTCACCTCGTCCCTGTGCTTTGGGGAGCCGGAGGGACACCCGAGGCCCACGGCCCTGAGACCCCTTTGCAAAAAGCCGGCTTCCCACGGAAACAGTTTTCCTGAGGTGCAGACCCTCTCACAAGTGGTTGTGGCAAGGTAAAGCAAATGCCCTCCACTTCTCTGGAAGAAACCACAGTGCCCAGCCATGTTCTAAGCCCTCCCATCCTCCCTGGGCTTCTGGCAGCAGGAGTGAAAAGAGAAGAGCAGAGCACTGGGACCCGTTTGACAAAAACCGGCTTCCCACGGGAAAGTCTTTCTCCACGTGCAGACATGCTCACAGGTGCCTGTGGCAAGGGGAAGGAAATGCCATACACTGACCTGGAAGAGACCACAGGGCCCAGGCACAGTCTGAACACTTCCCTCAACCCGGCGGTTTTGCTAGCAGGAGTTCAACTCCAACGAACAAAGCCCGGAGACCCCTGGGGCAAAAACGGCTTCCGACGAACAATAGGTGCTCGCTGTGGAACACCTATCCCAAGTGGGGCTAGCCAGCTCAACAAAATGCCACACACCCAGGTGTAAGAAACAACATTGCCCAGGCATGGTCTAAGCCCCTCACCTCGTCCCTGTGCTTTGGGGAGCCGGAGGGACACCCGAGGCCCACGGCCCTGAGACCCCTTTGCAAAAAGCCAGCTTCCCACGGAAACAGTTTTCCTGAGGTGCAGACCCTCTCACAAGTGGTTGTGGCAAGGTAAAGCAAATGCCCTCCACTTCTCTGGAAGAAACCACAGTGCCCAGCCATGTTCTAAGCCCTCCCATCCTCCCTGGGCTTCTGGCAGCAGGAGTGAAAAGAGAGGAGCAGAGCACTGGGACCCGTTTACAAAAACCGGCTTCCCACGGGAAAGTCTTTCTCCACGTGCAGACATGCTCCCAGGTGCCTGTGGCAAGGGGAAGGAAATGCCATACACTGACCTGGAAGAGACCACAGGGCCCAGGCACAGTCTGAACCCTTCCCTCAACCCGGCGGTTTTGCTAGCAGGAGTTCAACCCCAACGAACAAAGCCCGGAGACCCCTGGGGCAAAAACGGCTTCCGACGAACAATAGGTGCTTGCTGTGGAACACCTATCCCAAGTGGGGGTAGCCAGCTCAACAAAATGCCACACACCCAGGTGTAAGAAACAACATTGCCCAGGCATGGTCTAAGCCCCTCACCTCGTCCCTGTGCTTTGGGGAGCCGGAGGGACACCCGAGGCCCACGGCCCTGAGACCCCTTTGCAAAAAGTCGGCTTCCCACGGAAACAGTTTTCCTGAGGTGCAGACCCTCTCACAAGTGGTTGTGGCAAGGTAAAGCAAATGCCTTCCACTTCTCTGGAAGAAACCGCAGTGCCCAGCCATGTTCTAAGCCCTCCCATCCTCCCTGGGCTTCTGGCAGCAGGAGTGAAAAGAGAGGAGCAGAGCACTGGGACCCGTTTGACAAAAACCGGCTTCCCACGGGAAAGTCTTTCTCCACGTGCAGACATGCTCACAGGTGCCTGTGGCACGGGGAAGGAAATGCCATACACTGACCTGGAAGAGACCACAGGGCCCAGGCACAGTCTGAACCCTTCCCTCAACCCGGCGGTTTTGCTAGCAGGAGTTCAACTCCAACGAACAAAGCCCGGAGACCCCTGGGGCAAAAACGGCTTCCGACGAACAATAGGTGCTTGCTGTAGAACACCTATCCCAAGTGGGGGAAGCCAGCTCAACAAAATCCACACACCCAGGTGTAAGAAACAACATTGCCCAGGCATGGTCTAAGCCCCTCACCTCGTCCCTGTGCTTTGGGGAGCCGGAGGGACACCCGAGGCCCACGGCCCTGAGACCCCTTTGCAAAAAGCCAGCTTCCCACGCAAACAGTTTTTCTGAGGTGCAGACCCTCTCACAAGTGGTTGTTTCAAGGAAAAGCAAATGCCGTCAACTTCTCTGGAAGAAACCAGAGTGCCCAGCCATGTTCTAAGCCCTCCCATCCTCCCTGGGCTTCTGGCAGCAGGAGTGAAAAGAGAGGAGCAGAGCACTGGGACCCGTTTGACAAAAACCGGCTTCCCACGGGAAAGTCTTTCTCCACATGCAGACATGCTCCCAGGTGCCTGTGGCAAGGGGAAGGAAATGCCATACACTGACCTGGAAGAGACCACAGGGCCCAGGCACAGTCTGAACCCTTCCCTCAACCCGGCGGTTTTGCTAGCAGGAGTTCAACTCCAACGAACAAAGCCCGGAGACCCCTGGGGCAAAAACGGCTTCCGACGAACAATAGGTGCTCGCTGTGGAACACCTATCCCAAGTGGGGGTAGCCAGCTCAACAAAATGCCACACACCCAGGTGTAAGAAACAACATTGCCCAGGCATGGTCTAAGCCACTCACCTCGTCCCTGTGCTTTGGGGAGCCGGAGGGACAGCCGAGGCACACGGCCCTGAGACCCCTTTGCAAAAAGCCAGCTTCCCACGGAAACAGTTTTCCTGAGGTGCAGACCCTCTCACAAGTGGTTGTGGCAAGGTAAAGCAAATGCCCTCCACTTCTCTGGAAGAAACCACAGTGCCCAGGCATGTTCTAAGCCCTCCCATCCTCCCTGGGCTTCTGGCAGCAGGAGTGAAAAGAGAGGAGCAGAGCACTGGGACCCGTTTGACAAAAACCGGCTTCCCACGGGAAAGTCTTTCTCCACGTGCAGACATGCTCCCAGGTGCCTGGGGCAAGGGGAAGGAAATGCCATACACTGACCTGGAAGAGACCACAGGGCCCAGGCACAGTCTGAACCCTTCCCTCAACCCGGCGGTTTTGCTAGCAGGAGTTCAACCCCAACGAACAAAGCCCGGAGACCCCTGGGGCAAAAACGGCTTCTGACGAAAAATAGGTGCTTGCTGTGGAACGCCTATCCCAAGTGGGGGTAGCCAGCTCAACAAAATCCACACACCCAGGTGTAAGAAACAACATTGCCCAGGCATGGTCTAAGCCCCTCACCTCGTCCCTGTGCTTTGGGGAGCCGGAGGGACACCCGAGGCCCACGGCCCTGAGACCCCTTTGCAAAAAGCCGGCTTCCCAAGGAAACAGTTTTCCTGAGGTGCAGACCCTCTCACAAGAGGTTGTGGCAAGGTAAAGCAAATGCCCTCCATTTCTCTGGAAGAAACCACAGTGCCCAGCCATGTTCTAAGCCCTCCCATCCTCCCTGGGCTTCTGGCAGCAGGAGTGAAAAGAGAGGAGCAGAGCACTGGGACCCGTTTGACAAAAACCGGCTTCCCACGGGAAAGTCTTTCTCCACGTGAATACATGCTCCCAGGTGCCTGGGGCAAGGGGAAGGAAATGCCATACACTGACCTGGAAGAAACCACAGGGTCCAGGCACAGTCTGAACCCTTCCCACAACCCGGCGGTTTTGCTAGCAGGAGTTCAACCCCAACGAACACAGCCCGGAGACCCCTGGGGCAAAAACGGCTTCCGACGAACAATAGGTGCTTGCTGTGGAACACCTATCCCAAGTGGGGCTAGCCAGCTCAACAAAATGCCACACACCCAGGTGTAAGAAACAACATTGCCCAGCGATGGTCTAAGCCCCTCACCTCGTCCCTCTGCTTTGGGGAGCCGGAGGGACACCCGAGGCCCACGGCCCTGAGACCCCTTTGCAAAAAGCCGGCTTCCCACGGAAACAGTTTTCCTGAGGTGCAGACCCTCTCACAAGTGGTTGTGGCAAGGTAAAGCAAATGCCCTCCACTTCTCTGGAAGAAACCGCAGTGCCCAGCCATGTTCTAAACCCTCCCATCTTCCCTGGGCTTCTGGCAGCAGGAGTGAAAAGAGAGGAGCAGAGCACTGGGACCCGTTTGACAAAAACCGGCTTCCCACGGGAAAGTCTTTCTCCACGTGCAGACATGCTCCCAGATGCCTGGGGCAAGGGGAAGGAAATGCCATACACTGACGTGGAAGAGACCACAGGGCCCAGGCACAGTCTAAACCCTTCCCTCAACCCGGGAGTTTTGCTAGCAGGAGTTCAACCCCAACGAACACAGCCCGGAGACCCGTGAGGCAAAAACGGCTTCCGACGAACAATAGGCGCTCGCTGTGGAAAACCTATCCCAAGGGGGGTAGCCAGCTCAACAAAATGCCACACACCCAGATGTAAGAAACAACATTGCCCAGCGATGGTCTAAGCCCCTCACCTCGTCCGTGTGCTTTGGGGAGCCGGAGGGACACCCGAGGCCCACGGCCCTGAGACCCCTTTGCAAAAAGCCAGCTTCCCACGGAAACAGTTTTCCTGAGGTGCAGACCCTCTCACAAGTGGTTGTGGCAAGGTAAAGCAAATGCCCTCCACTTCTCTGGAAGAAACCACAGTGCCCAGCCATGTTCTAAGCCCTCCCATCCTCCGTGGGCTTCTGGCAGCAGGAGTGAATAGAGAGGAGCAGAGCACTGGGACCCGTTTGACAAAAACCGGCTTCCCACGGGAAAGTCTTTCTCCATATGCAGACATGCTCCCAGGTGCCTGGGGTAAGGGGAAGGAAATGCCATACACTGACCTGGAAGAGACCACAGGGCCCAGGCACAGTCTGAACCCTTCCCTCAACCCGGCGGTTTTGCTAGCAGGAGTTCAACCCCAACGAACAAAGCCCGGAGACCCCTGGGGCAAAAACGGCTTCCGACGAACAATAGGTGCTTGCTGTGGAACACCTATCCGAAGTGGGGGTAGCCAGCTCAACAAAATGCCACACACCCAGGTGTAAGAAACAACATTGCCCAGGCATGGTCTAAGCCCCTCACCACGTCCCTCTGCTTTGGGGAGCCGGAGGGACACCCGAGGCCCACGGCCCTGAGACCCCTTTGCAAAAAGCCGGCTTCCCACGGAAACAGTTTTCCTGAGGTGCAGACCCTCTCACAAGGGGTTGTGGCAAGGTAAAGCAAATGCCCTCCACTTCTCTGGAAGAAACCGCAGTGCCCAACCATGTTCTAAGCCCTCCCATCCTCCGTGGGCTTCTGGCAGCAGGAGTGAAAAGAGAGGAGCAGAGCACTGGTACAGGTTTGACAAAAACCGGATTCCCACGGGAAAGTCATTCTCCACGTGCAGACATGCTCCCAGGTGCCTGTGGCAAGGGGAAGGAAATGCCATACACTGACCTGGAAGAGACCACAGGGCCCAGGCACAATCTGAACCCTTCCCTCAACCCGGCGGTTTTGCTAGCAGGAGTTCAACCCCAACGAACAAAGCCCGGAGACCCCTGGGGCAAAAACGGCTTCCGACGAACAATAGGCGCTCGCTGTGGAAAACCTATCCCAAGTGGGGGTAGCCAGCTCAACAAAATCCACACACCCAGGTGTAAGAAACAACATTGCCCAGGCATGGTCTAAGGCCCTCACCTCGTCCCTGTGCTTTGGGGAGCCGGAGGGACACCCGAGGCCCACGGCCCTGAGACCCCTTTGCAAAAAGCCGGCTTCCCACGGAAACAGTTTTCCTGAGGTGCAGACCCTCTCACAAGTGGTTGTGGCAAGGTAAAGCAAATGCCCTCCACTTCTCTGGAAGAAACCACAGTGCCCAGCCATGTTCTAAGCCCTCCCATCCTCCCTGGGCTTCTGGCAGGAGGAGTGAAAAGAGAGGAGCAGAGCACTGGGACGCGTTTGACAAAAACCGGCTTCCCACCGGAAAGTCTTTCTCCATGTGCAGACATGCTCCCAGGTGCCTGTGGCAAGGGGAAGGAAATGGTATACACTGACCTGGAAGAGACCACAGGGCCCAGGCACAGTCTAAACCCTTCCCTCAACCCGGCAGTTTTGCTAGCAGGAGTTCAACCCCAACGAACACAGCCCGGAGACCCGTGAGGCAAAAACGGCTTCCGACGAACAATAGGCGCTCGCTGTGGAAAACCTATCCAAAGTGGGGGTAGCCAGCTCAACAAAATGCCACACACCCAGGTGTAAGAAACAACATTGCCCAGCGATGGTCTAAGCCCCTCACCTCGTCCCTGTGCTTTGGGGAGCCGGGGGGACACCCGAGGCACACGGCCCTGTGACCTCTTTGCAAAAAGCCAGCGTCCCACGGAAACAGTTTTCCTGAGGTGCAGACCCTCTCACAAGTGGTTGTGGCAAGGAAAAGCAAATGCCCTCCACTTCTCTGGAAAAAACCACATTGCCCAGCCATGTTCTAAGCCCTCCCATCCTCCCTGGGCTTCTGGCAGCAGGAGTGAAAAGAGAGGAGCAGAGCACTGGGACCCGTTTACAAAAACCGGCTTCCCACGGGAAAGTCTTTCTCCACGTGCAGACATGCTCCCAGGTGCCTGTGGCAAGGGGAAGGAAATGCCATACACTGACCTGGAAGAGACCACAGGGCCCAGGCACAGTCTGAACCCTTCCCTCAACCCGGCGGTTTTGCTACCAGGAGTTCAACCCCAACGAACAAAGCCCGGAGACCCCTGGGGCAAAAACGGCTTCCGACGAACAATAGGTGCTTGCTGTGGAACACCTATCCCAAGTGGGGGTAGCCAGCTCAACAAAATGCCACACACCCAGGTGTAAGAAACAACATTGCCCAGGCATGGTCTAAGCCCCTCACCTCGTCCCTGTGCTTTGGGGAGCCGGAGGGACACCCGAGGCCCACGGCCCTGAGACCCCTTTGCAAAAAGCCGGCTTCCCACGGAAACAGTTTTCCTGAGGTGCAGACCCTCTCACAAGTGGTTGTGGCAAGGTAAAGCAAATGCCCTCCACTTCTCTGGAAGAAACCACAGTGCCCAGCCATGTTCTAAGCCCTCCCATCCTCCCTGGGCTTCTGGCAGCAGGAGTGAAAAGAGAGGAGCAGAGCACTGGGACCCGTTTGACAAACACGGCTTCCCACGGGAAAGTCTTTCTCCACGTGAAGACATGCTCCCAGGTGCCTGGGGCAAGGGGAAGGAAATGCCATACACTGACCTGGAAGAGACCACAGGGCCCAGGCACAGTCTGAACCCTTCCCTCAACCCGGTGGTATTGCTAGCAGGAGTTCAACTCCAACGAACACAGCCCGGAGACCCCTGGGGCAAAAACGGCTTCCGACGAACAATAGGTGCTTGCTGTGGAACACCTATCCCAAGTCGGGGTAGCCAGCTCAACAAAATGCCACACACCCAGATGTAAGAAACAACATTGCCCAGGCATGGTCTAAGCCCCTCAACTCGTCCCTGTGCTTTGGGGAGCCGGAGGGACACCCGAGGCCCACAGCCCTGAGACCCCTTTGCAAAAAGCCGGCTTCCCACGGAAACAGTTTTCCTGAGGTGCAGACCCTCTCACAAGTGGTTGTGGCAAGGTAAAGCAAATGCCCTCCACTTCTCTGGAAGAAACCACAGTGCCCAGCCATGTTCTAAGCCCTCCCATCCTCCCTGGGCTTCTGGCAGCAGGAGTGAAAAGAGAAGAGCAGAGCACTGGGACCCGTTTGACAAAAACCGGCTTCCCACGGGAAAGTCTTTCTCCACGTGCAGACATGCTCACAGGTGCCTGTGGCAAGGGGAAGGAAATGCCATACACTGACCTGGAAGAGACCACAGGGCCCAGGCACAGTCTGAACACTTCCCTCAACCCGGCGGTTTTGCTAGCAGGAGTTCAACTCCAACGAACAAAGCCCGGAGACCCCTGGGGCAAAAACGGCTTCCGACGAACAATAGGTGCTCGCTGTGGAACACCTATCCCAAGTGGGGCTAGCCAGCTCAACAAAATGCCACACACCCAGGTGTAAGAAACAACATTGCCCAGGCATGGTCTAAGCCCCTCACCTCGTCCCTGTGCTTTGGGGAGCCGGAGGGACACCCGAGGCCCACGGCCCTGAGACCCCTTTGCAAAAAGCCAGCTTCCCACGGAAACAGTTTTCCTGAGGTGCAGACCCTCTCACAAGTGGTTGTGGCAAGGAAAAGCAAATGCCCTCCACTTCTCTGGAAGAAACCACAGTGCCCAGCCATGTTCTAAGCCCTCCCATCCTCCCTGGGCTTCTGGCAGCAGGAGTGAAAAGAGAGGAGCAGAGCACTGGGACCCGTTTACAAAAACCGGCTTCCCACGGGAAAGTCTTTCTCCACGTGCAGACATGCTCCCGGGTGCCTGTGGCAAGGGGAAGGAAATGCCATACACTGACCTGGAAGAGACCACAGGGCCCAGGCACAGTCTGAACCCTTCCCTCAACCCGGCGGTTTTGCTAGCAGGAGTTCAACCCCAACGAACAAAGCCCGGAGACCCCTGGGGCAAAAACGGCTTCCGACGAACAATAGGCGCTCGCTGTGGAAAACCTATCCCAAGTGGGGGTAGCCAGCTCAACAAAATCCACACACCCAGGTGTAAGAAACAACATTGCCCAGGCATGGTCTAAGGCCCTCACCTCGTCCCTGTGCTTTGGGGAGCCGGAGGGACACCCGAGGCCCACGGCCCTGAGACCCCTTTGCAAAAAGCCGGCTTCCCACGGAAACAGTTTTCCTGAGGTGCAGACCCTCTCACAAGTGGTTGTGGCAAGGTAAAGCAAATGCCCTCCACTTCTCTGGAAGAAACCACAGTGCCCAGCCATGTTCTAAGCCCTCCCATCCTCCCTGGGCTTCTGGCAGGAGGAGTGAAAAGAGAGGAGCAGAGCACTGGGACGCGTTTGACAAAAACCGGCTTCCCACCGGAAAGTCTTTCTCCATGTGCAGACATGCTCCCAGGTGCCTGTGGCAAGGGGAAGGAAATGGTATACACTGACCTGGAAGAGACCACAGGGCCCAGGCACAGTCTAAACCCTTCCCTCAACCCGGCAGTTTTGCTAGCAGGAGTTCAACCCCAACGAACACAGCCCGGAGACCCGTGAGGCAAAAACGGCTTCCGACGAACAATAGGCGCTCGCTGTGGAAAACCTATCCAAAGTGGGGGTAGCCAGCTCAACAAAATGCCACACACCCAGGTGTAAGAAACAACATTGCCCAGCGATGGTCTAAGCCCCTCACCTCGTCCCTGTGCTTTGGGGAGCCGGGGGGACACCCGAGGCACACGGCCCTGTGACCTCTTTGCAAAAAGCCAGCGTCCCACGGAAACAGTTTTCCTGAGGTGCAGACCCTCTCACAAGTGGTTGTGGCAAGGAAAAGCAAATGCCCTCCACTTCTCTGGAAGAAACCACAGTGCCCAGCCATGTTCTAAGCCCTCCCGTCCTCCCTGGGCTTCTGGAAGCAGGACTGAAAATAGAGGAGCAGAGCACTGGGACCCGTTTGACAAAAACCGGCTTCCCACGGGAAAGTCTTTCTCCACGTGCAGACATGCTCCCAGGTGCCTGTGGCAAGGGGAAGGAAATGCCATACACTGACCTGGAAGAGACCACAGGGCCCAGGCACAGTCTGAACCCTTCCCTCAGCCCGGCGGTTTTGCTAGCAGGAGTTCAAACCCAACGAACACAGCCCAGAGACCCCTGGGGCAAAAACGGCTTCCGACGAACAATAGATGCTTGCTGTGGAACACCTATCCCAAGTGGGGGTAGCCAGCTCAACAAAATCCACACACCCAGGTGTAAGAAACTACATTGCCCAGGCATGGTCTAAGCCCCTCACCTCGTCCCTCTGCTTTGGGGAGCCGGAGGGACACCCGAGGCCCACGGCCCTGAGACCCCTTTGCAAAAAGCCAGCTTCCCACGGAAACAGTTTTCCTGAGGTGCAGACCCTCTCACAAGTGGTTGTGGCAAGGTAAAGCAAATGCCCTCCACTTCTCTGGAAGAAACCGCAGTGCCCAGCCATGTTCTAAGCCCTCCCATCTTCCCTGGGCTTCTGGCAGCAGGAGTGAAAAGAGAGGAGCAGAGCACTGGGACCCGTTTGACAAAAACCGGCTTCCCACCGGAAAGTCTTTCTCCACGTGCAGACATGCTCCCAGGTGCCTGTGGCAAGGGGAAGGAAATGCCATACACTGACCTGGAAGAGACCACAGGGCCCAGGCACAGTCTAAACCCTTCCCTCAACCCGGCAGTTTTGCTAGCAGGAGTTCAACCCCAACGAACACAGCCCGGAGACCCGTGAGGCAAAAACGGCTTCCGACGAACAATAGGCGCTCGCTGTGGAAAACCTATCCCAAGTGGGGCTAGCCAGCTCAACAAAATGCCACACACCCAGGTGTAAGAAACAACATTGCCCAGCGATGGTCTAAGCCCCTCACCTCGTCCCTGTGCTTTGGGGAGCCGGAGGGACACCCGAGGCACACGGCCCTGAGACCCCTTTGCAAAAAGCCAGCTTCCCACGGAAACAGTTTTCCTGAGGTGCAGACCCTCTCACAAGTGGTTGTGGCAAGGTAAAGCAAATGCCCTCCACTTCTCTGGAAGAAACCACAGTGCCCAGCCATGTTCTAAGCCCTCCCATCCTCCGTGGGCTTCTGGCAGCAGGAGTGAAAAGAGAGGAGCAGAGCACTGGGACCCGTTTGACAAAAACCGGCTTCCCACGGGAAAGTCTTTCTCCATATGCAGACATGCTCCCAGGTGCCTGGGGTAAGGGGAAGGAAATGCCATACACTGACCTGGAAGAGACCACAGGGCCCAGGCACAGTCTGAACCCTTCCCTCAACCCGGCGGTTTTGCTAGCAGGAGTTCAACCCCAACGAACAAAGCCCGGAGACCCCTGGGGCAAAAACGGCTTCCGACGAACAATAGGTGCTTGCTGTGGAACACCTATCCCAAGTGGGGGTAGCCAGCTCAACAAAATGCCACACACCCAGGTGTAAGAAACAACATTGCCCAGGCATGGTCTAAGCCCCTCACCTCGTCCCTGTGCTTTGGGGAGCCGGAGGGACACCCGAGGCCCACGGCCCTGAGACCCCTTTGCAAAAAGCCGGCTTCCCACGGAAACAGTTTTCCTGAGGTGCAGACCCTCTCACAAGTGGTTGTGGCAAGGTAAAGCAAATGCCCTCCACTTCTCTGGAAGAAACCGCAGTGCCCAACCATGTTCTAAGCCCTCCCATCCTCCGTGGGCTTCTGGGAGCAGGAGTGAAAAGAGAGGAGCAGAGCACTGGTACAGGTTTGACAAAAACAGGATTCCCACGGGAAAGTCATTCTCCACGTGCAGACATGCTCCCAGGTGCCTGTGGCAAGGGGAAGGAAATGCCATACACTGACCTGGAAGAGACCACAGGGCCCCGGCACAGTCTGAACCCTTCCCTCAACCCGGCGGTTTTGCTAGCAGGAGTTCAACCCCAACGAACAAAGCCCGGAGACCCCTGGGGCAAAAACGGCTTCCGACGAACAATAGGCGCTCGCTGTGGAAAACCTATCCCAAGTGGGGGTAGCCAGCTCAACAAAATCCACACACCCAGGTGTAAGAAACAACATTGCCCAGGCATGGTCTAAGGCCCTCACCTCGTCCCTGTGCTTTGGGGAGCCGGAGGGACACCCGAGGCCCACGGCCCTGAGACCCCTTTGCAAAAAGCCGGCTTCCCACGGAAACAGTTTTCCTGAGGTGCAGACCCTCTCACAAGTGGTTGTGGCAAGGTAAAGCAAATGCCCTCCACTTCTCTGGAAGAAACCGCAGTGCCCAACCATGTTCTAAGCCCTCCCATCCTCCCTGGGCTTCTGGCAGGAGGAGTGAAAAGAGAGGAGCAGAGCACTGGGACGCGTTTGACAAAAACCGGCTTCCCACCGGAAAGTCTTTCTCCATGTGCAGACATGCTCCCAGGTGCCTGTGGCAAGGGGAAGGAAATGGTATACACTGACCTGGAAGAGACCACAGGGCCCAGGCACAGTCTAAACCCTTCCCTCAACCCGGCAGTTTTGCTAGCAGGAGTTCAACCCCAACGAACACAGCCCGGAGACCCGTGAGGCAAAAACGGCTTCCGACGAACAATAGTCGCTCGCTGTGGAAAACCTATCCAAAGTGGGGGTAGGCAGCTCAAAAAAATGCCACACACCCAGGTGTAAGAAACAACATTGCCCAGCGATGGTCTAAGCCCCTCACCTCGTCCCTGTGCTTTGGGGAGCCGGGGGGACACCCGAGGCACACGGCCCTGTGACCTCTTTGCAAAAAGCCAGCGTCCCACGGAAACAGTTTTCCTGAGGTGCAGACCCTCTCACAAGTGGTTGTGGCAAGGAAAAGCAAATGCCCTCCACTTCTCTGGAAGAAACCACAGTGCCCAGCCATGTTCTAAGCCCTCCCGTCCTCCCTGGGCTTCTGGCAGCAGGACTGAAAATAGAGGAGCAGAGCACTGGGACCCGTTTGACAAAAACCGGCTTCCCACGGGAAAGTCTTTCTCCACGTGCAGACATGCTCCCAGGTGCCTGTGGCAAGGGGAAGGAAATGCCATACACTGACCTGGAAGAGACTACAGGGCCCAGGCACAGTCTGAACCCTTCCCTCAGCCCGGCGGTTTTGCTAGCAGGAGTTCAAACCCAACGAACACAGCCCAGAGACCCCTGGGGCAAAAACGGCTTCCAACGAACAATAGGTGCTTGCTGTGGAACACCTATCCCAAGTGGGGGTAGCCAGCTCAACAAAATCCACACACCCAGGTGTAAGAAACAACATTGCCCAGGCATGGTCTAAGCCTCTCACCTCGTCCCTCTGCTTTGGGGAGCCGGAGGGACACCCGAGGCCCACGGCCCTGAGACCCCTTTGCAAAAAGCCAGCTTCCCACGGAAACAGTTTTCCTGAGGTGCAGACCCTCTCACAAGTGGTTGTGGCAAGGTAAAGCAAATGCCCTCCACTTCTCTGGAAGAAACCGCAGTGCCCAGCCATGTTCTAAGCCCTCCCATCTTCCCTGGGCTTCTGGCAGCAGGAGTGAAAAGAGAGGAGCAGAGCACTGGGACCCGTTTGACAAAAACCGGCTTCCCACCGGAAAGTCTTTCTCCACGTGCAGACATGCTCCCAGGTGCCTGGGGCAAGGGGAAGGAAATGCCATACACTGACCTGGAAGAGACCACAGGGCCCAGGCACAGTCTAAACCCTTCCCTCAACCCGGCAGTTTTGCTAGCAGGAGTTCAACCCCAACGAACACAGCCCGGAGACCCGTGAGGCAAAAACGGCTTCCGACGAACAATAGGCGCTCGCTGTGGAAAACCTATCCCAAGTGGGGGTAGCCAGGTCAACAAAATGCCACACACCCAGGTGTAAGAAACAACATTGCCCAGGCATGGTCTAAGCCCCTCACCTCGTCCCTGTGCTTTCGGGAGCCGGAGGGACACCCGAGGCCCACGGCCCTGAGACCCCTTTGCAAAAAGCCAGCTTCCCACGGAAACAGTTTTCCTGAGGTGCAGACCCTCTCACAAGTGGTTGTGGCAAGGTAAACCAAATGCCCTCCACCTCTCTGGAAGAAACCAGAGTGCCCAGCCATGTTCTAAGCCCTCCCATCCTACCTGGGCTTCTGGCAGCAGGAGTGAAAAGAGAGGAGCAGAGCACTGGGACCAGTTTGACAAAAACCGGCTTCCCACCAGAAAGTCTTTCTCCACGTGCAGACATGCTCCCAGGTGCCTGTGGCAAGGGGAAGGAAATGCCATACACTGACCTGGAAGAGACCACAGGGCCCAGGCACAGTCTAACCCCTTCCCTCAACCCGGCAGTTTTGCTAGCAGGAGTTCAACCCCAACGAACACAGCCCGGAGACCCGTGAGGCAAAAACGGCTTCCGACGAACAATAGGCGCTCGCTGTGGAAAACCTATCCCAAGTGGGGGTAGCCAGCTCAACAAAATGCCACACACCCAGGTGTAAGAAACAACATTGCCCAGCGATGGTCTAAGCCCCTCACCTCGTCCCTCTGCTTTGGGGAGCCGGAGGGACACTCGAGGCCCACGGCCCTGAGACCCCTTTGCAAAAAGCCGGCTTCCCACGGAAACAGTTTTCCTGAGGTGCAGACCCTCTCACAAGTGGTTGTGGCAAGGTAAAGCAAATGCCCTCCACTTCTCTGGAAGAAACCGCAGTGCCCAGCCATGTTCTAAACCCTCCCATCTTCCCTGGGCTTCTGGCAGCAGGAGTGAAAAGAGAGGAGCAGAGCACTGGGACCCGTTTGACAAAAACCGGCTTCCCACGGGAAAGTCTTTCTCCACGTGCAGACATGCTCCCAGGTGCCTGTGGCAAGGGGAAGGAAATGCCATACACTGACCTGGAAGAGACCACAGGGCCCAGGCACATTCTGAACCCTTCCCTCAACCCGGCGGTTTTGCTAGCAGGCGTTCAAACCCAACGAACACAGCCCAGAGACCCCTGGGGCAAAAACGGCTTCCGACGAACAAGAGGTGCTTGCTGTGGAACACCTATCCCAAGTGGGGGTAGCCAGCTTAACAAAATCCACACACCCAGGTGTAAGAAACAACATTGCCCAGGCATGGTCTAAGCCCCTCACCTCGTCCCTGTGCTTTGGGGAGCCGGAGGGACACCCGAGGCCCACGGCCCTGAGACCCCTTTTCAAAAAGCCGGCTTCGCACGGAAACAGTTTTCCTGAGGTGCAGACCCTCTCACAAGTGGTTGTGGCCAGGTAAAGCAAATGCCCTCCACTTCTCTGGAAGAAACCGCAATGCCCAGCCATGTTCTAAGCCCTCCCATCTTCCCTGGGCTTCTGGCAGCAGGAGTGAAAAGAGAGGAGCAGAGCACTGGGACCCGTTTGACAAAAACCGGCTTCCCACCGGAAAGTCTTTCTCCACGTGCAGATATGCTCCCAGTTGCCTGTGGCAAGGGGAAGGAAATGCCATACACTGACCTGGAAGAGACCACAGGGCGCAGGCACAGTCTGAACTCTTCCCAAAACCCGGCAGTTTTGCTAGCAGGAGTTCAACCCCAACGAACACAGCCCGGAGACCCGTGAGGCAAAAACGGCTTCCGACGAACAATAGGCGCTCGCTTTGCAAAACCTATCCCAAGTGGGGGTAGCCAGCTCAACAAAATCCACACACCCAGGTATAAGAAACAACATTGCCCAGGCATGGTCGAAGCCCCTCACCTCGTCCCTGTGCTTTGGGGTGCCGGAGGGACACCCGAAGCCCACGGCCCTGAGACCCCTTTGCAAAAAGCCGGCTTCCCACGGAAACAGTTTTCATTAGGTGCAGACCCTCTCACAAGTGGTTGTGGCAAGATAAAGCAAATGCCCTCCACTTCTCTGGAAGAAACCGCAGTGCCCAGCCATGTTCTAAGCCCTCCAATCTTCCCTGGGCTTCTGGCAGCAGGAGTGAAAAGAGAGGAGCAGAGCACTGGGACCCGTTTGACAAAAACCGGCTTCCCACCGGAAAGTCTTTCTCCACGTGCAGACATGCTCCCAGGTGCCTGTGGCAAGGGGAAGGAAATGCCATACACTGACCTGGAAGAGACCACAGGGCCCAGGCACAGTCTAAACCCTTCCCTCAACCCGGCAGTTTTGCTAGCAGGAGTTCAACCCCAACGAACACAGCCCGGAGACCCGTGAGGCAAAAACGGCTTCCGACGAACAATAGGCGCTCGGTGTGGAAAACCTATCCCAACTGCGGGTAGCCAGCTCAACAAAATGCCACACACCCAGGTGTAAGAAACAACATTGCCCAGGCATGGTCTAAGCCCCTCACCTCGTCCCTGTGCTTTGGGGAGCCGGAGGGACACCCGAGGCCCACGGCCCTGAGACCCCTTTGCAAAAAGCCAGCTTCCCACGGAAACAGTTTTCCTGAGGTGCAGACCCTCTCACAAGTGGTTGTGGCAAGGTAAAGCAAATGCCCTCCACTTCTCTGGAAGAAACCACAGTGCCCAGCCGTGTTCTAAGCCCTGCCATCCTCCCTGGGCTTCTGGCAGCAGGAGTGAAAAGAGAGGAGCAGAGCACTGGGACCCGTTTGACAAAAACAGGCTTCCCACGGCAAAGTCTTTCTCCACGTGCAGACATGCTCCCAGGTGCCTGTGGCAAGGGGAAGGAAATGCCATACACTGACCTGGAAGAGACCACAGGGCCCAGGCACAGTCTGAACCCTTCCCTCAACCCGGCGGTTTTGCTAGCAGGAGTTCAACCCCAACGAACAAAGCCCGGAGACCCCTGGGGCAAAAACGGCTTCAGACGAACAATAGGTGCTTGCTGTGGAACACCTATCCCAAGTGGGGGTAGCCAGCTCAACAAAATGCCACACACCCAGGTGTAAGAAACAACATTGCCCAGGAATGGTCTAAGCCCCTCACCTCGTCCCTCTGCTTTGGGGAGCCGGAGGGACACCCGAGGCCCACGGCCCTGAGACCCCTTTGTAAAAAGCCAGCTTCCAACGGAAACAGTTTTCCTGAGGTGCAGACCCTCTCACAAGTCGTTGTGGCAAGGTAAAGCAAATGCCCTCCACTTCTCTGGAAGAAACCACAGTGCCCAGCCATGTTCTAAGCACTCCCATCCTCCCTGGGCTTCTGGCAGCAGAAGTGAAAAGAGAGGAGCAGAGCACTGGGACCCGTTTGACAAAAACCGGCTTCCCACCAGAAAGTCTTTCTCCACGTGCAGACATGCTCCCAGGTGCCTGTGGCAATGGGAAGGATATGCCATACACTGACCTGGAAGAGACCACAGGGCCCAGGCACAGTCTGAACCCTTCCCTCAACCCGGCGGTTTTGCTAGCAGTAGTTCAACCCCAACCAACAAAGCCCGGAGACCCCTGGGGCAAAAACGGCTTCCGACGAACAATAGGTGCTTGCTGTGGAACACCTATCCCAAGTGGGGGTAGCCAGCTCAACAAAATGCCACACACCGAGGTGTAAGAAACAACATTGCCCAGGCATGGTCTAAGCCCCTCACCTCGTCCCTGTGCTTTGGGGAGCCGGAGGGACACCCGAGGCCCACGGCCCTGAGACCCCTTTGCAAAAAGCCAGCTTCCCACGGAAACAGTTTTCCTGAGGTGCAGACCCTCTCACAAGTGGTTGTGGCAAGGTAAAGCAAATGCCCTCCACTTCTCTGGAAGAAACCACAGTGCCCAGCCATGTTCTAAGCCCTCCCATCCTCCCTGGGCTTCTGGCAGCAGGAGTGAAAAGAGAGGAACAGAGCACTGGGACCCGTTTGACAAAAACCGGCTTCCCACGGGAAAGTCTTTCTCCACGTGCAGACATGCTCCCAGGTGCCTGTGGCAAGGGGAAGGAAATGCCATACACTGACCTGGAAGAGACCACAGGGCCCAGGCACAGTCTGAACCCTTCCCTCAACCCGGCGGTTTTGCTAGCAGGAGTTCAAACCCAACGAACGCAGCCCAGAGACCCCTGGGGCAAAAACGGCTTCCGACGTACAATGGGTGCTGGCTGTGGAACACCTATCCCAAGTGGGGGTAGCCAGCTCAACAAAATCCACACACCCAGGTGTAAGAAACAACATTGCCCAGGCATGGTCTAAGCCCTTCACCTCGTCCCTGTGCTTTGGGGAGGCGGAGGGACACCCGAGGCCCACGGCCCTGAGACCCCTTTTCAAAAAGCCGGCTTCCCACGGAAACAGTTTTCCTGAGGTGCAGACCCTCTCACAAGCGGTTGTGGCCAGGTAAAGCAAATGCCCTCCACTTCTCTGGAAGAAACCGCAGTGCCCAGCCATGTTCTAAGCCCTCCCATCTTCCCTGGGCTTCTGGCAGCAGGAGTGAAAAGAGAGGAGCAGAGCACTGGGACCCGTTTGACAAAAAAAGGCTTCCCACCGGAAAGTCTTTCTCCACGTGCAGACATGCTCCCAGGTGCCTGTGGCAAGGGGAAGGAAATGCCATACACTGACCTGGAAGAGACCACAGGGCCCAGGCACAGTCTGAACCCTTCCCTCAACCCGGCAGTTTTGGTAGCAGGAGTTCAACACCAACGAACACAGCCCGGAGACCCGTGAGGCAAAAACGGCTTCCGACGAACAATAGGCGCTCGCTGTGGAAAACCTATCCCAAGTGGGGGTAGCCAGCTCAACAAAATGCCACACACCCAGGTGTAAGAAACAACATTTCCCAGGCATGATCTAAGCCCCTCACCTCGTCCCTGTGCTTTGGGGAGCCGAAGGAACACCCGAGGCCCACGGCCCTGAGACCCCTTTTCAAAAAGCCGGCTTCCCACGGAAACAGTTTTCCTGAGGTGCAGACCCTTTCCCAAGTGGTTGTGGCAAGGTAAAGCAAATGCCCTCCATTTCTCTGGAAGAAACCACAGTGCCCAGCCATGTTCTAAGCCCTCCCATCCTCCCTGGGCTTCTGGCAGCAGGAGTGAAAAGAGAGGAGCAGAGCACTGGGACCCGTTTGACAAAAACCGGCTTCCCACGGGAAAGTTTTTCTCCACGTGCAGACATGCTCCCAGGTGCCTGTGGCAAGGGGAAGGAAATGCCATACACTGACCTGGAAGAGACCACAGGGCCCAGGCACAGTCTAAACCCTTCCCTCAACCAGGCAGTTTTGCTAGCAGGAGTTCAACCCCAACGAACACAGCCCGGAGACCCGTGAGGCAAAAATGGCTTCCAACGAACAATAGGCGCTCGCTGTGGAAAACCTATCCCAAGTGGGGGTAGCCAGCTCAACAAAATGCCACACACCCAGGTGTAAGAAACAACATTGCCCAGCGATGGTCTAAGCCCCTCACCTCGTCCCTGTGCTTTGTGGAGCCGGGGGGACACCCGAGGCCCACGGCCCTGTGACCACTTTGCAAAAAGCCAGCTTCCCACGGAAACAGTTTTCCTGAGGTGCAGACCCTCTCACAAGTGGTTGTGGCAAGGAAAAGCAAATGCCCTCCACTTCTCTGGAAGAAACCACAGTGCCCAGCCATGTTCTAAGCCCTCCCATCCTCCCTGGGCTTCTGGCAACAGGAGTGAAAAGAGAGGAGCAGAGCACTGGGACCCGTTTGACAAAAACAGGCTTCCCACGGGAAAGTCTTTCTCCACGTGCAGACATGCTCACAGGTGCCTGTGGCAAGGGGAAGGAAATGCCATACACTGACCTGGAAGAGACCACAGGGCCCAGGCACAGTCTGAACCCTTCCCTCAACCCGGCGGTTTTGCTAGCAGGAGTTCAACTCCAACGAACAAAGCCCGAAGACCCCTGGGGCAAAAACGGCTTCCGACGAACAATAGGTGCTCGCTGTGGAACACCTATCCCAAGTGGGGCTAGCCAGCTCAACAAAATGCCACACACCCAGGTGTAAGAAACAACATTGCCCAGGCATGGTCTAAGCCCCTCACCTCGTCCCTGTGCTTTGGGGAGCCGGAGGGACACCCGAGGCCCACGGCCCTGAGACCCCTTTGCAAAAAGCCGGCTTCCCACGGAAACAGTTTTCCTGAGGTGCAGACCCTCTCACAAGTGGTTGTGGCAAGGTAAAGCAAATGCCCTCCACTTCTCTGGAAGAAACCGCAGTGCCCAGCCATGTTCTAAGCCCTCCCATCCTCCCTGGGCTTCTGGCAGCAGGAGTGAAAAGAGAGGAGCAGAGCACTGGGACCCGTTTGACAAAAACCGGCTTCCCACCGGAAAGTCTTTCTCCACGTGCAGACACGCTCCAAGGCGCCTGTGGCAAGGGGAAGGAAATGCCATACACTGACCTGGAAGAGACCACAGGGCCCAGGCACAGTCTAAACCCTTCCCTCAACCCGGCAGTTTTGCTAGCAGGAGTTCAACCCCAACGAACAAAGCCCGGAGACCCCTGGGGCAAAAACGGCTTCCGAGGAACAATAGGTGCTTGCTGTGGAACACCTATGCCAAGAGGGGTAGCCAGCTCAACAAAATGCCACACACCCAGGTGTAAGAAACAACATTGCCCAGGCATGGTCTAAGCCCCTCACCTCGTCCCTGTGCTTTGGGGAGCCGGAGGGGCACCCGAGGCCCACGGCCCTGAGACCCCTTTGCAAAAAGCCGGCTTCCCACGGAAATAGTTTTCCTGAGGTGCAGACCCTCTCACAAGTCGTTGTGGCAAGGTAAAGCAAATGCCCTCCACTTCTCTGGAAGAAACCACAGTACCCAGCCATGTTCTAAGCCCTCCCATCCTCCCTGGGCTTCTGGCAGCAGGAGTGAAAAGAGAGGAGCAGAGCACTGGGACCCGTTTGACAAAAACCGGCTTCCCACGGGAAAGTCTTTCTCCACATGCAGACATGCTCCCAGGTGCCTGTGGCAAGGGGAAGGAAATGCCATACACTGACCTGGAAGAGACCACAGGGCCCAGGCACAGTCTGAACCCTTCCCTCAACCCGGCTGTTTTGCTAGCAGGAGTTCAACCCCAACGAACAAAGCCCGGAGACCCCTGGGGCAAAAACGGCTTCCAACGAACAATAGGTGCTTGCTGTAGAACACCTATCCCAAGTGGGGGAAGCCAGCTCAACAAAATGCCACACACCCAGGTGTAAGAAACAACATTGCCCAGGCATGGTCTAAGCCCCTCACCTCGTCCCTGTGCTTTGGGGAGCCGGAGGGACACCCGAGGCCCACGGCCCTGAGACCCCTTTGCAAAAAGCCGGCTTCCCACGGAAACAGTTTTCCTGAGGTGCAGACCCTCTCACAAGTGGTTGTGGCAAGGTAAAGCAAATGCCTTCCACTTCTCTGGAAGAAACCGCAGTGCCCAGCCATGTTCTAAGCCCTCCCATCCTCCCTGGGCTTCTGGCAGCAGGAGTGAAAAGAGAGGAGCAGAGCACTGGGACCCGTTTGACAAACACGGCTTCCCACGGGAAAGTCTTTCTCCACGTGAAGACATGCTCCCAGGTGCCTGGGGCAAGGGGAAGGAAATGCCATACACTGACCTGGAAGAGACCACAGGGCCCAGGCACAGTCTGAACCCTTCCCTCAACCCGGTGGTATTGCTAGCAGGAGTTCAACTCCAACGAACACAGCCCGGAGACCCCTGGGGCAAAAACGGCTTCCGACGAACAATAGGTGCTTGCTGTGGAACACCTATCCCAAGTGGGGGTAGCCAGCTCAACAAAATCCACACACCCAGGTGTAAGAAACAACATTGCCCAGGCATGGTCTAAGCCCCTCACCTCGTCCCTGTGCTTTGGGGAGCCGGAGGGACACCCGAGGCCCACGGCCCTGAGACCCCTTTGCAAAAAGCCAGCTTCCCACGCAAACAGTTTTTCTGAGGTGCAGACCCTCTCACAAGTGGTTGTGGCAAGGTAAAGCAAATGCCGTCAACTTCTCTGGAAGAAACCAGAGTGCCCAGCCATGTTCTAAGCCCTCCCATCCTCCCTGGGCTTCTGGCAGCAGGAGTGAAAAGAGAGGAGCAGAGCACTGGGACCCGTTTGACAAAAACCGGCTTCCCACGGGAAAGTCTTTCTCCACATGCAGACATGCTCCCAGGTGCCTGTGGCAAGGGGAAGGAAATGCCATACACTGACCTGGAAGAGACCACAGGGCCCAGGCACAGTCTGAACCCTTCCCTCAACCCGGCGGTTTTGCTAGCAGGAGTTCAACCCCAACGATCAAAGCCCGGAGACCCCTGGGGCAAAAACGGCTTCCGACGAACAATAGGTGCTTGCTGTGGAACACCTATCCCAAGTGGGGGTAGCCAGCTCAACAAAATGCCACACACCCAGATGTAAGAAACAACATTGCCCAGGCATGGTCTAAGCCCCTCACCTCGTCCCTGTGCTTTGGGGAGCCGGAGGGACACCCGAGGCCCACGGCCCTGAGACCCCTTTGCAAAAAGCCGGCTTCCCACGGAAACAGTTTTCCTGAGGTGCAGACCCTCTCACAAGTGGTTGTGGCAAGGTAAAGCAAATGCCCTCCACTTCTCTGGAAGAAACCACAGTGCCCAGCCATGTTCTAAGCCCTCCCATCCTCCCTGGGCTTCTGGCAGCAGGAGTGAAAAGAGAAGAGCAGAGCACTGGGACCCGTTTGACAAAAACCGGCTTCCCACGGGAAAGTCTTTCTCCACGTGCAGACATGCTCACAGGTGCCTGTGGCAAGGGGAAGGAAATGCCATACACTGACCTGGAAGAGACCACAGGGCCCAGGCACAGTCTGAACACTTCCCTCAACCCGGCGGTTTTGCTAGCAGGAGTTCAACTCCAACGAACAAAGCCCGGAGACCCCTGGGGCAAAAACGGCTTCCGACGAACAATAGGTGCTCGCTGTGGAACACCTATCCCAAGTGGGGCTAGCCAGCTCAACAAAATGCCACACACCCAGGTGTAAGAAACAACATTGCCCAGGCATGGTCTAAGCCCCTCACCTCGTCCCTGTGCTTTGGGGAGCCGGAGGGACACCCGAGGCCCACGGCCCTGAGACCCCTTTGCAAAAAGCCAGCTTCCCACGGAAACAGTTTTCCTGAGGTGCAGACCCTCTCACAAGTGGTTGTGGCAAGGTAAAGCAAATGCCCTCCACTTCTCTGGAAGAAACCACAGTGCCCAGCCATATTCTAAGCCCTCCCATCCTCCCTGGGCTTCTGGCAGCAGGAGTGAAAAGAGAGGAGCAGAGCACTGGGACCCATTTACAAAAACCGGCTTCCCACGGGAAAGTCTTTCTCCACGTGAAGACATGCTCCCAGGTGCCTGGGGCAAGGGGAAGGAAATGCCATACACTGACCTGGAAGAGACCACAGGGCCCAGGCACAGTCTGAACCCTTCCCTCAACCTGGCGGTTTTGCTAGCAGGAGTTCAACCCCAACGAACAAAGCCCGGAGACCCCTGGGGCAAAAACGGCTTCCGACGAACAATAGGTGCTTGCTGTGGAACACCTATCCCAAGTGGGGGTAGCCAGCTCAACAAAATGCCACACACCCAGGTGTAAGAAACAACATTGCCCAGGCATGGTCTAAGCCCCTCACCTCGTCCCTGTGCTTTGGGGAGCCGGAGGGACACCCGAGGCCCACGGCCCTGAGACCCCTTTGCAAAAAGCCGGCTTCCCACGGAAACAGTTTTCCTGAGGTGCAGACCCTCTCACAAGTCGTTGTGGCAAGGTAAAGCAAATGCCCTCCACTTCTCTGGAAGAAACCACAGTACCCAGCCATGTTCTAAGCCCTCCCATCCTCCCTGGGCTTCTGGCAGCAGGAGTGAAAAGAGAAGAGCAGAGCACTGGGACCCGTTTGACAAAAACCGGCTTCCCACGGGAAAGTCTTTCTCCACGTGCAGACATGCTCCCAGGTGCCTGTGGCAAGGGGAAGGAAATGCCATACACTGACCTGGAAGAGACCACAGGGCCCAGGCACAGTCTGAACCCTTCCCTCAACCCGGCTGTTTTGCTAGCAGGAGTTCAACCCCAACGAACAAAGCCCGGAGACCCCTGGGGCAAAAACGGCTTCCGACGAACAATAGGTGCTTGCTGTAGAACACCTATCCCAAGTGGGGGAAGCCAGCTCAACAAAATGCCACACACCCAGGTGTAAGAAACAACATTGCCCAGGCATGGTCTAAGCCCCTCACCTCGTCCCTGTGCTTTGGGGAGCCGGAGGGACACCCGAGGCCAACGGCCCTGAGACCCCTTTGCAAAAAGCCGGCTTCCCACGGAAACAGTTTTCCTGAGGTGCAGACCCTCTCACAAGTGGTTGTGGCAAGGTAAAGCAAATGCCTTCCACTTCTCTGGAAGAAACCGCAGTGCCCAGCCATGTTCTAAGCCCTCCCATCCTCCCTGGGCTTCTGGCAGCAGGAGTGAAAAGAGAGGAGCAGAGCACTGGGACCCGTTTGACAAACACGGCTTCCCACGGGAAAGTCTTTCTCCACGTGAAGACATGCTCCCAGGTGCCTGGGGCAAGGGGAAGGAAATGCCATACACTGACCTGGAAGAGACCACAGGGCCCAGGCACAGTCTGAACCCTTCCCTCAACCCGGTGGTATTGCTAGCAGGAGTTCAACTCCAACGAACACAGCCCGGAGACCCCTGGGGCAAAAACAGCTTCCGACGAACAATAGGTGCTTGCTGTGGAACACCTATCCCAAGTGGGGGTAGCCAGCTCAACAAAATCCACACACCCAGGTGTAAGAAACAACATTGCCCAGGCATGGTCTAAGCCCCTCACCTCGTCCCTGTGCTTTGGGGAGCCGGAGGGACACCCGAGGCCCACGGCCCTGAGACCCCTTTGCAAAAAGCCAGCTTCCCACGCAAACAGTTTTTCTGAGGTGCAGACCCTCTCACAAGTGGTTGTGGCAAGGTAAAGCAAATGCCGTCAACTTCTCTGGAAGAAACCAGAGTGCCCAGCCATGTTCTAAGCCCTCCCATCCTCCCTGGGCTTCTGGCAGCAGGAGTGAAAAGAGAGGAGCAGAGCACTGGGACCCGTTTGACAAAAACCGGCTTCCCACGGGAAAGTCTTTCTCCACATGCAGACATGCTCCCAGGTGCCTGTGGCAAGGGGAAGGAAATGCCATACACTGACCTGGAAGAGACCACAGGGCCCAGGCACAGTCTGAACCCTTCCCTCAACCCGGCGGTTTTGCTAGCAGGAGTTCAACCCCAACGAACACAGCCCGGAGACCCGTGAGGCAAAAACGGCTTCCGACGAACAATAGGCGCTCGCTGTGGAAAACCTATCCCAAGTGGGGGTAGCCAGCTCAACAAAATGCCACACACCCAGGTGTAAGAAACAACATTGCCCAGGCATGGTCTAAGCCCCTCACCTCGTCCCTGTGCTTTGGGGAGCCGGAGGGACACCCGAGGCCCACGGCCCTGAGACCCCTTTGCAAAAAGCCGGCTTCCCACGGAAACAGTTTTCCTGAGTTGCAGACCCTCTCACAAGTGGTTGTGGCAAGGTAAAGCAAATGCCCTCCACTTCTCTGGAAGAAACCACAGTGCCCAGCCATGTTCTAAGCCCTCCCATCCTCCCTGGGCTTCTGGCAGCAGGAGTGAAAAGAGAGGAGCAGAGCACTGGGACCCGTTTGACAAAAACCGGCTTCCCACCGGAAAGTCTTTCTCCACGTGCAGACATGCTCCCAGGTGCCTGTGGCAAGAGGAAGGAAATGCCATACATTGACCTGGAAGAGACCACAGGGCCCAGGCACAGTCTAAACCCTTCCCTCAACCAGGCAGTTTTGCTAGCAGGAGTTCAACCCCAACGAACACAGCCCGGAGACCCGTGCGGCAAAAAAGGCTTCCGACGAACAATAGGCGCTCGCTGTGGAAAACCTATCTCAAGTGGGGGTAGCCAGCTCAACAAAATGCCACAAACCCAGGTGTAAGAAACAACATTGCCCAGCGATGGTCTAAGCCCCTCACCTCGTCCCTGTGCTTTGGGGAGCCGGGGGGACACCCGAGGCCCACGGCCCTGTGACCACTTTGCAAAAAGCCAGCTTCTCACTTAAACAGTTTTCCTGAGGTGCAGACCCTCTCACAAGTGGTTGTGGCAAGGAAAAGCAAATGCCCTCCACTTCTCTGGAAGAAACCACAGTGCCCAGCCATGTTCTAAGCCCTCCCATCCTCTCTGGGCTTCTGGCAGCAGGAGTGAAAAGAGAGGAGCAGAGCACTGCGACCCGTTTGACAAACACGGCTTCCCACGGGAAAGTCTTTATCCACGTGCAGACATGCTCCCAGGTGCCTGTGGCAAGGGGAAGGAAATGCCATACAATGACCTGGAAGAGACCACAGGGCCCAGGCACAGTCTGAACCCTTCCCTCAACCCGGCGGTTTTGCTAGCAGGAGTTCAACCCCAACGAACACAGCCCGGAGACCCGTGAGGCAAAAACCGCTTCCGACGAACAGAGGTGCTTGCTGTGGAACACCTATCCCAAGTGGGGGTAGCAAGCTCAACAAAATCCACACACCCAGGTGTAAGAAACAACATTGCCCAGGCATGGTCTAAGCCCCTCACCTCGTCCCTGTGCTTTGTGGTGCCGGAGGGACACCCGAGGCCCACGGCCCTGAGACCCCTTTGCAAAAAGCCGGCTTCCCACGGAAACAGTTTTCCTGAGGTGCAGACCCTCTCACAAGTGGTTGTGGCAAGGTAAAGCAAATGCCCTCCACTTCTCTGGAAGAAACCGCAGTGCCCAGCCATGTTCTAAGCCCTCCAATCTTCCCTGGGCTTCTGGCAGCAGGAGTGAAAAGAGAGGAGCAGAGCACTGGGACCCATTTGACAAAAACCGGCTTCCCACGGGAAAGTCTTTCTCCACGTGCAGACATGCTCCCAGGTGCCAGTGGCAAGGGGAAGGAAATGCCATACACTGACCTGGAAGAGACCACAGGGCCCAGGCACAGTCTAAACCCTTCCCTCAACCCGGCAGTTTTGCTAGCAGTAGTTCAACCCCAACGAACACAGCCCGGAGACCCGTGAGGCAAAAACGGCTTCCGACGAACAATAGGCGCTCGCTGTGGAAAACCTATCCCAACTGGGGGTAGCCAGCTCAACAAAATGCCACACACCCAGGTGTAAGAAACAACATTGCCCAGCGATGGTCTAAGCCCCTCACCTCGTCCCTGTGCTTTGGGGAGCCGGAGGGACACCCGAGGCCCACGGCCCTGAGACATCTTTGCAAAAAGCCAGCTTCCCACGGAAACAGTTTTCCTGAGGTGCAGACCCTCTCACAAGTGGTTGTGGCAAGGTAAAGCAAATGCCCTCCACTTCTCTGGAAGAAACCACAGTGCCCAGCCATGTTCTAAGCCCTCCCATCCTCCCTGGGCTTCTGGCAGCAGGAGTGAAAAGAGAGGAGCAGAGCACTGGTACCCGTTTGACAAAAACCGGCTTCCCACGGGAAAGTCTTTCTCCACGTGCAGACATGCTCCCAGGTGCCTGTGGCAAGGGGAAGGAAATGCCATACAATGACCTGGAAGAGACCACAGGGCCCAGGCACAGTCTGAACCCTTCCCTCAGCCCGGCGGTTTTGCTAGCAAGAGTTCAAACCCAACGAACGCAGCCCAGAGACCCCTGGGGCAAAAACGGCTTCCGACGTACAATGGGTGCTGACTGTGGAACACCTATCCCAAGTGGGGGTAGCCAGCTCAACAAAATCCACACACCCAGGTGTAAGAAACAACATTGCCCAGCGATGGTCTAAGCCCCTCACCTCGTCCCTGTGCTTTGGGGAGCCGGAGGGACACCCGAGGCCCACGGCCCTGAGACCCCTTTGCAAAAAGCCGGCTTCCCACGGAAACAGTTTTCCAGAGGTGCAGACCCTCTCACAAGCGGTTGTGGCAAGGTAAAGCAAATGCCCTCCACTTCTCTGGAAGAAACCGCAGTGCCCAGCCATGTTCTAAGCCCTCCCATCTTCCCTGGGCTTCTGGCAGCAGGAGTGAAAAGAGAGGAGCAGAGCACGGGGACCCGTTTGACAAAAACCGGCTTCCCACCGGAAAGTCTTTCTCCACGTGCAGACATGCTCCCAGGTGCCTGTGGCAAGGGGAAGGAAATGCCATACACTGACCTGGAAGAGACCACAGGGCCCAGGCACAGTCTGAACCCTTCCCTCAACCCGGCAGTTTTGCTAGCAGGAGTTCAACACCAACGAACACAGCCCGGAGACCCGTGAGGCAAAAACGGCTTCCGACGAACAATAGGCGCTCGCTGTGGAAAACCTATCCCAAGTGGGGGTAGCCAGCTCAACAAAATGCCACACACCCAGGTGTAAGAAACAACATTGCCCAGGCATGGTCTAAGCCCCTCACCTCGACCCTGTGCTTTGGGGAGCCGGAGGAACACCCGAGGCCCACGGCCCTGAGACCCCTTTTCAAAAAGCCGGCTTCCCACGGAAACAGTTTTCCTGAGGTGCAGACCCTTTCCCAAGTGGTTGTGGCAAGGTAAAGCAAATGCCCTCCAATTCTCTGGAAGAAACCACAGTGCCCAGCCATGTTCTAAGCCCTCCCATCCTCCCTGGGCTTCTGGCAGCAGGAGTGAAAAGAGAGGAGCAGAGCACTGGGACCCGTTTGACAAAAACCGGCTTCCCACGGGAAAGTCTTTCTCCACGTGCAGACATGCTCCCAGGTGCCTGTGGCAAGGGGAAGGAAATGCCATACACTGACCTGGAAGAGACCACAGGGCCCAGGCACAGTCTAAACCCTTCCCTCAACCAGGCAGTTTTGCTAGCAGGAGTTCAACCCCAACGAACACAGCCCGGAGACCCGTGAGGCAAAAACGGCTTCCGACGAACAATACTCGCTCGCTGTGGAAAACCTATCCCAAGTGGGGGTAGCCAGCTCAACAAAATGCCACACACCCAGGTGTAAGAAACAACATTGCCCAGCGATGGTCTAAGCCCCTCACCTCGTCCCTGTGCTTTGTGGAGCCGGGGGGACACCCGAGGCCCACGGCCCTGTGACCACTTTGCAAAAAGCCAGCTTCCCACGGAAACAGTTTTCCTGAGGTGCAGACCCTCTCACAAGTGGTTGTGGCAAGGAAAAGCAAATGCCCTCCACTTCTCTGGAAGAAACCACACTGCCCAGCCATGTTCTAAGCCCTCCCATCCTCCCTGGGCTTCTGGCAGCAGGAGTGAAAAGAGAGGAGCAGAGCACTGGGACCCGTTTGACAAAAACAGGCTTCCCACGGGAAAGTCTTTCTCCACGTGCAGACATGCTCCCAGGTGCCTGTGGCAAGGGGAAGGAAATGCCATACACTGACCTGGAAGAGACCACAGGGCCCAGGCACAGTCTGAACCCTTCCCTCAACCCGGCGGTTTTGCTAGCAGGCGTTCAAACCCAACGAACACAGCCCAGAGACCCCTGGGGCAAAAACGGCTTCCGACGAACAAGAGGTGCTTGCTGTGAAACACCTATCCCAAGTGGGGGTAGCCAGCTCAACAAAATCCACACACCCAGGTGTAAGAAACAACATTGCCCAGGCATGGTCTAAGCCCCTCACCTCGTCCCTGTGCTTTGGGGAGCCGGAGGGACACCCGAGGCCCACGGCCCTGAGACCCCTTTGCAAAAAGCCGGCTTCCCACGGAAACAGTTTTCCTGAGGTGCAGACCCTCTCACAAGTGGTTGTGGCAAGGTAAAGCAAATGCCCTCCACTTCTCTGGAAGAAACCGCAGTGCCCAGCCATGTCCTAAGCCCTCCCATCTTCCCTGGGCTTCTGGCAGCAGGAGTGAAAAGAGAGGAGCAGAGCACTGGGACCCGTTTGACAAAAACCGGATTCCCACGGGAAAGTCTTTCTCCACGTGCAGACATGCTCCCAGGTGCCTGTGGGAAGGGGAAGGAAATGCCATACACTGACCTGGAAGAGACCACAGGGCCCAGCCACAGTCTGAACCCTTCCCTCAACCCGGCGGTTTTGCTAGCAGGAGTTCAACCCCAACGAACAAAGCCCGGAGACCCCTGGGGCAAAAACGGCTTCCGACGAACAATAGGTGCTTGCTGTGGAACACCTATCCCAAGTGGGGGTAGCCAGCTCAACAAAATGCCACACACCCAGGTGTAAGAAACAACATTGCCCAGCGATGGTCTAAGCCCCTCACCTCGTCCCTGTGCTTTGGGGAGCCGGAGGGACACCCGAGGCCCACGGCCCTGAGACCCCTTTGCAAAAAGCCAGCTTCCCACGGAAACAGTTTTCCTGAGCTGCAGACCCTCTCACAAGTGGTTGTGGCAAGGTAAAGCAAATGCCCTCCACTTCTCTGGAAGAAACCACAGTGCCCAGCCATGTTCTAAGCCCTCCCATCCTCCGTGGGCTTCTGGCAGCAGGAGTGAAAAGAGAGGAGCAGAGCACTGGGACCCGTTTGACAAAAACCGGCTTCCCACGGGAAAGTCTTTCTCCACATGCAGACATGCTCCGAGGTGCCTGTGGCAAGGGGAAGGAAATGCCATACACTGACCTGGAAGAGACCACAGGGCCCAGGCACAGTCTGAACCCTTCCCTCAACCCGGCGGTTTTGCTAGCAGGAGTTCAAACCCAACGAACGCAGCCCAGAGACCCCTGGGGCAAAAACGGCTTCCGACGTACAATGGGTGCTGGCTGTGGAACACCTATCCCAAGTGGGGGTAGCCAGCTCAACAAAATCCACACACCCAGGTGTAAGACACAACATTGCCCAGGCATGGTCTAAGCCCCTCACCTCGTCCCTGTGCTTTGGGGAGCCGGAGGGACACCCGAGGCCCACGGCCCTGAGACCCCTTTTCAAAAAGCCGGCTTCCCACGGAAACAGTTTTCCTGAGGTGCAGACCCTCTCACAAGCGGTTGTGGCAAGGTAAAGCAAATGCCCTCCACTTCTCTGGAAGAAACCGCAGTGCCCAGCCATGTTCTAAGCCCTCCCATCTTCCCTGGGCTTCTGGCAGCAGGAGTGAAAAGAGAGGAGCAGAGCACTGGGACCCGTTTGACAAAAACCGGCTTCCCACCGGAAAGTCTTTCTCCACGTGCAGAAATGCTCCCAGGTGCCTGTGGGAAGGGGAAGGAAATGCCATACACTGACCTGGAAGAGACCACAGGGCCCAGGCACAGTCTGAACCCTTCCCTCAACCCGGCAGTTTTGCTAGCAGGAGTTCAACACCAACGAACACAGCCCGGAGACCCGTGAGGCAAAAACGGCTTCCGACGAACAATAGGCGCTCGCTGTGGAAAACCTATCCCAAGTGGGGGTAGCCAGCTCAACAAAATGCCACACACCCAGGTGTAAGAAACAACATTGCCCAGGCATGGTCTAAGCCCCTCACCTCGTCCCTGTGCTTTGGGGAGCCGGAGGAACACCCGAGGCCCACGGCCCTGAGACCCCTTTTCAAAAAGCCGGCTTCCCACGGAAACAGTTTTCCTGAGGTGCAGACCCTTTCCCACGTGGTTGTGGCAAGGTAAAGCAAATGCCCTCCATTTCTCTGGAAGAAACCACAGTGCCCAGCCATGTTCTAAGCCCTCCCATCCTCCCTGGGCTTCTGGCAGCAGGAGTGAAAAGAGAGGAGCAGAGCACTGGGACCCGTTTGACAAAAACCGGCTTCCCACGGGAAAGTCTTTCTCCACGTGCAGACATGCTCCCAGGTGCCTGTGGCAAGGGGAAGGAAATGCCATACACTGACCTGGAAGAGACGACAGGGCCCAGGCACAGTCTAAACCCTTCCCTCAACCAGGCAGTTTTGCTAGCAGGAGTTCAGCCCCAACGAACACAGCCCGGAGACCCGTGAGGAAAAAACGGCTTCCGACGAACAATAGGCGCTCGCTGTGGAAAACCTATCCCAAGTGGGGGTAGCCAGCTCAACAAAATGCCACACACCCAGGTGTAAGAAACAACATTGCCCAGCGATGGTCTAAGCCCCTCACCTCGTCCCTGTGCTTTGTGGAGCCGGGGGGACACCCGAGGCCCACGGCCCTGTGACCACTTTGCAAAAAGCCAGCTTCCCACGGAAACAGTTTTCCTGAGGTGCAGACCCTCTCACAAGTGGTTGTGGCAAGGAAAAGCAAATGCCCTCCACTTCTCTGGAAGAAACCACAGTGCCCAGCCATGTTCTAAGCCCTCCCATCCTCCCTGGGCTTCTGGCAGCAGGAGTGAAAAGAGAGGAGCAGAGCACTGGGACCCGTTTGACAAAAACAGGCTTCCCACGGGAAAGTCTTTCTCCACGTGCAGACATGCTCCCAGGTGCCTGTGGCAAGGGGAAGGAAATGCCATACACTGACCTGGAAGAGACCACAGGGCCCAGGCACAGTCTGAACCCTTCCCTCAACCCGGCGGTTTTGCTAGCAGGCGTTCAAACCCAACGAACACAGCCCAGAGACCCCTGGGGCAAAAACGGCTTCCGACGAACAAGAGGTGCTTGCTGTGAAACACCTATCCCAAGTGGGGGTAGCCAGCTCAACAAAATCCACACACCCAGGTGTAAGAAACAACATTGCCCAGGCATGGTCTAAGCCCCTCACCTCGTCCCTGTGCTTTGGGGAGCCGGAGGGACACCCGAGGCCCACGGCCCTGAGACCCCTTTGCAAAAAGCCGGCTTCCCACGGAAACAGTTTTCCTGAGGTGCAGACCCTCTCACAAGTGGTTGTGGCAAGGTAAAGCAAATGCCCTCCACTTCTCTGGAAGAAACCGCAGTGCCCAGCCATGTTCTAAGCCCTCCCATCTTCCCTGGGCTTCTGGCAGCAGGAGTGAAAAGAGAGGAGCAGAGCACTGGGACCCGTTTGACAAAAACCGGCTTCCCACGGGAAAGTCTTTCTCCACATGCAGACATGCTCCGAGGTGCCTGTGGCAAGGGGAAGGAAATGCCATACACTGACCTGGAAGAGACCACAGGGCCCAGGCACAGTCTGAACCCTTCCCTCAACCCGGCGGTTTTGCTAGCAGGAGTTCAAACCCAACGAACGCAGCCCAGAGACCCCTGGGGCAAAAACGGCTTCCGACGTACAATGGGTGCTGGCTGTGGAACACCTATCCCAAGTGGGGGTAGCCAGCTCAACAAAATCCACACACCCAGGTGTAAGAAACAACATTGCCCAGGCATGGTCTAAGCCCCTCACCTCGTCCCTGTGCTTTGGGGAACCGGAGGGACACCCGAGGCCCACGGCCCTGAGACCCCTTTTCAAAAAGCCGGCTTCCCACGGAAACAGTTTTCCTGAGGTGCAGACCCTCTCACAAGCGGTTGTGGCAAGGTAAAGCAAATGCCCTCCACTTCTCTGGAAGAAACCGCAGTGCCCAGCCATGTTCTAAGCCCTCCCATCTTCCCTGGGCTTCTGGCAGCAGGAGTGAAAAGAGAGGAGCAGAGCACTGGGACCCGTTTGACAAAAACCGGCTTCCCACCGGAAAGTCTTTCTCCACGTGCAGAAATGCTCCCAGGTGCCTGTGGGAAGGGGAAGGAAATGCCATACACTGACCTGGAAGAGACCACAGGGCCCAGGCACAGTCTGAACCCTTCCCTCAACCCGGCAGTTTTGCTAGCAGGAGTTCAACACCAACGAACACAGCCCGGAGACCCGTGAGGCAAAAACGGCTTCCGACGAACAATAGGCGCTCGCTGTGGAAAACCTATCCCAAGTGGGGGTAGCCAGCTCAACAAAATGCCACACACCCAGGTGTAAGAAACAACATTGCCCAGGCATGGTCTAAGCCCCTCACCTCGTCCCTGTGCTTTGGGGAGCCGGAGGAACACCCGAGGCCCACGGCCCTGAGACCCCTTTTCAAAAAGCCGGCTTCCCACGGAAACAGTTTTCCTGAGGTGCAGACCCTTTCCCAAGTGGTTGTGGCAAGGTAAAGCAAATGCCCTCCATTTCTCTGGAAGAAACCACAGTGCCCAGCCATGTTCTAAGCCCTCCCATCCTCCCTGGGCTTCTGGCAGCAGGAGTGAAAAGAGAGGAGCAGAGCACTGGGACCCGTTTGACAAAAACCGGCTTCCCACGGGAAAGTCTTTCTCCACGTGCAGACATGCTCCCAGGTGCCTGTGGCAAGGGGAAGGAAATTCCATACACTGACCTGGAAGAGACCACAGGGCCCAGGCACAGTCTAAACCCTTCCCTCAACCAGGCAGTTTTGCTAGCAGGAGTTCAACCCCAACGAACACAGCCCGGAGACCCGTGAGGCAAAAACGGCTTCCGACGAACAATAGGCGCTCGCTGTGGAAAACCTATCCCAAGTGGGGGTAGCCAGCTCAACAAAATGCCACACACCCAGGTGTAAGAAACAACATTGCCCAGCGATGGTCTAAGCCCCTCACCTCGTCCCTGTGCTTTGTGGAGCCGGGGGGACACCCGAGGCCCACGGCCCTGTGACCACTTTGCAAAAAGCCAGCTTCCCACGGAAACAGTTTTCCTGAGGTGCAGACCCTCTCACAAGTGGTTGTGGCAAGGAAAAGCAAATGCCCTCCACTTCTCTGGAAGAAACCACAGTGCCCAGCCATGTTCTAAGCCCTCCCATCCTCCCTGGGCTTCTGGCAGCAGGAGTGAAAAGAGAGGAGCAGAGCACTGGGACCCGTTTGACAAAAACAGGCTTCCCACGGGAAAGTCTTTCTCCACGTGCAGACATGCTCCCAGGTGCCTGTGGCAAGAGGAAGGAAATGCCATACACTGACCTGGAAGAGACCACAGGGCCCAGGCACAGTCTGAACCCTTCCCTCAACCCGGCGGTTTTGCTAGCAGGCGTTCAAACCCAACGAACACAGCCCAGAGACCCCTGGGGCAAAAACGGCTTCCGACGAACAAGAGGTGCTTGCTGTGAAACACCTATCCCAAGTGGGGGTAGCCAGCTCAACAAAATCCACACACCCAGGTGTAAGAAACAACATTGCCCAGGCATGGTCTAAGCCCCTCACCTCGTCCCTGTGCTTTGGGGAGCCGGTGGGACACCCGAGGCCCACGGCCCTGAGACCCCTTTGCAAAAAGCCGGCTTCCCACGGAAACAGTTTTCCTGAGGTGCAGACCCTCTCACAAGTGGTTGTGGCTAGGTAAAGCAAATGCCCTCCACTTCTCTGGAAGAAACCGCAGTGCCCAGCCATGTTCTAAGCCCTCCCATCTTCCCTGGGCTTCTGGCAGCAGGAGTGAAAAGAGAGGAGCAGAGCACTGGGACCCGTTTGACAAAAACCGGCTTCCCACCAGAAAGTCTTTCTCCACATGCAGACATGCTCCCAGGTGCCTGTGGCAAGGGGAAGGAAATGCCATACACTGACCTGGAAGAGACCACAGGGCCCAGGCACAGTCTGAACCCTTCCCTCAACCCGGCAGTTTTGCTAGCAGGAGTTCAACCCCAACGAACACAGCCCGGAGACCCGTGAGGCAAAAACGGCTTCCGACGAACAATAGGCGCTCGCTGTGGAAAACCTATCCCAAGTGGGGGTAGCCAGCTCAACAAAATGCCACACACCCAGGTGTAAGAAACAACATTGCCGAGGCATGGTCTAAGCCCCTCACCTCATCCCTGTGCTTTGGGGAGCCGGAGGGACACCCGAGGCCCACGGCCCTGAGACCCCTTTGCAAAAAGCCAGCTTCCCACGGAAACACTTTTCCTGAGGTGCAGACCCTCTCACAAGTGGTTGTGGCAAGGTAAAGCAAATGCCCTCCACTTCTCTGGAAGAAACCGAAGTACCCAGCCATGTTCTAAGCCCTCCCATCTTCCCTGGGCTTCTGGCAGCAGGAGTGAAAAGAGAGGAGCAGAGCACTGGGACCCGTTTGACAAAAACCGGCTTCCCACCGTAAAGTCTTTCTCCACGTGCAGACATGCTCCCAGGTGCCTGTGGCAAGGGGAAGGAAATGCCATACACTGACCTGGAAGAGACCACAGGGCCCAGGCACAGTCTAAACCCTTCCCTCAACCCGGCAGTTTTGCTAGCAGGAGTTCAACCCCAAAGAACACAGCCCGGAGACCCGTGAGGCAAAAACGGATTCCGACGAACAATAGGCGCTCGCTGTGGAAAACCTATCCCAAGTGGGGGTAGCCAGCTCAACAAAATGCCACACACCCAGGTGTAAGAAACAACATTGCCCAGCGATGCTCTAAGCCCCTCACCTCGTCCCTGTGCTTTGGGGAGCCGGAGGGACACCCGAGGCCCACGGACCTGAGACCCCTTTGCAAAAAGCCGGCTTCCCACGGAAACAGTTTTCCTGAGGTGCAGACCCTCTCACAAGTGGTTGTAGCAAGTTAAAGCAACTGCCCTCCACTTCTCTGGAAGAAACCGCAGTGCCCAGCCATGTTCTAAGCCCTCCCATCTTCCCTGGGCTTCTGGCAGCAGGAGTGAAAAGAGAGGAGCAGAGCACTGGGACCCGTTTGACAAAAACCGGCTTCCCACCGGAAAGTCTTTCCCCACGTGCAGACATGCTCCCAGGTGCCTGTGGCAAGGGGAAGGAAATGCCATACACTGACCTGGAAGAGACCACAGGGCCCAGGCACAGTCTGAACCCTTCCCTCAACCCGGCAGTTTTGCTAGCAGGAGTTCAACCCCAACGAACACAGCCCGGAGACCCGTGAGGCAAAAACGGCTTCCGACGAACAATAGGCGCTCGCTGTAGAAAACCTATCCCAAGTGGGGGTAGCCAGCTCAACAAAATGCCACACACCCAGGTGTAAGAAACAACATTGCCCAGGCATGGTCTAAGCCCCTCACCTCATCCCTGTGCTTTGGGGAGCCGGAGGGACACCCGAGGCCCACGGCCCTGAGACCCCTTTGCAAAAAGCCGGCTTCCCACGGAAACACTTTTCCTGAGGTGCAGACCCTCTCACAAGTGGTTGTGGCAAGGTAAAGCAAATGCCCTCCACTTCTCTGGAAGAAACCGCAGTGCCCAGCCATGTTCTAAGCCCTCCCATCTTCCCTGGGCTTCTGGCAGCAGGAGTGAAAAGAGAGGAGCAGAGCACTGGGACCCGTTTGACAAAAACCGGCTTCCCACAGGAAAGTCTTTCTCCACGTGCAGACATGCTCCCAGGTGCCTGTGGCAAGGGGAAGGAAATGCCATACACTGACCTGGAAGAGACCACAGGGCCCAGGCACAGTCTAAACCCTTCCCTCAACCCGGCAGTTTTGCTAGCAGGAGTTCAACCCCAACGAACACAGCCCGGAGACCCGTGAGGCAAAAACGGCTTCCGACGAACAATAGGCGCTCGCTGTGGAAAACCTATCCCAAGTGGGGGTAGCCAGCTCAACAAAATGCCACACACCCAGGTGTAAGAAACAACATTGCCCAGCGATGCTCTAAGCCCCTCACCTCGTCCCTGTGCTTTGTGGAGCCGGGGAGACACCCGAGGCCCACGGCCCTGTGACCACTTTGCAAAAGCCAGCTTCCCACGGAAACAGTTTTCCTGAGGTGCAGACCCTCTCACAAGTGGTTGTGGCAAGGAAAAGCAAATGCCCTCCACTTCTCTGGAAGAAACCACAGTGCCCAGCCATGTTCTAAGCCCTCCCATCCTCCCTGGGCTTCTGGCAGCAGGAGTGAAAAGAGAGGAACAGAGCACTGGGATCCGTTTGACAAAAACAGGCTTCCCACGGGAAAGTCTTTCTCCACGAGCAGACATGCTCCCAGGTGCCTGTGGCAAGGGGAAGGAAATGCCATACACTGACCTGGAAGAGACCACAGGGCCCAGGCACAGTCTGAACCCTTCCCTCAAGCCGGCGGTTTTGCTAGCAGGAGTTCAACCCCAACGAACAAAGCCCGGAGACCCCTGGGGCAAAAACGGCTTCCGACGAACAATAGGTGCTTGCTGTGGAACACCTATCCCAAGTGGGGGTAGCCAGCTCAACAAAATGCCACACACCCAGGTGTAAGAAACAACATTGCCCAGGCATGGTCTAAGCCCCTCACCTCGTCCCTGTGCTTTGGGGAGCCGGAGGGGCACCCGAGGCCCACGGCCCTGAGACCCCTTTGCAAAAAGCCGGCTTCCCACGGAAACAGTTTTCCTGAGGTGCAGACCCTCTCACAAGTGGTTGTGGCAAGGTAAAGCAAATGCCCTCCACTTCTCTGGAAGAAACCACAGTGCCCAGCCATGTTCTAAGCCCTCCCATCTTCCCTGGGCTTCTGGCAGCAGGAGTGAAAAGAGAGGAGCAGAGCACGGGGACCCGTTTGACAAAAACCGGCTTCCCACGGGAAAGTCTTTCTCCACGTGCAGACATGCTCCCAGGTGCCTGGGGCAAGGGGAAGGAAATGCCATACACTGACCTGGAAGAGACCACAGGGAAGGGCACAGTCTGAACCCTTCCCTCAACCCGGCGGTTTTGCTAGCAGGAGTTCAACCCAACGAACACAGCCCGGAGACCCCTGGGGCAAAAACGGCTTCCGACGAACAATAGGCGCTCGCTGTGGAAAACCTATCCCAACTGGGGGTAGCCAGCTCAACAAAATGCCACACACCCAGGTGTAAGAAACAACATTGCCCAGCGATGGTCTAAGCCCCTCACCTCGTCCCTGTGCTTTGGGGAGCCGGGGGGACACCCGACGCACACGGCCCTGTGACCTCTTTGCAAAAAGCCAGCGTCCCACGGAAACAGTTTTCCTGTGGTGCAGACCCTCTCACAAGTGGTTGTGGCAAGGAAAAGCAAATGCCCTCCACTTCTCTGGAAGAAACCACAGTGCCCAGCCATGTTCTAAGCCCTCCCATCCTCCCTGGGCTTCTGGCAGCAGGACTGAAAAGAGAGGAGCAGAGCACTGGGACCCGTTTGACAAAAACCGGCTTCCCACGGGAAAGTCTTTCTCCACGTGAAGACATGCTCCCAGGTGCCTGGGGCAAGGGGAAGGAAATGCCATACACTGACCTGGAAGAGACCACAGGGCCCAGGCACAGTCTGAACCCTTCCCTCAACCCGGCAGTTTTGCTAGCAGGAGTTCAACCCCAACGAACACAGCCCGGAGACCCGTGAGGCAAAAACGGCTTCCGACGAACAATAGGCGCTCGCTGTGGAAAACCTATTCCAAGTGGGGGTAGCCAGCTCAACAAAATGCCACACACCCAGGTGTAAGAAACAACATTGCCCAGGCATGGTCTAAGCCCCTCACCTCGTCCCTGTGCTTTGGGGAGCCGGAGGGACAGCCGAAGCCCACGGCCCTGAGACCCCTTTGCAAAAAGCCGGCTTCCCACGGAAACAGTTTTCCTGAGGTGCAGACCCTCTCACAAGTGGTTGTGGCAAGGTAAAGCAAATGCCCTCCACTTCTCTGGAAGAAACACCAGTGCCCAGCCATGTTCTAAGCCCTCCCATCCTCCCTGGGCTTCTGGCAGCAGGAGTGAAAAGAGAGGAGCAGAGCACTGGGACCCGTTTGACAAAAACCGGCTTCACACGGTAAAGTCTTTCTCCACGTGCAGACATGCTCCCAGGTGCCTGTGGCAAGGGGAAGGAAATGCCATACACTGACCTGGAAGAGACCACAGGGCCCAGGCACAGTCTGAACCCTTCCCTCAACCCGTCGGTTTTGCTAGCAGGAGTTCAACCGCAACGAACAAAGCCCAGAGAACCCTGGGGCAAAAACGGCTTCCGACGAACAATAGGTGCTTGCTGTGGAACACCTATCCCAAGTGGGGTAGCCAGCTCAACAAAATCCACACACCCAGGTGTAAGAAACAACATTGCCCAGGCATGGTCTAAGCCCCTCACCTCGTCCCTGTGCTTTGGGGAGCCGGAGGGACAGCCGAGGCCCACGGCCCTGAGACCCCTTTGCAAAAAGCCGGCTTCCCACGGAAACAGTTTTCCTGAGGTGCAGACCCTCTCAAAAGTGGTTGTGGCCAGGTAAAGCAAATGCCCTCCACTTCTCTGGAAGAAACCACAGTGCCCAGCCATGTTCTAAGCCCTCCCATCTTCCCTGGGCTTCTGGCAGCAGGAGTGAAAAGAGAGGAGCAGAGCACTGGGACCCGTTTGACAAAAACCGGCTTCCCACAGGAAAGTCTTTCTCCACGTGCAGACATGCTCCCAGGTGCCTGTGGCAAGGGGAAGGAAATGCCATACACTGACCTGGAAGAGACCACAGGGCCCAGGCACAGTCTAAACCCTTCCCTCAACCCGGCAGTTTTGCTAGCAGGAGTTCAACCCCAACGAACACAGCCCGGAGACCCGTGAGGCAAAAACGGCTTCCGACGAACAATAGGCGCTCGCTGTGGAAAACCTATCCCAAGTGGGGGTAGCCAGCTCAACAAAATGCCACACACCCAGGTGTAAGAAACAACATTGCCCAGCGATGGTCTAAGCCCCTCACCTCGTCCCTGTGCTTTGGGGAGCCGGAGGGACACCCGAGGCCCACGGCCCTGAGACCCCTTTGCAAAAAGCCAGCTTCCCACGGAAACAGTTTTCCTGAGGTGCAGACCCTCTCACAAGTGGTTGTGGCAAGGTAAAGCAAATGCCCTCCACTTCTCTGGAAGAAACCCCAGTGCCCAGCCATGTTCTAAGCCCTCCCATCGTGCCTGGGCTTCTGGCAGCAGGAGTGAAAAGAGAGGAGCAGAGCACTGGGACCCGTTTGAAAAAAACCGGCTTCCCACGGGAAAGTCTTTCTCCACGTGCAGACATGCTCCCAGGTGCCTGTGGCAAGGGGAAGGAAATGCCATACACTGACCTGGAAGAGACCACAGGGCCCAGGCACAGTCTGAACCCTTCCCTCAACCCGGCGGTTTTGCTAGCAGGAGTTCAAACCCAACGAACGCAGCCCAGAGACCCCTGGGGCAAAAACGGCTTCCGACGTACAATGGGTGCTGACTGTAGAACACCTATCCCAAGTGGGGGTAGCCAGCTCAACAAAATCCACACACCCAGGTGTAAGAAACAACATTGCCCAGGCATGGTCTAAGCCCCTCACCTCGTCCCTGTGCTTTGGGGAGCCGGAGGAACACCCGAGGCCAACGGCCCTGAGACCCCTTTTCAAAAAGCCGGCTTCCCACGGAAACAGTTTTCCTGAGGTGCAGACCCTTTCCCAAGTGGTTGTTGCAAGGTAAAGCAAATGCCCTCCATTTCTCTGGAAGAAACCACAGTGCCCAGCCATGTTCTAAGCCCTCCCATCCTCCCTGGGCTTCTGGCAGCAGGAGTGAAAAGAGAGGAGCAGAGCACTGGGACCCGTTTGACAAAAACCGGCTTCCCACGGGAAAGTCTTTCTCCACGTGCAGACATGCTCCCAGGTGCCTGTGGCAAGGGGAAGGAAATGCCATACACTGACCTGGAAGAGACCACAGGGCCCAGGCACAGTCTAAACCCTTCCCTCAACCAGGCAGTTTTGCTAGCAGGAGTTCAACCCCAACGAACACAGCCCGGAGACCCGTGAGGCAAAAACGGCTTCCGACGAACAATAGGCGCTCGCTGTGGAAAACCTATCCCAAGTGGGGGTAGCCAGCTCAACAAAATGCCACACACCCAGGTGTAAGAAACAACATTGCCCAGCGATGGTCTAAGCCCCTCAACTCGTCCCTGTGCTTTGTGGAGCCGGGGAGACACCCGAGGCCCACGGCCCTGTGACCACTTTGCAAAAAGCCAGCTTCCCACGGAAACAGTTTTCCTGAGGTGCAGACCCTCTCACAAGTGGTTGTGGCAAGGAAAAGCAAATGCCCTCCACTTCTCTGGAAGAAACCACAGTGCCCAGCCATGTTCTAAGCCCTCCCATCCTCCCTGGGCTTCTGGCAGCAGGAGTGAAAAGAGAGGAGCAGAGCACTGGGATCCGTTTGACAAAAACAGGCTTCCCACGGGAAAGTCTTTCTCCACGTGCAGACATGCTCCCAGGTGCCTGTGGCAAGGGGAAGGAAATGCCATACACTGACCTGGAAGAGACCACAGGGCCCAGGCACAGTCTGAACCCTTCCCTCAACCCGGCGGTTTTGCTAGCAGGAGTTCAACCCCAACGAACAAAGCCCGGAGACCCCTGGGGCAAAAACGGCTTCCGACGAACAATAGGTGCTTGCTGTGGAACACCTATCCCAAGTGGGGGTAGCCAGCTCAACAAAATGCCACACACCCAGGTGTAAGAAACAACATTGCCCAGGCATGGTCTAAGCCCCTCACCTCGTCCCTGTGCTTTGGGGAGCCAGAGGGGCACCCGAGGCCCACGGCCCTGAGACCCCTTTGCAAAAAGCCGGCTTCCCACGGAAACAGTTTTCCTGAGGTGCAGACCCTCTCACAAGTGGTTGTGGCAAGGTAAAGCAAATGCCCTCCACTTCTCTGGAAGAAACCACAGTGCCCAGCCATGTTCTAAGCCCTCCCATCTTCCCTGGGCTTCTGGCAGCAGGAGTGAAAAGAGAGGAGCAGAGCACGGGGACCCGTTTGACAAAAACCGGCTTCCCACGGGAAAGTCTTTCTCCACGTGCAGACATGCTCCCAGGTGCCTGGGGCAAGGGGAAGGAAATGCCATACACTGACCTGGAAGAGACCACAGGGAAGGGCACAGTCTGAACCCTTCCCTCAACCTGGCGGTTTTGCTAGCAGGAGTTCAACCCAACGAACACAGCCCGGAGACCCCTGGGGCAAAAACGGCTTCCGACGAACAATAGGTGCTTGCTGTGGAACACCTATCCCAAGTGGGGGTAGCCAGCTCAACAAAATGCCACACACCCAGGTGTAAGAAACAACATTGCCCAGCGATGGTCTAAGCCCCTCACCTCGTCCCTGTGCTTTGGGGAGCCGGGGGGACACCCGACGCACACGGCCCTGTGACCTCTTTGCAAAAAGCCAGCGTCCCACGGAAACAGTTTTCCTGAGGTGCAGACCCTCTCACAAGTGGTTGTGGCAAGGAAAAGCAAATGCCCTCCACTTCTCTGGAAGAAACCACAGTGCCCAGCCATTTTCTAAGCCCTCCCATCCTCCCTGGGCTTCTGGCAGCAGGACTGAAAAGAGAGGAGCAGAGCACTGGGACCCGTTTGACAAAAACCGGCTTCCCACGGGAAAGTCTTTCTCCACGTGAAGACATGCTCCCAGGTGCCTGGGGCAAGGGGAAGGAAATGCCATACACTGACCTGGAAGAGACCACAGGGCCCAGGCACAGTCTGAAGCCTTCCCTCAACCCGGCAGTTTTGCTAGCAGGAGTTCAACCCCAACGAACACAGCCCGGAGACCCGTGAGGCAAAAACGGCTTCCGACGAACAATAGGCGCTCGCTGTGGAAAACCTATCCCAAGTGGGGGTAGCCAGCTCAACAAAATGCCACACACCCAGGTGTAAGAAACAACATTGCCCAGGCATGGTCTAAGCCCCTCACCTCGTCCCTGAGCTTTGGGGAGCCGGAGGGACAGCCGAAGCCCACGGCCCTGAGACCCCTTTGCAAAAAGCCGGCTTCCCACGGAAACAGTTTTCCTGAGGTGCAGACCCTCTCACAAGTGGTTGTGGCAAGGTAAAGCAAATGCCCTCCACTTCTCTGGAAGAAACACCAGTGCCCAGCCATGTTCTAAGCCCTCCCATCCTCCCTGGGCTTCTGGCAGCAGGAGTGAAAAGAGAGGAGCAGAGCACTGGGACCCGTTTGACAAAAACCGGCTTCACACGGTAAAGTCTTTCTCCACGTGCAGACATGCTCCCAGGTGCCTGTGGCAAGGGGAAGGAAATGCCATACACTGACCTGGAAGAGACCACAGGGCCCAGGCACAGTCTGAACCCTTCCCTCAACCCGTCGGTTTTGCTAGCAGGAGTTCAACCGCAACGAACAAAGCCCAGAGAACCCTGGGGCAAAAACGGCTTCCGACGAACAATAGGTGCTTGCTGTGGAACACCTATCCCAAGTGGGGTAGCCAGCTCAACAAAATCCACACACCCAGGTGTAAGAAACAACATTGCCCAGGCATGGTCTAAGCCCCTCACCTCGTCCCTGTGCTTTGGGGAGCCGGAGGGACACCCGAGGCACACGGCCCTCAGACCCCTTTGCAAAAAGCCGGCTTCCCACGGAAACAGTTTTCCTGAGGTGCAGACCCTCTCACAAGTGGTTGTGGCAAGGTAAAGCAAATGCCCTCCACTTCTCTGGAAGAAACCGCAGTGCCCAGCCATGTTCTAAGCCCTCCAATCTTCCCTGGGCTTCTGGCAGCAGGAGTGAAAAGAGAGGAGCAGAGCACTGGGACCCGTTTGAAAAAAACCGGCTTCCCACCGGAAAGTCTTTCTCCACGTGCAGACATGCTCCCAGGTGCCTGTGGCAAGGGGAAGGAAATGCCATACACTGACCTGGAAGAGACCACAGGGCCCAGGCACAGTCTAAACCCTTCCCTCAACCCGGCAGTTTTGCTAGCAGGAGTTCAACCCCAACGAACACAGCCCGGAGACCCGTGAGGCAAAAACGGCTTCCGACGAACAATAGGCGCTTGCTGTGGAAAACCTATCCCAACTGCGGGTAGCCAGCTCAACAAAATGCCACACACCCAGGTGTAAGAAACAACATTGCCCAGGCATGGTCTAAGCCCCTCACCTCGTCCCTGTGCTTTGGGGAGCCGGAGGGACACCCGAGGCCCACAGCCCTGAGACCCCTTTGCAAAAAGCCAGCTTCCCACGGAAACAGTTTTCCTGAGGTGCAGACCCTCTCACAAGTGGTTGTGGCAAGGTAAAGCAAATGCCCTCCACTTCTCTGGAACAAACCGCACTGCCCAGCCATGTTCTAAGCCCTCCCATCCTCCCTGGGCTTCTGGCAGCAAGAGTGAAAAGAGAGGAGCAGAGCACTGGGATCCGTTTGACAAAAACCGGCTTCCCACGGGAAAGTCTTTCTCCACGTGCAGACATGCTCCCAGGTGCCTGTGGCAAGGGGAAGGAAATGCCATACACTGACCTGGAAGAGACTACAGGGCCCAGGCACAGTCTGAACCCTTCCCTCAACCCGGCGGTTTTGCTAGCAGGAGTTCAAACCCAACGAACACAGCCCGGAGACCCCGGGGAAAAAACGGCTTCCGTCGAACAATAGGTGCTTGCTGTGGAACACCTATCCCAAGTGGGGGTAACCAGCTCAACAAAATGCCACACACCCAGGTGTAAGAAACAACATTGCCCAGGCATGGTCTAAGCCCCTCACCTCGTCCCTGTGCTTTGGGGAGCCGGAGGGACACCCGAGGCCCACGGCCCTGAGACCCCTTTGCAAAAAGCCGGCTTCCCACGGAAACAGTTTTCCTGAGGTGCAGACCCTCTCACAAGTGGTTGTGGCAAGGAAAAGCAAATGCCCTCCACTTCTCTGGAAGAAACCACAGTGCCCAGCCGTGTTCTAAGCCCTCCCATCCTCCCTGGGCTTCTGGCAGCAGGAGTGAAAAGAGAGGAGCAGAGCACTGGGACCCGTTTGACAAAAACCGGCTTCCCACGGGAAAGTCTTTCTCCACGTGCAGATATGCTCCCAGGTGCCTGTGGCAAGGGGAAGGAAATGCCATACACTGACCTGGAAGAGACCACAGGGCCCAGGCACAGTCTAAACCCTTCCCTCAACCCGGCAGTTTTGCTAGCAGGAGTTCAACCCCAACGAACAAAGCCCGGAGACCCGTGAGGCAAAAACGGCTTCCGACGAACAATACGCGCTCGATGTGGAAAACCTATCCCAAGTGGGGGTAGCCAGCTCAACAAAATCCACACACCCAGGTGTAAGGAACAACATTGCCCAGGCATGGTCTAAGCCCCTCACCTCGTCCCTGTGCTTTGGGGTGCCGGAGGGACACCCGAGGCCCACGGCCCTGAGACCCCTTTGCAAAAAGCCGGCTTCCCACGGAAACAGTTTTCCTTAGGTGCAGACCCTCTCACAAGTGGTTGTGGCAAGGTAAAGCAAATGCCCTCCACTTCTCTGGAAGAAACCGCAGTGCCCAGCCATGTTCTAAGCCCTCCAATCTTCCCTGGGCTTCTGGCAGCAGGAGTGAAAAGAGAGGAGCAGAGCACTGGGACCCGTTTGAAAAAAACCGGCTTCCCACCGGAAAGTCTTTCTCCACGTGCAGACATGCTCCCAGGTGCCTGTGGCAAGGGGAAGGAAATGCCATACACTGACCTGGAAGAGACCACAGGGCCCAGGCACAGTCTAAACCCTTCCCTCAACCCGGCAGTTTTGCTAGCAGGAGTTCAACCCCAACGAACACAGCCCGGAGACCCGTGAGGCAAAAACGGCTTCCGACGAACAATAGGCGCTCGCTGTGGAAAACCTATCCCAAGTGGGGGTAGCCAGCTCAACAAAATGCCACACACCCAGGTGTAAGAAACAACATTGCCCAGGGATGGTCTAAGCCCCTCACCTCGTCCCTGTGCTTTGGGGAGCCGGAGGGACACCCGAGGCCCACGGCCCTGAGACCCCTTTGTAAAAAGCCAGCTTCCCACGGAAACAGTTTTCCTGAGGTGCAGACCCTCTCACAAGTGGTTGTGGCAAGGTAAAGCAAATGCCCTCCACTTCTCTGGAAGAAACCACAGTGCCCAGCCATGTTCTAAGCCCTCCCATCCTCCCTGGGCTTCTGGCAGCAGGAGTGAAAAGAGAGGAGCAGAGCACTGGGACCCGTTTGACAAAAACCGGCTTCCCACCGGAAAGTCTTTCTCCACGTGCAGACATGCTCCCAGGTGCCTGTGGCAAGGGGAAGGAAATGCCATACACTGACCTGGAAGAGACCACAGGGCCCAGGCACAGTCTGAACACTTCCCTCAACCCGGCGGTTTTGCTAGCAGGAGTTCAACCCCAACGAACAAAGCCCGGAGACCCCTGGGGCAAAAACGGCTTCCGACGAACAATAGGTGCTTGCTGTGGAACACCTATCCCAAGTGGGGGTAGCCAGCTCAACAAAATGCCACACACCCAGGTGTAAGAAACAACATAGCCCAGGCATGGTCTAAGCCCCTCACCTCGTCCCTGTGCTTTGGGAGCCGGAGGGACACCCGAGGCACACGGCCCTCAGACCCCTTTGCAAAAAGCCGGCTTCCCACGGAAACAGTTTTCCTGAGGTGCAGACCCTCTCACAAGTGGTTGTGGCAAGGTAAAGCAAATGCCCTCCACTTCTCTGGAAGAAACCGCAGTGCCCAGCCATGTTCTAAGCCCTCCAATCTTCCCTGGGCTTCTGGCAGCAGGAGTGAAAAGAGAGGAGCAGAGCACTGGGACCCGTTTGAAAAAAACCGGCTTCCCACCGGAAAGTCTTTCTCCACGTGCAGACATGCTCCCAGGTGCCTGTGGCAAGGGGAAGGAAATGCCATACACTGACCTGGAAGAGACCACAGGGCCCAGGCACAGTCTAAACCCTTCCCTCAACCCGGCAGTTTTGCTAGCAGGAGTTCAACCCCAACGAACACAGCCCGGAGACCCGTGAGGAAAAAACGGCTTCCGACGAACAATAGGCGCTTGCTGTGGAAAACCTATCCCAACTGCGGGTAGCCAGCTCAACAAAATGCCACACACCCAGGTGTAAGAAACAACATTGCCCAGGCATGGTCTAAGCCCCTCACCTCGTCCCTGTGCTTTGGGGAGCCGGAGGGACACCCGAGGCCCACAGCCCTGAGACCCCTTTGCAAAAAGCCAGCTTCCCACGGAAACAGTTTTCCTGAGGTGCAGACCCTCTCACAAGTGGTTGTGGCAAGGTAAAGCAAATGCCCTCCACTTCTCTGGAACAAACCGCAGTGCCCAGCCATGTTCTAAGCCCTCCCATCCTCCCTGGGCTTCTGGCATCAAGAGTGAAAAGAGAGGAGCAGAGCACTGGGATCCGTTTGACAAAAACCGGCTTCCCACGGGAAAGTCTTTCTCCACGTGCAGACATGCTCCCAGGTGCCTGTGGCAAGGGGAAGGAAATGCCATACACTGACCTGGAAGAGACTACAGGGCCCAGGCACAGTCTGAACCCTTCCCTCAACCCGGCGGTTTTGCTAGCAGGAGTTCAAACCCAACGAACACAGCCCGGAGACCCCGGGGAAAAAACGGCTTCCGTCGAACAATAGGTGCTTGCTGTGGAACACCTATCCCAAGTGGGGGTAACCAGCTCAACAAAATGCCACACACCCAGGTGTAAGAAACAACATTGCCCAGGCATGGTCTAAGCCCCTCACCTCGTCCCTGTGCTTTGGGGAGCCGGAGGGACACCCGAGGCCCACGGCCCTGAGACCCCTTTGCAAAAAGCCGGCTTCCCACGGAAACAGTTTTCCTGAGGTGCAGACCCTCTCACAAGTGGTTGTGGCAAGGTAAAGCAAATGCCCTCCACTTCTCTGGAAGAAACCACAGTGCCCAGCCGTGTTCTAAGCCCTCCCATCCTCCCTGGGCTTCTGGCAGCAGGAGTGAAAAGAGAGGAGCAGAGCACTGGGACCCGTTTGACAAAAACCGGCTGCCCACCGGAAAGTCTTTCTCCACTTGCAGACATGCTCCCAGGTGCCTGGGGCAAGGGGAAGGAAATGCCATACACTGAACTGGAAGAGACCACAGGGCCCAGGCACATTCTAAACCCTTCCCTCAACCAGGCAGTTTTGCTAGCAGGAGTTCAACCCCAACGAACACAGCCCGGAGACCCGTGAGGCAAAAACGGCTTCCGACGAACAATAGGCGCTCGCTGTGGAAAACCTATCCCAAGTGGGGGAGCCAGCTCAACAAAATGCCACACACCCAGGTGTAAGAAACAACATTGCCCAGCGATGGTCTAAGCCCCTCACCTCGTCCCTGTGCTTTGGGGAGCCGGAGGGACACCCGAGGCCCACGGCCCTGAGACCCCTTTGCAAAAAGCCGGCTTCCCACGGAAACAGTTTTCCTGAGGTGCAGACCCTCTCACAAGTGGTTGTGGCAAGGTAAAGCAAATGCCCTCCACTTCTCTGGAAGAAACCACAGTGCCCAGCCATGTTCTAAACCCTCCCATCCTCCCTGGGCTTCTGGCAGCAGGAGTGAAAAGAGAGGAGCAGAGCACTGGGACCCGTTTGACAAAAACCGGCTTCCCACGGGAAAGTCTTTCTCCACCTGCAGACATGCTCCCAGGTGCCTGTGGCAAGGGGAAGGAAATGCCATACACTGACCTGGAAGAGACCACAGGGCCCAGGCACAGTCTGAACCCTTCCCTCAACCCGGCGGTGTTGCTAGCAGGCGTTCGAACCCAACGAACACAGCCCAGAGACCCCTGGGGCAAAAACGGCTTCCGTCGAACAATAGCTGCTTGCTGTGGAACACCTATCCCAAGTGGGGGTAGCCAGCTCAACAAAATCCAACACCCAGGTGTAAGAAACAACATTGCCCAGGCATGGTCTAAGCCCCTCACCTCGTCCCTGTGCTTTGGGGAGCCGGAGGGACACCCGAGGCCCACGGCCCTGAGACCCCTTTGCAAAAAGCCGGCTTCCCACGGAAACAGTTTTCCTGAGGTGCAGACCCTCTCACAAGTGGTTGTGGCAAGGTAAAGCAAATGCCCTCCACTTCTCTGGAAGAAACCGCAGTGCCCAGCCATGTTCTAAGCCCTCCCATCTTCCCTGGGCTTCTGGCAGCAGGAGTGAAAAGAGAGGAGCAGAGCACTGGGACCCGTTTGACAAAAACAGGCTTCCCACGGGAAAGTCTTTGTCCACGTGCAGATATGCTCCCAGGTGCCTGTGGCAAGGGGAAGGAAATGCCATACACTGACCTGGAAGAGACCACAGGGCCCAGGCACAGTCTAAACCCTTCCCTCAACCCGGCAGTTTTGCTAGCAGGAGTTCAACCCCAACGAACAAAGCCCGGAGACCCGTGAGGCAAAAACGGCTTCCGACGAACAATACGCGCTCGCTGTGGAAAACCTATCCCAAGTGGGGGTAGCCAGCTCAACAAAATCCACACACCCAGGTGTAAGGAACAACATTGCCCAGGCATGTTCTAAGCCCCTCACCTCGTCCCTGTGCTTTGGGGTGCCGGAGGGACACCCGAGGCCCACGGCCCTGAGACCCCTTTGCAAAAAGCCGGCTTCCCACGGAAACAGTTTTTCTTAGGTGCAGACCCTCTCACAAGTGGTTGTGGCAAGGTAAAGCAAATGCCCTCCACTTCTCTGGAAGAAACCGCAGTGCCCAGCCATGTTCTAAGCCCTCCAATCTTCCCTGGGCTTCTGGCAGCAGGAGTGAAAAGAGAGGAGCAGAGCACTGGGACCCGTTTGACAAAAACCGGCTTCCCACGGGAAAGTCTTTCTCCACGTGCAGACATGCTCCCAGGTGCCTGTGGCAAGGGGAAGGAAATGCCATACACTGACCTGGAAGAGACCACAGGGCCCAGGCACAGTCTAAACCCTTCCCTCAACCCGGCAGTTTTGCTAGCAGGAGTTCAACCCCAACGAACACAGCCCGGAGACCCGTGAGGCAAAAACGGCTTCCGACGAACAATAGGCGCTCGCTGTGGAAAACCTATCCCAAGTGGGGGTAGCCAGCTCAACAAAATGCCACACACCCAGGTGTAAGAAACAACATTGCCCAGGGATGGTCTAAGCCCCTCACCTCGTCCCTGTGCTTTGGGGAGCCGGAGGGACACCCGAGGCCCACGGCCCTGATACCCCTATGTAAAAAGCCAGCTTCCCACGGAAACAGTTTTCCTGAGGTGCAGACCCTCTCACAAGTGGTTGTGGCAAGGTAAAGCAAATGCCCTCCACTTCTCTAGAAGAAACCACAGTGCCCAGCCATGTTCTAAGCCCTCCCATCCTCCCTGGGCTTCTGGCAGCAGGAGTGAAAAGAGAGGAGCAGAGCACTGGGACCCGTTTGACAAAAACCGGCTTCCCACGGGAAAGTCTTTCTCCACGTGCAGACATGCTCCCAGGTGCCTGTGGCAAGGGGAAGGAAATGCCATACACTGACCTGGAAGAGACCACAGGGCCCAGGCACAGTCTGAACCCTTCCCTCAACCCGGCGGTTTTGCTAGCAGGAGTTCAACCCCAACGAACAAAGCCCGGAGACCCCTGGGGCAAAAACGGCTTCCGACGAACAATAGGTGCTTGCTGTGGAACACCTATCCCAAGTGGGGGTAGCCAGGTCAACAAAATGCCACACACCCAGGTGTAAGAAACAACATTGCCCAGGCATGGTCTAAGCCCCTCACCTCGTCCCTGTGCTTTGGGGAGCCGGAGGGACACCCGAGGCCCACGGCCCTGAGACCCCTTTGCAAAAAGCCGGCTTCCCACGGAAACAGTTTTCCTGAGGTGCAGACCCTCTCACAAGCGGTTGTGGCAAGGTAAAGCAAATGCCCTCCACTTCTCTGGAAGAAACCGCAGTGCCCAGCTATGTTCTAAGCCCTCCAATCTTCCCTGGGCTTCTGGCAGCAGGAGTGAAAAGAGAGGAGCAGAGCACTGGGACCCGTTTGAAAAAAACCGGCTTCCCACGGGAAAGTCTTTCTCCACGTGCAGACATGCTCCCAGGTGCCTGTGGCAAGGGGAAGGAAATGCCATACACTGACCTGGAAGAGGCCACAGGGCCCAGGCACAGTCTAAACCCTTCCCTCAACCCGGCAGTTTTGCTAGCAGGAGTTCAACCCCAACGAACACAGCCCGGAGACCCGTGAGGCAAAAACGGCTTCCGACGAACAATAGGCGCTTGCTGTGGAAAACCTATCCCAACTGCGGGTAGCCAGCTCAACAAAATGCCACACACCCAGGTGTAAGAAACAACATTGCCCAGGCATGGTCTAAGCCCCTCACCTCGTCCCTGTGCTTTGGGGAGCCGGAGGGACACCCGAGGCCCACGGCCCTGAGACCCCTTTGCAAAAAGCCAGCTTCCCACGGAAACAGTTTTCCTGAGGTGCAGACCCTCTCACAAGTGGTTGTGGCAAGGTAAAGCAAATGCCCTCCACTTCTCTGGAACAAACCGCAGTGCCCAGCCATGTTCTAAGCCCTCCCATCCTCCCTGGGCTTCTGGCAGCAAGAGTGAAAAGAGAGGAGCAGAGCACTGGGATCCGTTTGACAAAAACCGGCTTCCCACGGGAAAGTCTTTCTCCACGTGCAGACATGCTCCCAGGTGCCTGTGGCAAGGGGAAGGAAATGCCATACACTGACCTGGAAGAGACTACAGGGCCCAGGCACAGTCTGAACCCTTCCCTCAACCCGGCGGTTTTGCTAGCAGGAGTTCAAACCCAACGAACACAGCCCGGAGACCCCGGGGAAAAAACGGCTTCCGTCGAACAATAGGTGCTTGCTGTGGAACACCTATCCCAAGTGGGGGTAACCAGCTCAACAAAATGCCACACACCCAGGTGTAAGAAAGAACATTGCCCAGGCATGGTCTAAGCCCCTCACCTCGTCCCTGTGCTTTGGGGAGCCGGAGGGACAGCCGAGGCCCACGGCCCTGAGACCCCTTTGCAAAAAGCCGGCTTCCCACGGAAACAGTTTTCCTGAGGTGCAGACCCTCTCACAAGTGGTTGTGGCAAGGTAAAGCAAATGCCCTCCACTTCTCTGGAAGAAACCACAGTGCCCAGCCATGTTCTAAGCCCTCCCATCCTCCCTGGGCTTCTGGCAGCAGGAGTGAAAAGAGAGGAGCAGAGCACTGGGACCCGTTTGACAAAAACCGGCTTCCCACCGGAAAGTCTTTCTCCACGTGCAGACATGCTCCCAGGTGCCTGGGGCAAGGGGAAGGAAATGCCATACACTGACCTGGAAGAGACCACAGGGCCCAGGCACATTCTAAACCCTTCCCTCAACCAGGCAGTTTTGCTAGCAGGAGTTCAACCCCAACGAACACAGCCCGGAGACCCGTGAGGCAAAAACGGCTTCCGACGAACAATAGGCGCTCGCTGTGGAAAACCTATCCCAAGTGGGGGAGCCAGCTCAACAAATGCCACACACCCAGGTGTAAGAAACAACATTGCCCAGCGATGGTCTAAGACCCTCACCTCGTCCCTGTGCTTTGGGGAGCCGGAGGGACACCCGAGGCCCATGGCCCTGAGACCCCTTTGCAAAAAGCCGGCTTCCCACGGAAACAGTTTTCCTGAGGTGCAGACCCTCTCACAAGTGGTTGTGGCAAGGTAAAGCAAATGCCCTCCACTTCTCTGGAAGAAACCACAGTGCCCAGCCATGTTCTAAACCCTCCCATCCTCCCTGGGCTTCTGGCAGCAGGAGTGAAAAGAGAGGAGCAGAGCACTGGGACCCGTTTGACAAAAACCGGCTTCACACGGGAAAGTCTTTCTCCACCTGCAGACATGCTCCCAGGTGCCTGTGGCAAGGGGAAGGAAATGCCATACACTGACCTGGAAGAGACCACAGGGCCCAGGCACAGTCTGAACCCTTCCCTCAACCCGGCGGTGTTGCTAGCAGGCGTTCGAACACAAGGAACACAGCCCAGAGACCCCTGGGGCAAAAACGGCTTCCGTCGAACAATAGGTGCTTGCTGTGGAACACCTAACCAAGTGGGGGTAGCCAGCTCAACAAAATCCAACACCCAGGTGTAAGAAACAACATTGCCCAGGCATGGTCTAAGCCCCTCACCTCGTCCCTGTGCTTTGGGGAGCCGGAGGGACACCCGAGGCCCACGGCCCTGAGACCCCTTTGCAAAAAGCCGGCTTCCCACGGAAACAGTTTTCCTGAGGTGCAGACCCTCTCACAAGTGGTTGTGGCAAGGTAAAGCAAATGCCCTCCACTTCTCTGGAAGAAACCGCAGTGCCCAGCCATGTTCTAAGCCCTCCCATCTTCCCTGGGCTTCTGGCAGCAGGAGTGAAAAGAGAGGAGCAGAGCACTGGGACCCGTTTGACAAAAACCGGCTTCCCACGGGAAAGTCTTTCTCCACGTGCAGATATGCTCCCAGGTGCCTGTGGCAAGGGGAAGGAAATGCCATACACTGACCTGGAAGAGACCACAGGGCCCAGGCACAGTCTAAACCCTTCCCTCAACCCGGCAGTTTTGCTAGCAGGAGTTCAACCCCAACGAACAAAGCCCGGAGACCCGTGAGGCAAAAACGGCTTCCGACGAACAATACGCGCTCGCTGTGTAAAACCTATCCCAACTGCGGGTAGCCAGCTCAACAAAATCCACACACCCAGGTGTAAGGAACAACATTGCCCAGGCATGGTCTAAGCCCCTCACCTCGTCCCTGTGCTTTGGGGTGCCGGAGGGACACCCGAGGCCCACGGCCCTGAGACCCCTTTGCAAAAAGCCGGCTTCCCACGGAAACAGTTTTCCTTAGGTGCAGACCCTCTCACAAGTGGTTGTGGCAAGGTAAAGCAAATGCCCTCCACTTCTCTGGAAGAAACCGCAGTGCCCAGCCATGTTCTAAGCCCTCCAATCTTCCCTGGACTTCTGGCAGCAGGAGTGAAAAGAGAGGAGCAGAGCACTGGGACCCGTTTGACAAAAACCGGCTTCCCACGGGAAAGTCTTTCTCCACGTGCAGACATGCTCCCAGGTGCCTGTGGCAAGGGGAAGGAAATGCCATACACTGACCTGGAAGAGACCACAGGGCCCAGGCACCGTCTAAACCCTTCCCTCAACCCGGCAGTTTTGCTAGCAGGAGTTCAACCCCAACGAACACAGCCCGGAGACCCGTGAGGCAAAAACGGCTTCCGACGAACAATAGGCGCTCGCTGTGGAAAACCTATCCCAAGTGGGGGTAGCCAGCTCAACAAAATGCCACACACCCAGGTGTAAGAAACAACATTGCCCAGGGATGGTCTAAGCCCCTCACCTCGTCCCTGTGCTTTGGGGAGCCGGAGGGACACCCGAGGCCCACGGCCCTGAGACCCCTTTGTAAAAAGCCAGCTTCCCACGGAAACAGTTTTCCTGAGGTGCAGACCCTCTCACAAGTGGTTGTGGCAAGGTAAAGCAAATGCCCTCCACTTCTCTGGAAGAAACCACAGTGCCCAGCCATGTTCTAAGCCCTCCCATCCTCCCTGGGCTTCTGGCAGCAGGAGTGAAAAGAGAGGAGCAGAGCACTGGGACCCGTTTGACAAAAACCGGCTTCCCACCGGAAAGTCTTTCTCCACGTGCAGACATGCTCCCAGGTGCCTGTGGCAAGGGGAAGGAAATGCCATACACTGACCTGGAAGAGACCACAGGGCCCAGGCACAGTCTGAACCCTTCCCTCAACCCGGCGGTTTTGCTAGCAGGAGTTCAACCCCAACGAACAAAGCCCGGAGACCCCTGGGGCAAAAACGGCTTCCGACGAACAATAGGTGCTTGCTGTGGAACACCTATCCCAAGTGGGGGTAGCCAGGTCAACAAAATGCCACACACCCAGGTGTAAGAAACAACATTGCCCAGGCATGGTCTAAGCCCCTCACCTCGTCCCTGTGCTTTGGGGAGCCGGAGGGACACCCGAGGCCCACGGCCCTGAGACCCCTTTGCAAAAAGCCGGCTTCCCACGGAAACAGTTTTCCTGAGGTGCAGACCCTCTCACAAGTGGTTGTGGCAAGGTAAAGCAAATGCCCTCCACTTCTCTGGAAGAAACCGCAGTGCCCAGCCATGTTCTAAGCCCTCCAATCTTCCCTGGGCTTCTGGCAGCAGGAGTGAAAAGAGAGGAGCAGAGCACTGGGACCCGTTTGAAAAAAACCGGCTTCCCACGGGAAAGTCTTTCTCCACGTGCAGACATGCTCCCAGGTGCCTGTGGCAAGGGGAAGGAAATGCCATACACTGACCTGGAAGAGACCACAGGGCCCAGGCACAGTCTAAACCCTTCCCTCAACCCGGCAGTTTTGCTAGCAGGAGTTCAACCCCAACGAACACAGCCCGGAGACCCGTGAGGCAAAAACGGCTTCCGACGAACAATAGGCGCTCGCTGTGGAAAACCTATCCCAAGTGGGGGTAGCCAGCTCAACAAAATGCCACACACACAGGTGTAAGAAACAACATTGCCCAGGGATGGTCTAAGCCCCTCACCTCGTCCCTGTGCTTTGGGGAGCCGGAGGGACACCCGAGGCCCACGGCTCTGAGACCCCTTTGTAAAAAGCCAGCTTCCCACGGAAACAGTTTTCCTGAGGTGCAGACCCTCTCACAAGTGGTTGTGGCAAGGTAAAGCAAATGCCCTCCACTTCTCTGGAAGAAACCACAGTGCCCAGCCATGTTCTAAGCCCTCCCATCCTCCCTGGGCTTCTGGCAGCAGGAGTGAAAAGAGAGGAGCAGAGCACTGGGACCCGTTTGACAAAAACCGGCTTCCCACGGGAAAGTCTTTCTCCACGTGCAGACATGCTCCCAGGTGCCTGTGGCAAGGGGAAGGAAATGCCATACACTGACCTGGAAGAGACCACAGGGCCCAGGCACAGTCTGAACCCTTCCCTCAACCCGGCGGTTTTGCTAGCAGGAGTTCAACCCCAACGAACAAAGCCCGGAGACCCCTGGGGCAAAAACGGCTTCCGACGAACAATAGGTGCTTGCTGTGGAACACCTATCCCAAGTGGGGGTAGCCAGGTCAACAAAATGCCACACACCCAGGTGTAAGAAACAACATTGCCCAGGCATGGTCTAAGCCCCTCACCTCGTCCCTGTGCTTTGGGGAGCCGGAGGGACACCCGAGGCCCACGGCCCTGAGACCCCTTTGCAAAAAGCCGGCTTCCCACGGAAACAGTTTTCCTGAGGTGCAGACCCTCTCACAAGTGGTTGTGGCAAGGTAAAGCAAATGCCCTCCACTTCTCTGGAAGAAACCGCAGTGCCCAGCCATGTTCTAAGCCCTCCAATCTTCCCTGGGCTTCTGGCAGCAGGAGTGAAAAGAGAGGAGCAGAGCACTGGGACCCGTTTGACAAAAACCGGCTTCCCACGGGAAAGTCTTTCTCCACGTGCAGACATGCTCCCAGGTGCCTGTGGCAAGGGGAAGGAAATGCCATACACTGACCTGGAAGAGACCACAGGGCCCAGGCACAGTCTAAACCCTTCCCTCAACCCGGCAGTTTTGCTAGCAGGAGTTCAACCCCAACGAACACAGCCCGGAGACCCGTGAGGCAAAAACGGCTTCCGACGAACAATAGGCGCTTGCTGTGGAAAACCTATCCCAACTGCGGGTAGCCAGCTCAACAAAATGCCACACACCCAGGTGTAAGAAACAACATTGCCCAGGCATGGTCTAAGCCCCTCACCTCGTCCCTGTGCTTTGGGGAGCCGGAGGGACACCCGAGGCCCACGGCCCTGAGACCCCTTTGCAAAAAGCCAGCTTCCCACGGAAACAGTTTTCCTGAGGTGCAGACCCTCTCACAAGTGGTTGTGGCAAGGTAAAGCAAATGCCCTCCACTTCTCTGGAACAAACCGCAGTGCCCAGCCATGTTCTAAGCCCTCCCATCCTCCCTGGGCTTCTGGCAGCAAGAGTGAAAAGAGAGGAGCAGAGCACTGGGATCCGTTTGACAAAAACCGGCTTCCCACGGGAAAGTCTTTCTCCACGTGCAGACATGCTCCCAGGTGCCTGTGGCAAGGGGAAGGAAATGCCATACACTGACCTGGAAGAGACTACAGGGCCCAGGCACAGTCTGAACCCTTCCCTCAACCCGGCGGTTTTGCTAGCAGGAGTTCAAACGCAACGAACACAGCCCGGAGACCCCGGGGAAAAAACGGCTTCCGTCGAACAATAGGTGCTTGCTGTGGAACACCTATCCCAAGTGGGGGTAACCAGCTCAACAAAATGCCACACACCCAGGTGTAAGAAACAACATTGCCCAGGCATTGTCTAAGCCCCTCACTTCGTCCCTGTGCTTTGGGGAGCCGGAGGGACACCCGAGGCCCACGGCCCTGAGACCCCTTTGCAAAAAGCCGGCTTCCCACGGAAACAGTTTTCCTGAGGTGCAGACCCTCTCACAAGTGGTTGTGGCAAGGTAAAGCAAATGCCCTCCACTTCTCTGGAAGAAACCACAGTGCCCAGCCATGTTCTAAGCCCTCCCATCCTCCCTGGGCTTCTGGCAGCAGGAGTGAAAAGAGAGGAGCAGAGCACTGGGACCCGTTTGACAAAAACCGGCTTCCCACCGGAAAGTCTTTCTCCACGTGCAGACATGCTCCCAGGTGCCTGGGGCAAGGGGAAGGAAATGCCATACACTGACCTGGAAGAGACCACAGGGCCCAGGCACATTCTAAACCCTTCCCTCAACCAGGCAGTTTTGCTAGCAGGAGTTCAACCCCAACGAACACAGCCCGGAGACCCGTGAGGCAAAAACGGCTTCCGACGAACAATAGGCGCTCGCTGTGGAAAACCTATCCCAAGTGGGGGAGCCAGCTCAACAAAATGCCACACACCCAGGTGTAAGAAACAACATTGCCCAGCGATGGTCTAAGACCCTCACCTCGTCCCTGTGCTTTGGGGAGCCGGAGGGACACCCGAGGCCCATGGCCCTGAGACCCCTTTGCAAAAAGCCGGCTTCCCACGGAAACAGTTTTCCTGAGGTGCAGACCCTCTCACAAGTGGTTGTGGCAAGGTAAAGCAAATGCCCTCCACTTCTCTGGAAGAAACCACAGTGCCCAGCCATGTTCTAAACCCTCCCATCCTCCCTGGGCTTCTGGCAGCAGGAGTGAAAAGAGAGGAGCAGAGCACTGGGACCCGTTTGACAAAAACCGGCTTCCCACGGGAAAGTCTTTCTCCACCTGCAGACATGCTCCCAGGTGCCTGTGGCAAGGGGAAGGAAATGCCATACACTGACCTGGAAGAGACCACAGGGCCCAGGCACAGTGTGAACCCTTCCCTCAACCCGGCGGTGTTGCTAGCAGGCGTTCGAACCCAAGGAACACAGCCCAGAGACCCCTGGGGCAAAAACGGCTTCCGTCGAACAATAGGTGCTTGCTGTGGAACACCTAACCAAGTGGGGGTAGCCAGCTCAACAAAATCCAACACCCAGGTGTAAGAAACAACATTGCCCAGGCATGGTCTAAGCCCCTCACCTCGTCCCTGTGCTTTGGGGAGCCGGAGGGACACCCGAGGCCCACGGCCCTGAGACCCTTTGCAAAAAGCCGGCTTCCCACGGAAACAGTTTTCCTGAGGTGCAGACCCTCTCACAAGTGGTTGTGGCAAGGTAAAGCAAATGCCCTCCACTTCTCTGGAAGAAACCGCAGTGCCCAGCCATGTTCTAAGCCCTCCCATCTTCCCTGAGCTTATGGCAGCAGGAGTGAAAAGAGAGGAGCAGAGCACTGGGACCCGTTTGACAAAAACCGGCTTCCCACGGGAAAGTCTTTCTCCACGTGCAGATATGCTCCCAGGTGCCTGTGGCAAGGGGAAGGAAATGCCATACACTGACCTGGAAGAGACCACAGGGCCCAGGCACAGTCTAAACCCTTCCCTCAACCCGGCAGTTTTGCTAGCAGGAGTTCAACCCCAACGAACAAAGCCCGGAGACCCGTGAGGCAAAAACGGCTTCCGACGAACAATAGGCGCTCGCTGTGGAAAACCTATCCCAAGTGGGGGTAGCCAGCTCAACAAAATGCCACACACCCAGGTGTAAGAAACAACATTGCCCAGGGATGGTCTAAGCCCCTCACCTCGTCCCTGTGCTTTGGGGAGCCGGAGGGACACCCGAGGCCCACGGCCCTGAGACCCCTTTGTAAAAAGCCAGCTTCCCACGGAAACAGTTTTCCTGAGGTGCAGACCCTCTCACAAGTGGTTGTGGCAAGGTAAAGCAAATGCCCTCCACTTCTCTGGAAGAAACCACAGTGCCCAGCCATGTTCTAAGCCCTCCCATCCTCCCTGGGCTTCTGGCAGCAGGAGTGAAAAGAGAGGAGCAGAGCACTGGGACCCGTTTGACAAAAACCGGCTTCCCACCGGAAAGTCTTTCTCCACGTGCAGACATGCTCCCAGGTGCCTGTGGCAAGGGGAAGGAAATGCCATACACTGACCTGGAAGAGACCACAGGGCCCAGGCACAGTCTGAACCCTTCCCTCAACCCGGCGGTTTTGCTAGCAGGAGTTCAACCCCAACGAACAAAGCCCGGAGACCCCTGGGGCAAAAACGGCTTCCGACGAACAATAGGTGCTTGCTGTGGAACACCTATCCCAAGTGGGGGTAGCCAGGTCAACAAAATGCCACACACCCAGGTGTAAGAAACAACATTGCCCAGGCATGGTCTAAGCCCCTCACCTCGTCCCTGTGCTTTGGGGAGCCGGAGGGACAGCCGAGGCCCACGGCCCTGAGACCCCTTTGCAAAAATCCGGCTTCCCACGGAAACAGTTTTCCTGAGGTGCAGACCCTATCCCAAGTGGTTGTGGCAAGGTAAAGCAAACGCCCTCCACGTCTCTGGAAGAAACCACAGTGCCCAGCCATGTTCTAATCCTCCCATCCACCCTGGGCTTCTGGCAGCAAGAGTGAAAAGAGAGGAGCAGAGCACTGGGACCCGTTTGACAAAAAGCGGCTTCCTACGGGAAAGTCTTTTTCCACGTACAGACATGCTCCCAGGTGCCTTTGGCAAGGTGAAGGAAAGGCCATACACTGACCTGTAAGAGACCACAGGGCCCAGGCACAGTCTGAACCCTTCCCTCATCCCGGCGGTTTTGCTAGCAGGAGTTCAACCCCAATGAACACAGCCCGGAGACCCCTGGGGCAGAAACGGCTTCCGAGGAACAATAGGTGCTTGCTGTGGAAAACCTATCCCAAGTGGGGGTAGCTAGCTCAACAAAATGCCACACACCCAGGTGTAAGAAACAACATTGCCCAGGCATGGTCTAAGCCCCTCACCTCGTCCCTGTGCTTTGGGGAGCCGGAGGGACAGCCGAGGCCCACGGCCCTGAGACCCCTTTGCAAAAAGCCGGCTTCCCACGGAAACAGTTTTCCTGAGGTGCAGACCCTATCCCAAGTGGTTGTGGCAAGGTAAAGCAAATGCCCTCCACTTCTCTGGAAGAAACCACAGTGCCCAGCCATGTTCTAAGCCCTCCCATCCTCCCTGGGCTTCTGGAAGCAGGAGTGAAAAGAGACTAGCAGAGCACTGGGACCCGTTTGACAAAAAGCGGCTTCCCACGGGAAAGTCTTTCTCCACGTTCAGACATGCTCCCAGGTGCCTGTGGCAAGGGGAAGGAAATGCCATACATTGACCTGGAAGAGACCACAGGGCCCAGGCACAGTCTGAACCCTTCCCACAACCCGGCGGTTTTGCTAGCAGGAGTTCAACCCCAACGAACACAGCCCGGAGACCCCTGGGGCAAAAACGGCTTCCGAGGAACAATAGGTGCTTGCTGTGGAACACCTATCCCAAGTGGGGGTAGCCAGCTCAACAAAATGCCACACACCCAGGTATAAGAAACAACATTCCCCAGGCATGGTCTAAGCCCCTCACCTCGTCCCAGTGCTTTGGGGAGCAGGAGGGACAGCCGAGGCCCCCGGCCCTGAGACCCGTTTGCAAAAAGCCGGCTTCCCACGGAGACAGTTTTCCTGAGGTGCAGACCCTCTCACAAGTGGTTGTGCCAATGTAAAGCAAATGCCCTCCACTTCTCTGGAAGAAACCACAGTGCCCAGCCATGTTCAAAGCCCTCCCATCCTCCCTGGAGTTCTGGCAGCAGGAGTGAAAAGAGAGGAGCAGAGCACTGGGACGCGTTTGACAAAAACCGGCTCCCATGGGAAAGTCTTTCTCCACGTGCAGACATGCTCCCAGGTGCCTGTGGGAAGGGGAAGGAAATTCCATACACTGACCTCGAAGAGACCACAGGGCCCAGGCACAGTCTGAACCCTTCCCTCAACCCGGCGGTTTTGCTAGCAGGAGTTCAAACCCAAGGAACACAGCCCGGAGAGCCCTGGGGAAAAAAGGCTTCCGACGAACAATAGGTGCTTGCTGTGGAACACCTATCCCAAGTGGGGGTAGCCAGCTCAACAAAATGCCACACACCCAGGTGTAAGAAACAACATTGCCCAGGCATGGTCTAAGCCCCTCACCTCGTCCCTGTGCTTTGGGGAGCCGGAGGGACAGCCGAGGCCCACGGCCCTGAGACTCCTTTGCAAAAAGCCGGCTTCCCACGGAAACAGTTTTCCTGAGGTGCAGACCCTATCCCAAGTGGTTGTGGCAAGGTAAAGCAAATGCCCTCCACTTCTCTGCAAGAAACCACAGTGCCCAGCCATGTTCTAAGCCCTCCCATCCTCCCTGGGCTTCTGGCAGCAGGAGTGAAAAGAGAGGAGCAGAGCACTGGGACCCGTTTGACAAAAAGCGGCTTCCCACGGGAAAGTCTTTCTCCACGTACAGACATGCTCCCAGGTGCCTGTGGCAAGGGGAAGGAAATGCCATACACTGACCTAGAAGAGACCACAGGGCCCAGGCACAGTCTGAACACTTCCCTCATCCCGGCGGTTTTGCTAGCAGGAGTTCAACCCCAACGAACACAGCCCGGAGAACCCTGGGGCAAAACGGCTTCCGACGAACAATAGGTGCTTGCTGTGGAAAACCTATCCCAACTGGGGGTAGCCAGGTAAACAATGCCACACACCCAGGTGTAAGAAAAAACATTGCCCAGGCATGATCTAAGCCCCTCACCTCGTCCCTGTGCTTTGGGGAGCCGGAGGGACAGCCGAGGCCCACGGCCCTGAGTCCCCTTTGCAAAAAGCCGGCTTCCCACGGAAACAGTTTTCCTGAGGTGCAGACCCTATGCCAAGAGGTTGTGGCAAGGTAAAGCAAATGCCCTCCACTTCTCTGGAAGAAACCACAGTGCCCAGCCATGTTCTAAGCCCTCCCATCCTCCCTGGGCTTCTGGCAGCAGGAGTGAAAAGAGAGGAGCAGAGCACTGGGAGGCGTTTGACAAAAACAGGCTTCCCACGGGAAAGTCTTTCTCCACGTGCAGACATGCTCCCAGGTCCCTGTGGGAAGGGGAAGGAAATGCCATACACTGACCTGGAAGAGACCACAGGGCCCAGGCACAGTCTGAACCCTTCCCTCAACCCGGCCGTTTTGCTAGCAGGAGTTCAAACCCAAGGAACACAGCCCGGAGAGCCCTGGGGCAAAACGGCTTCTGACGAACAATAGGTGCTTGCTGTGGAAAACCTATCCCAAGTGGGGGTAGCCAGCTCACCAAAATGCCACACACCCAGGTGTAAGGAACAACATTGCCCAGGCATGGTCTAAGCCCCTCACATCGTCCCTGTGCTTTGGGGAGCCGGAGGGACAGCCGAGGCCCACGGCCCTGAGACCCCTTTGCAAAAAGCCGGCTTCCCACGGAAACAGTTTTCCTGAGGTGCAGACCCTCTCACAAGTGGTTGTGGCAAGGTAAAGCAAATGCCCTCCACTTCTCTGGAAGAAACCACAGTGCCCAGCCATGTTCTAAGCCCTCCCATCCTCCCTGGGCTTTTGGCAGCAGGAATGAAAAGAGAGGAGCAGAGCACTGGGACCCGTTTGACAAAAAGCGGCTTCCCACGGGAAAGTCTTTCTCCACGTACAGACATGCTCCCAGGTGCCTGTGGCAAGGGGAAGGAAATGCCATACACTGACCTGGAGGAGACCACAGGGCCCAGGCACAGTCTGAACCCTTCCCTCAACCCGGCGGTTTTGCTAGCAGGAGTTCAACCCCAACGAACACAGCCCGGAGACCCCTGGGGCAAAAACGGCTTCCGACGATCAATAGGTGCTTGCTGTGGAACACCTATCCCAAGTGGGGGTAGCCAGCTCAACAAAATGCCACACACCCAGGTGTAAGAAACAACATTGCCCAGGCATGGTCTAAGCCCCTCATCTCGTCCCTGTGCTTTGGGGAGCCGGAGGGACAGCCGAGGCCCACGGCCCTGAGACACCTTTGCAAAAAGCCGGCTTCCCACGGAAACAGTTTTCCTGAGGTGCAGACCCTATCCCAAGTGGTTGTGGCAAGGTAAAGCAAATGCCCTCCACTTCTCTGGAAGAAACCACAGTGCCCAGCCATGTTCTAAGCCCTCCCATCCTCCCTGGGCTTCTGGCAGCAGGAGTGAAAAGAGAGGAGCAGAGCACTGGGACCCGTTTGACAAAACCCGGCTTCCCATGGGAAAGCTTTCTCCACGTGCAGACATGCTCCCAGGTGCCTGTGGCAAGGGGAAGGAAATGCCATACACTGACCTGGAAGAGAACACAGGGCCCAGGCACAGTCTGAACCCTTCCCTCAATCCGGCGGTTTTGCTAGCAGGAGTTCAACCCCAACGAACACAGCCCGGAGACCCCTGGGGCAAAAACGGCTTCCGACGAACAATAGGTGCTTGCTGTGGAACACCTATCCCAAGTGGGGGTAGCCAGCTCAACAAAATGCCACACACCCAGGTGTAAGAAACAACATTGCCCAGGCATGGTCTAAGCCCCTCACCTCGTCCCTGTGCTTTGGGGAGCCGGAGGGACAGCCGAGGCCCACGGCCCTGAGACCCCTTTGCAAAAAGCCGGCTTCCCACGGAAACAGTTTTCCTGAGGTGCAGACCCTCTCACAAGTGGTTGTGGCAAGGTAAAGCAAATGCCCTCCACTTCTCTGGAAGAAACCACAGTGCCCAGCCATGTTCTAAGCCCTCCCATCCTCCCTGGGCTTCTGGCAGCAGGAGTGAAAAGAGAGGAGCAGAGCACTGGGACCCGTTTGACAAAAAGCGGCTTCCCACGGGAAAGTCTTTCTCCACGTTCAGACATGCTCCCAGGTGCCTGTGGCAAGGGGAAGGAAATGACATACACTGACCTGGAAGAGACCACAGGGCCCAGGCACAGTCTAAACCCTTCCCTCAACCCGGCAGTTTTCCTAGCAGGAGTTCAACCCCAACGAACACAGCCCGGAGACTCCTGGGGCAAAAACAGCTTCTGACGAACAATAGGCGCTTGCTGTGGAACACCTATCCCAAGTGGGGGTAGCCAGCTCAACAAAATGCCACACACCCAGGTGTAAGAAACAACATTGCCCAGGCATGGTCTAAGCGCCTCACCTCGTCCCTGTGATTTGGGGAGCCGGAGGGACAGCCGAGGCCCACGGCCCTGAGACCCCTTTGCAAAAAGCCGGCTTCCCACGGAAACAGTTTTCCTGAGGTGCAGACCTTCTCACAAGTGGTTGTGGCAAGGTAAAGCAAATGCCCTCCACTTCTCTGGAAGAAACCACAGTGCCCAGCCATGTTCTAAGCCCTCCCATCCTCCCTGGGCTTCTGGCAGCAGGAGTGAAAAGAGAGGAGCAGAGCACTGGGAGCCGTTTGACAAAAAGCGGCTTCCCACGGGAAAGTCTTTCTCCACGTGCAGACATGCTCCCAGGTGCCTGTGGCAAGGGGAAGGAAATGCCATACACTGACCTGGAAGAGACCACAGGGCCCAGGCACAGTCTGAACCCTTCCCTCATCGCGGCGGTTTTGCTAGCAGGAGTTCAACCCCAAGGAACACAGACCGGAGACCCCTGGGGCAGAAACAGCTTTGGACGAACAATAGGTGCTTGCTGTGGAAAACCTATCCCAAGTGGGGGTAGCCAGCTCAACAAAATGCCACACACCCAGGTGTAAGAAACAACATTGCCCAGGCATGGTCTAAGCCCCTCACCTCGTCCCTGTGCTTTGGGGAGCCGGAGGGACCGCCGAGGCGACGGCCCTGAGACCCCTTTGCAAAAAGCCGGCTTCCCACGGAAACAGTTTTCCTGAGGTGCAGACCCTATCCCAAGTGGTTGTGGCAAGGTAAAGCAAACGCCCTCCACTTCTCTGGAAGAAACCACAGTGCCCATCCATGTTCTAAGCCCTCCCATCCTCCCTGGGCTTCTGGCAGCAGGAGTGAAAAGAGAGGAGCAGAGCACTGGGACCCGTTTGACAAAAAGCGGCTTCCCACGGGAAAGTCTTTCTCCACGTGCAGACATGCTCCCAGGTGCCTGTGGCAAGGGGAAGGAAATGTCATACACTGACCTGGAAGAGACCACAGGGCCCAGGCACAGTCTGAACCCTTCCCTCAACCCGGCGGTTTTGCTAGCAGGAGTTCAACCCCAACGAACACAGCCCTGAGACCCCTGGGGCAAAAACGGCTTCCGACGAACAATAGGTGCTTGCTGTGGAACACCTATCCCAAGTGGGGGTAGCCAGGTAAACAATGCCACACACCCAGGTGTAAGAAACAACATTGCCCAGGCATGGTCTAAGCCCCTCACCTCGTCCCTGTGCTTTAGGGAGCCGGAGGGACAGCCGAGGCCCACGGCCCTGAGACCCCTTTGGAAAAAGCCGGCTTCCCACGGAAACAGTTTTCCTGAGGTGCAGACCCTCTCACAAGTGGTTGTGGCAAGGTAAAGCAAATGCCCTCCACTTCTCTGGAAGAAACCACAGTGCCCAGCCATGTTCTAAGCCCTCCCATCCTCCCTGGGCTTCTGGCAGCAGGAGTGAAAAGAGAGGAGCAGAGCACTGGGACCCGTTTGACAAAAAGCGGCTTCCCACGGGAAAGTCTTTCTCCACGTACAGACATGCTCCCAGGTGCCTGTGGCAAGGGGAAGGAAATGCCAAACACTGACCTGGAAGAGACCACAGGGCCCAGGCACAGTCTGAACCCTTCCCTCAACCCGGCGGTTTTGCTAGCAGGAGTTCAACCCCAACGAACACAGCCCGGAGACCCCTGGGGCAAAAACGGCTTCTGAGGAACAATAGGTGCTTGCTGTGGAACACCTATCCCAAGTGGGGGTAGCCAGCTCAACAAAATGCCACACACCCAGGTGTAAGAAACAACATTACCCAGGCATGGTCTAAGCCCCTCACCTCGTCCCTGTGCTTTGGGGAGCCGGAGGGACAGCCGAGGCCCACGGCCCTGAGACCCCTTTGCAAAAAGCCGGCTTCCCACGGAAACAGTTTTCCTGAGGTGCAGACCCTCTCACAAGTGGTTGTGGCAAGGTAAAGCAAATGCCCTCCACTTCTCTGGAAGAAACCACAGTGCCCAGCCATGTTCTAAGCCCTCCCATCCTCCCTGGGCTTCTGGCAGCAGGAGTGAAAAGAGAGGAGCAGAGCACTGGGACCCGTTTGACAAAAACAGGCTTCCCACGGGAAAGTCTTTCTCCACGTGCAGACATGCTCCCAGGTGCCTGTGGCAAGGGGAAGGAAATGCCATACACTGACCTGGAAGAGACCACAGGGCCCAGGCACAATCTGAACCCTTCCCTCAACCCGGCAGTTTTGCTAGCAGGAGTTCAACCCCAACGAACACAGCCCGGAGACTCCTGGGGCAAAAACGGCTTCTGACGAACAATAGGTGCTTGCTGTGGAACACCTATCCCAAGTGGGGGTAGCCAGCTCAACAAAATGCCACACACCCAGGTGTAAGAATCAACATTGCCCAGGCATGGTCTAAGCCCCTCACCTCGTCCCTGTGATTTGGGGAGCCGGAAGGACAGCAGAGACCCACGGCCCTGAGACCCCTTTGCAAAAAGCCGGCTTCCTACGGAAATAGTTTTCCTGAGGTGCAGACCCTCTCACAAGTGGTTGTGGCAAGGTAAAGCAAATGCCCTCCACTTCTCTGGAAGAAACCACAGTGCCCAGCCATGTTCTAAGCCCTCCCATCCTCCCTGGGCTTCTGGCAGCAGGAGTGAAGAGAGAGGAGCCGAGCACTGGGACCCATTTGACAAAAAGCGGCTTCCCACGGGAAAGTCTTTCTCCACGTGCAGACATGCTCCCAGGTGCCTGTGGCAAGGGGAAGGAAATGCCATACACTGACCTGGAAGAGACCACAGGGCCCAGGCACAGTCTGAACCCTTCCCTTACCCGGCGGTTTTGCTAGCAGGAGTTCAACCCCAAGGAACACAGCCCGGAGACCCCTGGGGCAAAAACGGCTTCCGACGAACAATAGGTGCTTGCTGTGGAACACCTATCCCAAGTGGGGGTAGCCAGCTCAACAAAATGCCACACACCCAGGTGTAAGAAACAACATTGTCCAGGCATGGTCTATGCCCCTCACCTCGTCCCTGTGCTCTGGGGAGCCGGAGGAACAGCCGAGGCCCACGGCCCTGAGACCCCTTTGGAAATAGCCGGCTTCCCACGGAAACAGTTTTCCTGAGGTGCAGACCCTCTCACAAGTGGTTGTGGCAAGGTAAAGCAAATGCCCTCCACTTCTCTGGAAGAAACCACAGTGCCCAGCCATGTTCTAAGCCCTCCCATCCTCCCTGGGCTTCTGGCAGCAGGAGTGAAAAGAGAGGAGCAGAGCACTGGGACCCGTTTGACAAAAACAGGCTTCCCACGGGAAAGTCTTTCTCCACGTACAGACATGCTCCCAGGTGCCTGTGGCAAGGGGAAGGAAATGCCAAACACTGACCTGGAAGAGACCACAGGGCCCAGGCACAGTCTGAACCCTTCCCTCAACCCGGCGGTTTTGCTAGCAGGAGTTCAACCCCAACGAACACAGCCCGGAGACCCCTGGGGCAAAAACGGCTTCTGACGAACAATAGGTGCTTGCTGTGGAACACCTATCCCAAGTGGGGGTAGCCAGCTCAACAAAATGCCACACACCCAGGTGTAAGAAACAACATTGCCCAGGCATGGTCTAAGCCCCTCACCTCGTCCCTGTGCTTTGGGGAGCCGGAGGGACACCCGAGGCCCACGGCCCTGAGACCCCTTTGCAAAAAGCCGGCTTCCCACGGAAACAGTTTTCCTGAGGTGCAGACCCTCTCACAAGTGGTTGTGGCAAGGTAAAGCAAATGCCCTCCACTTCTCTGGAAGAAACCGCAGTGCCCAGCCATGTTCTAAGCCCTCCCATCTTCCCTGGGCTTCTGGCAGCAGGAGTGAAAAGAGAGGAGCAGAGCACTGGGACCCGTTTGACAAAAACCGGCTTCCCACGGGAAAGTCTTTCTCCACGTGCAGATATGCTCCCAGGTGCCTGTGGCAAGGGGAAGGAAATGCCATACACTGACCTGGAAGAGACCACAGGGCCCAGGCACAGTCTAAACCCTTCCCTCAACCCGGCAGTTTTGCTAGCAGGAGTTCAACCCCAACGAACAAAGCCCGGAGACCCGTGAGGCAAAAACGGCTTCCGACGAACAATACGCGCTCGCTGTGTAAAACCTATCCCAACTGCGGGTAGCCAGCTCAACAAAATCCACACACCCAGGTGTAAGGAACAACATTGCCCAGGCATGGTCTAAGCCCCTCACCTCGTCCCTGTGCTTTGGGGTGCCGGAGGGACACCCGAGGCCCACGGCCCTGAGACCCCTTTGCAAAAAGCCGGCTTCCCACGGAAACAGTTTTCCTTAGGTGCAGACCCTCTCACAAGTGGTTGTGGCAAGGTAAAGCAAATGCCCTCCACTTCTCTGGAAGAAACCGCAGTGCCCAGCCATGTTCTAAGCCCTCCAATCTTCCCTGGACTTCTGGCAGCAGGAGTGAAAAGAGAGGAGCAGAGCACTGGGACCCGTTTGACAAAAACCGGCTTCCCACGGGAAAGTCTTTCTCCACGTGCAGACATGCTCCCAGGTGCCTGTGGCAAGGGGAAGGAAATGCCATACACTGACCTGGAAGAGACCACAGGGCCCAGGCACCGTCTAAACCCTTCCCTCAACCCGGCAGTTTTGCTAGCAGGAGTTCAACCCCAACGAACACAGCCCGGAGACCCGTGAGGCAAAAACGGCTTCCGACGAACAATAGGCGCTCGCTGTGGAAAACCTATCCCAAGTGGGGGTAGCCAGCTCAACAAAATGCCACACACCCAGGTGTAAGAAACAACATTGCCCAGGGATGGTCTAAGCCCCTCACCTCGTCCCTGTGCTTTGGGGAGCCGGAGGGACACCCGAGGCCCACGGCCCTGAGACCCCTTTGTAAAAAGCCAGCTTCCCACGGAAACAGTTTTCCTGAGGTGCAGACCCTCTCACAAGTGGTTGTGGCAAGGTAAAGCAAATGCCCTCCACTTCTCTGGAAGAAACCACAGTGCCCAGCCATGTTCTAAGCCCTCCCATCCTCCCTGGGCTTCTGGCAGCAGGAGTGAAAAGAGAGGAGCAGAGCACTGGGACCCGTTTGACAAAAACCGGCTTCCCACCGGAAAGTCTTTCTCCACGTGCAGACATGCTCCCAGGTGCCTGTGGCAAGGGGAAGGAAATGCCATACACTGACCTGGAAGAGACCACAGGGCCCAGGCACAGTCTGAACCCTTCCCTCAACCCGGCGGTTTTGCTAGCAGGAGTTCAACCCCAACGAACAAAGCCCGGAGACCCCTGGGGCAAAAACGGCTTCCGACGAACAATAGGTGCTTGCTGTGGAACACCTATCCCAAGTGGGGGTAGCCAGGTCAACAAAATGCCACACACCCAGGTGTAAGAAACAACATTGCCCAGGCATGGTCTAAGCCCCTCACCTCGTCCCTGTGCTTTGGGGAGCCGGAGGGACACCCGAGGCCCACGGCCCTGAGACCCCTTTGCAAAAAGCCGGCTTCCCACGGAAACAGTTTTCCTGAGGTGCAGACCCTCTCACAAGTGGTTGTGGCAAGGTAAAGCAAATGCCCTCCACTTCTCTGGAAGAAACCGCAGTGCCCAGCCATGTTCTAAGCCCTCCAATCTTCCCTGGGCTTCTGGCAGCAGGAGTGAAAAGAGAGGAGCAGAGCACTGGGACCCGTTTGAAAAAAACCGGCTTCCCACGGGAAAGTCTTTCTCCACGTGCAGACATGCTCCCAGGTGCCTGTGGCAAGGGGAAGGAAATGCCATACACTGACCTGGAAGAGACCACAGGGCCCAGGCACAGTCTAAACCCTTCCCTCAACCCGGCAGTTTTGCTAGCAGGAGTTCAACCCCAACGAACACAGCCCGGAGACCCGTGAGGCAAAAACGGCTTCCGACGAACAATAGGCGCTCGCTGTGGAAAACCTATCCCAAGTGGGGGTAGCCAGCTCAACAAAATGCCACACACACAGGTGTAAGAAACAACATTGCCCAGGGATGGTCTAAGCCCCTCACCTCGTCCCTGTGCTTTGGGGAGCCGGAGGGACACCCGAGGCCCACGGCTCTGAGACCCCTTTGTAAAAAGCCAGCTTCCCACGGAAACAGTTTTCCTGAGGTGCAGACCCTCTCACAAGTGGTTGTGGCAAGGTAAAGCAAATGCCCTCCACTTCTCTGGAAGAAACCACAGTGCCCAGCCATGTTCTAAGCCCTCCCATCCTCCCTGGGCTTCTGGCAGCAGGAGTGAAAAGAGAGGAGCAGAGCACTGGGACCCGTTTGACAAAAACCGGCTTCCCACGGGAAAGTCTTTCTCCACGTGCAGACATGCTCCCAGGTGCCTGTGGCAAGGGGAAGGAAATGCCATACACTGACCTGGAAGAGACCACAGGGCCCAGGCACAGTCTGAACCCTTCCCTCAACCCGGCGGTTTTGCTAGCAGGAGTTCAACCCCAACGAACAAAGCCCGGAGACCCCTGGGGCAAAAACGGCTTCCGACGAACAATAGGTGCTTGCTGTGGAACACCTATCCCAAGTGGGGGTAGCCAGGTCAACAAAATGCCACACACCCAGGTGTAAGAAACAACATTGCCCAGGCATGGTCTAAGCCCCTCACCTCGTCCCTGTGCTTTGGGGAGCCGGAGGGACACCCGAGGCCCACGGCCCTGAGACCCCTTTGCAAAAAGCCGGCTTCCCACGGAAACAGTTTTCCTGAGGTGCAGACCCTCTCACAAGTGGTTGTGGCAAGGTAAAGCAAATGCCCTCCACTTCTCTGGAAGAAACCGCAGTGCCCAGCCATGTTCTAAGCCCTCCAATCTTCCCTGGGCTTCTGGCAGCAGGAGTGAAAAGAGAGGAGCAGAGCACTGGGACCCGTTTGACAAAAACCGGCTTCCCACGGGAAAGTCTTTCTCCACGTGCAGACATGCTCCCAGGTGCCTGTGGCAAGGGGAAGGAAATGCCATACACTGACCTGGAAGAGACCACAGGGCCCAGGCACAGTCTAAACCCTTCCCTCAACCCGGCAGTTTTGCTAGCAGGAGTTCAACCCCAACGAACACAGCCCGGAGACCCGTGAGGCAAAAACGGCTTCCGACGAACAATAGGCGCTTGCTGTGGAAAACCTATCCCAACTGCGGGTAGCCAGCTCAACAAAATGCCACACACCCAGGTGTAAGAAACAACATTGCCCAGGCATGGTCTAAGCCCCTCACCTCGTCCCTGTGCTTTGGGGAGCCGGAGGGACACCCGAGGCCCACGGCCCTGAGACCCCTTTGCAAAAAGCCAGCTTCCCACGGAAACAGTTTTCCTGAGGTGCAGACCCTCTCACAAGTGGTTGTGGCAAGGTAAAGCAAATGCCCTCCACTTCTCTGGAACAAACCGCAGTGCCCAGCCATGTTCTAAGCCCTCCCATCCTCCCTGGGCTTCTGGCAGCAAGAGTGAAAAGAGAGGAGCAGAGCACTGGGATCCGTTTGACAAAAACCGGCTTCCCACGGGAAAGTCTTTCTCCACGTGCAGACATGCTCCCAGGTGCCTGTGGCAAGGGGAAGGAAATGCCATACACTGACCTGGAAGAGACTACAGGGCCCAGGCACAGTCTGAACCCTTCCCTCAACCCGGCGGTTTTGCTAGCAGGAGTTCAAACGCAACGAACACAGCCCGGAGACCCCGGGGAAAAAACGGCTTCCGTCGAACAATAGGTGCTTGCTGTGGAACACCTATCCCAAGTGGGGGTAACCAGCTCAACAAAATGCCACACACCCAGGTGTAAGAAACAACATTGCCCAGGCATTGTCTAAGCCCCTCACTTCGTCCCTGTGCTTTGGGGAGCCGGAGGGACACCCGAGGCCCACGGCCCTGAGACCCCTTTGCAAAAAGCCGGCTTCCCACGGAAACAGTTTTCCTGAGGTGCAGACCCTCTCACAAGTGGTTGTGGCAAGGTAAAGCAAATGCCCTCCACTTCTCTGGAAGAAACCACAGTGCCCAGCCATGTTCTAAGCCCTCCCATCCTCCCTGGGCTTCTGGCAGCAGGAGTGAAAAGAGAGGAGCAGAGCACTGGGACCCGTTTGACAAAAACCGGCTTCCCACCGGAAAGTCTTTCTCCACGTGCAGACATGCTCCCAGGTGCCTGGGGCAAGGGGAAGGAAATGCCATACACTGACCTGGAAGAGACCACAGGGCCCAGGCACATTCTAAACCCTTCCCTCAACCAGGCAGTTTTGCTAGCAGGAGTTCAACCCCAACGAACACAGCCCGGAGACCCGTGAGGCAAAAACGGCTTCCGACGAACAATAGGCGCTCGCTGTGGAAAACCTATCCCAAGTGGGGGAGCCAGCTCAACAAAATGCCACACACCCAGGTGTAAGAAACAACATTGCCCAGCGATGGTCTAAGACCCTCACCTCGTCCCTGTGCTTTGGGGAGCCGGAGGGACACCCGAGGCCCATGGCCCTGAGACCCCTTTGCAAAAAGCCGGCTTCCCACGGAAACAGTTTTCCTGAGGTGCAGACCCTCTCACAAGTGGTTGTGGCAAGGTAAAGCAAATGCCCTCCACTTCTCTGGAAGAAACCACAGTGCCCAGCCATGTTCTAAACCCTCCCATCCTCCCTGGGCTTCTGGCAGCAGGAGTGAAAAGAGAGGAGCAGAGCACTGGGACCCGTTTGACAAAAACCGGCTTCCCACGGGAAAGTCTTTCTCCACCTGCAGACATGCTCCCAGGTGCCTGTGGCAAGGGGAAGGAAATGCCATACACTGACCTGGAAGAGACCACAGGGCCCAGGCACAGTGTGAACCCTTCCCTCAACCCGGCGGTGTTGCTAGCAGGCGTTCGAACCCAAGGAACACAGCCCAGAGACCCCTGGGGCAAAAACGGCTTCCGTCGAACAATAGGTGCTTGCTGTGGAACACCTAACCAAGTGGGGGTAGCCAGCTCAACAAAATCCAACACCCAGGTGTAAGAAACAACATTGCCCAGGCATGGTCTAAGCCCCTCACCTCGTCCCTGTGCTTTGGGGAGCCGGAGGGACACCCGAGGCCCACGGCCCTGAGACCCTTTGCAAAAAGCCGGCTTCCCACGGAAACAGTTTTCCTGAGGTGCAGACCCTCTCACAAGTGGTTGTGGCAAGGTAAAGCAAATGCCCTCCACTTCTCTGGAAGAAACCGCAGTGCCCAGCCATGTTCTAAGCCCTCCCATCTTCCCTGAGCTTCTGGCAGCAGGAGTGAAAAGAGAGGAGCAGAGCACTGGGACCCGTTTGACAAAAACCGGCTTCCCACGGGAAAGTCTTTCTCCACGTGCAGATATGCTCCCAGGTGCCTGTGGCAAGGGGAAGGAAATGCCATACACTGACCTGGAAGAGACCACAGGGCCCAGGCACAGTCTAAACCCTTCCCTCAACCCGGCAGTTTTGCTAGCAGGAGTTCAACCCCAACGAACAAAGCCCGGAGACCCGTGAGGCAAAAACGGCTTCCGACGAACAATAGGCGCTCGCTGTGGAAAACCTATCCCAAGTGGGGGTAGCCAGCTCAACAAAATGCCACACACCCAGGTGTAAGAAACAACATTGCCCAGGGATGGTCTAAGCCCCTCACCTCGTCCCTGTGCTTTGGGGAGCCGGAGGGACACCCGAGGCCCACGGCCCTGAGACCCCTTTGTAAAAAGCCAGCTTCCCACGGAAACAGTTTTCCTGAGGTGCAGACCCTCTCACAAGTGGTTGTGGCAAGGTAAAGCAAATGCCCTCCACTTCTCTGGAAGAAACCACAGTGCCCAGCCATGTTCTAAGCCCTCCCATCCTCCCTGGGCTTCTGGCAGCAGGAGTGAAAAGAGAGGAGCAGAGCACTGGGACCCGTTTGACAAAAACCGGCTTCCCACCGGAAAGTCTTTCTCCACGTGCAGACATGCTCCCAGGTGCCTGTGGCAAGGGGAAGGAAATGCCATACACTGACCTGGAAGAGACCACAGGGCCCAGGCACAGTCTGAACCCTTCCCTCAACCCGGCGGTTTTGCTAGCAGGAGTTCAACCCCAACGAACAAAGCCCGGAGACCCCTGGGGCAAAAACGGCTTCCGACGAACAATAGGTGCTTGCTGTGGAACACCTATCCCAAGTGGGGGTAGCCAGGTCAACAAAATGCCACACACCCAGGTGTAAGAAACAACATTGCCCAGGCATGGTCTAAGCCCCTCACCTCGTCCCTGTGCTTTGGGGAGCCGGAGGGACAGCCGAGGCCCACGGCCCTGAGACCCCTTTGCAAAAATCCGGCTTCCCACGGAAACAGTTTTCCTGAGGTGCAGACCCTATCCCAAGTGGTTGTGGCAAGGTAAAGCAAACGCCCTCCACGTCTCTGGAAGAAACCACAGTGCCCAGCCATGTTCTAATCCTCCCATCCACCCTGGGCTTCTGGCAGCAAGAGTGAAAAGAGAGGAGCAGAGCACTGGGACCCGTTTGACAAAAAGCGGCTTCCTACGGGAAAGTCTTTTTCCACGTACAGACATGCTCCCAGGTGCCTTTGGCAAGGTGAAGGAAAGGCCATACACTGACCTGTAAGAGACCACAGGGCCCAGGCACAGTCTGAACCCTTCCCTCATCCCGGCGGTTTTGCTAGCAGGAGTTCAACCCCAATGAACACAGCCCGGAGACCCCTGGGGCAGAAACGGCTTCCGAGGAACAATAGGTGCTTGCTGTGGAAAACCTATCCCAAGTGGGGGTAGCTAGCTCAACAAAATGCCACACACCCAGGTGTAAGAAACAACATTGCCCAGGCATGGTCTAAGCCCCTCACCTCGTCCCTGTGCTTTGGGGAGCCGGAGGGACAGCCGAGGCCCACGGCCCTGAGACCCCTTTGCAAAAAGCCGGCTTCCCACGGAAACAGTTTTCCTGAGGTGCAGACCCTATCCCAAGTGGTTGTGGCAAGGTAAAGCAAATGCCCTCCACTTCTCTGGAAGAAACCACAGTGCCCAGCCATGTTCTAAGCCCTCCCATCCTCCCTGGGCTTCTGGAAGCAGGAGTGAAAAGAGACTAGCAGAGCACTGGGACCCGTTTGACAAAAAGCGGCTTCCCACGGGAAAGTCTTTCTCCACGTTCAGACATGCTCCCAGGTGCCTGTGGCAAGGGGAAGGAAATGCCATACATTGACCTGGAAGAGACCACAGGGCCCAGGCACAGTCTGAACCCTTCCCACAACCCGGCGGTTTTGCTAGCAGGAGTTCAACCCCAACGAACACAGCCCGGAGACCCCTGGGGCAAAAACGGCTTCCGAGGAACAATAGGTGCTTGCTGTGGAACACCTATCCCAAGTGGGGGTAGCCAGCTCAACAAAATGCCACACACCCAGGTATAAGAAACAACATTCCCCAGGCATGGTCTAAGCCCCTCACCTCGTCCCAGTGCTTTGGGGAGCAGGAGGGACAGCCGAGGCCCCCGGCCCTGAGACCCGTTTGCAAAAAGCCGGCTTCCCACGGAGACAGTTTTCCTGAGGTGCAGACCCTCTCACAAGTGGTTGTGCCAATGTAAAGCAAATGCCCTCCACTTCTCTGGAAGAAACCACAGTGCCCAGCCATGTTCAAAGCCCTCCCATCCTCCCTGGAGTTCTGGCAGCAGGAGTGAAAAGAGAGGAGCAGAGCACTGGGACGCGTTTGACAAAAACCGGCTCCCATGGGAAAGTCTTTCTCCACGTGCAGACATGCTCCCAGGTGCCTGTGGGAAGGGGAAGGAAATTCCATACACTGACCTCGAAGAGACCACAGGGCCCAGGCACAGTCTGAACCCTTCCCTCAACCCGGCGGTTTTGCTAGCAGGAGTTCAAACCCAAGGAACACAGCCCGGAGAGCCCTGGGGAAAAAAGGCTTCCGACGAACAATAGGTGCTTGCTGTGGAACACCTATCCCAAGTGGGGGTAGCCAGCTCAACAAAATGCCACACACCCAGGTGTAAGAAACAACATTGCCCAGGCATGGTCTAAGCCCCTCACCTCGTCCCTGTGCTTTGGGGAGCCGGAGGGACAGCCGAGGCCCACGGCCCTGAGACTCCTTTGCAAAAAGCCGGCTTCCCACGGAAACAGTTTTCCTGAGGTGCAGACCCTATCCCAAGTGGTTGTGGCAAGGTAAAGCAAATGCCCTCCACTTCTCTGCAAGAAACCACAGTGCCCAGCCATGTTCTAAGCCCTCCCATCCTCCCTGGGCTTCTGGCAGCAGGAGTGAAAAGAGAGGAGCAGAGCACTGGGACCCGTTTGACAAAAAGCGGCTTCCCACGGGAAAGTCTTTCTCCACGTACAGACATGCTCCCAGGTGCCTGTGGCAAGGGGAAGGAAATGCCATACACTGACCTAGAAGAGACCACAGGGCCCAGGCACAGTCTGAACACTTCCCTCATCCCGGCGGTTTTGCTAGCAGGAGTTCAACCCCAACGAACACAGCCCGGAGAACCCTGGGGCAAAACGGCTTCCGACGAACAATAGGTGCTTGCTGTGGAAAACCTATCCCAACTGGGGGTAGCCAGGTAAACAATGCCACACACCCAGGTGTAAGAAAAAACATTGCCCAGGCATGATCTAAGCCCCTCACCTCGTCCCTGTGCTTTGGGGAGCCGGAGGGACAGCCGAGGCCCACGGCCCTGAGTCCCCTTTGCAAAAAGCCGGCTTCCCACGGAAACAGTTTTCCTGAGGTGCAGACCCTATGCCAAGAGGTTGTGGCAAGGTAAAGCAAATGCCCTCCACTTCTCTGGAAGAAACCACAGTGCCCAGCCATGTTCTAAGCCCTCCCATCCTCCCTGGGCTTCTGGCAGCAGGAGTGAAAAGAGAGGAGCAGAGCACTGGGAGGCGTTTGACAAAAACAGGCTTCCCACGGGAAAGTCTTTCTCCACGTGCAGACATGCTCCCAGGTCCCTGTGGGAAGGGGAAGGAAATGCCATACACTGACCTGGAAGAGACCACAGGGCCCAGGCACAGTCTGAACCCTTCCCTCAACCCGGCCGTTTTGCTAGCAGGAGTTCAAACCCAAGGAACACAGCCCGGAGAGCCCTGGGGCAAAACGGCTTCTGACGAACAATAGGTGCTTGCTGTGGAAAACCTATCCCAAGTGGGGGTAGCCAGCTCACCAAAATGCCACACACCCAGGTGTAAGGAACAACATTGCCCAGGCATGGTCTAAGCCCCTCACATCGTCCCTGTGCTTTGGGGAGCCGGAGGGACAGCCGAGGCCCACGGCCCTGAGACCCCTTTGCAAAAAGCCGGCTTCCCACGGAAACAGTTTTCCTGAGGTGCAGACCCTCTCACAAGTGGTTGTGGCAAGGTAAAGCAAATGCCCTCCACTTCTCTGGAAGAAACCACAGTGCCCAGCCATGTTCTAAGCCCTCCCATCCTCCCTGGGCTTTTGGCAGCAGGAATGAAAAGAGAGGAGCAGAGCACTGGGACCCGTTTGACAAAAAGCGGCTTCCCACGGGAAAGTCTTTCTCCACGTACAGACATGCTCCCAGGTGCCTGTGGCAAGGGGAAGGAAATGCCATACACTGACCTGGAGGAGACCACAGGGCCCAGGCACAGTCTGAACCCTTCCCTCAACCCGGCGGTTTTGCTAGCAGGAGTTCAACCCCAACGAACACAGCCCGGAGACCCCTGGGGCAAAAACGGCTTCCGACGATCAATAGGTGCTTGCTGTGGAACACCTATCCCAAGTGGGGGTAGCCAGCTCAACAAAATGCCACACACCCAGGTGTAAGAAACAACATTGCCCAGGCATGGTCTAAGCCCCTCATCTCGTCCCTGTGCTTTGGGGAGCCGGAGGGACAGCCGAGGCCCACGGCCCTGAGACACCTTTGCAAAAAGCCGGCTTCCCACGGAAACAGTTTTCCTGAGGTGCAGACCCTATCCCAAGTGGTTGTGGCAAGGTAAAGCAAATGCCCTCCACTTCTCTGGAAGAAACCACAGTGCCCAGCCATGTTCTAAGCCCTCCCATCCTCCCTGGGCTTCTGGCAGCAGGAGTGAAAAGAGAGGAGCAGAGCACTGGGACCCGTTTGACAAAACCCGGCTTCCCATGGGAAAGCTTTCTCCACGTGCAGACATGCTCCCAGGTGCCTGTGGCAAGGGGAAGGAAATGCCATACACTGACCTGGAAGAGAACACAGGGCCCAGGCACAGTCTGAACCCTTCCCTCAATCCGGCGGTTTTGCTAGCAGGAGTTCAACCCCAACGAACACAGCCCGGAGACCCCTGGGGCAAAAACGGCTTCCGACGAACAATAGGTGCTTGCTGTGGAACACCTATCCCAAGTGGGGGTAGCCAGCTCAACAAAATGCCACACACCCAGGTGTAAGAAACAACATTGCCCAGGCATGGTCTAAGCCCCTCACCTCGTCCCTGTGCTTTGGGGAGCCGGAGGGACAGCCGAGGCCCACGGCCCTGAGACCCCTTTGCAAAAAGCCGGCTTCCCACGGAAACAGTTTTCCTGAGGTGCAGACCCTCTCACAAGTGGTTGTGGCAAGGTAAAGCAAATGCCCTCCACTTCTCTGGAAGAAACCACAGTGCCCAGCCATGTTCTAAGCCCTCCCATCCTCCCTGGGCTTCTGGCAGCAGGAGTGAAAAGAGAGGAGCAGAGCACTGGGACCCGTTTGACAAAAAGCGGCTTCCCACGGGAAAGTCTTTCTCCACGTTCAGACATGCTCCCAGGTGCCTGTGGCAAGGGGAAGGAAATGACATACACTGACCTGGAAGAGACCACAGGGCCCAGGCACAGTCTAAACCCTTCCCTCAACCCGGCAGTTTTCCTAGCAGGAGTTCAACCCCAACGAACACAGCCCGGAGACTCCTGGGGCAAAAACAGCTTCTGACGAACAATAGGCGCTTGCTGTGGAACACCTATCCCAAGTGGGGGTAGCCAGCTCAACAAAATGCCACACACCCAGGTGTAAGAAACAACATTGCCCAGGCATGGTCTAAGCGCCTCACCTCGTCCCTGTGATTTGGGGAGCCGGAGGGACAGCCGAGGCCCACGGCCCTGAGACCCCTTTGCAAAAAGCCGGCTTCCCACGGAAACAGTTTTCCTGAGGTGCAGACCTTCTCACAAGTGGTTGTGGCAAGGTAAAGCAAATGCCCTCCACTTCTCTGGAAGAAACCACAGTGCCCAGCCATGTTCTAAGCCCTCCCATCCTCCCTGGGCTTCTGGCAGCAGGAGTGAAAAGAGAGGAGCAGAGCACTGGGAGCCGTTTGACAAAAAGCGGCTTCCCACGGGAAAGTCTTTCTCCACGTGCAGACATGCTCCCAGGTGCCTGTGGCAAGGGGAAGGAAATGCCATACACTGACCTGGAAGAGACCACAGGGCCCAGGCACAGTCTGAACCCTTCCCTCATCGCGGCGGTTTTGCTAGCAGGAGTTCAACCCCAAGGAACACAGACCGGAGACCCCTGGGGCAGAAACAGCTTTGGACGAACAATAGGTGCTTGCTGTGGAAAACCTATCCCAAGTGGGGGTAGCCAGCTCAACAAAATGCCACACACCCAGGTGTAAGAAACAACATTGCCCAGGCATGGTCTAAGCCCCTCACCTCGTCCCTGTGCTTTGGGGAGCCGGAGGGACCGCCGAGGCGACGGCCCTGAGACCCCTTTGCAAAAAGCCGGCTTCCCACGGAAACAGTTTTCCTGAGGTGCAGACCCTATCCCAAGTGGTTGTGGCAAGGTAAAGCAAACGCCCTCCACTTCTCTGGAAGAAACCACAGTGCCCATCCATGTTCTAAGCCCTCCCATCCTCCCTGGGCTTCTGGCAGCAGGAGTGAAAAGAGAGGAGCAGAGCACTGGGACCCGTTTGACAAAAAGCGGCTTCCCACGGGAAAGTCTTTCTCCACGTGCAGACATGCTCCCAGGTGCCTGTGGCAAGGGGAAGGAAATGTCATACACTGACCTGGAAGAGACCACAGGGCCCAGGCACAGTCTGAACCCTTCCCTCAACCCGGCGGTTTTGCTAGCAGGAGTTCAACCCCAACGAACACAGCCCTGAGACCCCTGGGGCAAAAACGGCTTCCGACGAACAATAGGTGCTTGCTGTGGAACACCTATCCCAAGTGGGGGTAGCCAGGTAAACAATGCCACACACCCAGGTGTAAGAAACAACATTGCCCAGGCATGGTCTAAGCCCCTCACCTCGTCCCTGTGCTTTAGGGAGCCGGAGGGACAGCCGAGGCCCACGGCCCTGAGACCCCTTTGGAAAAAGCCGGCTTCCCACGGAAACAGTTTTCCTGAGGTGCAGACCCTCTCACAAGTGGTTGTGGCAAGGTAAAGCAAATGCCCTCCACTTCTCTGGAAGAAACCACAGTGCCCAGCCATGTTCTAAGCCCTCCCATCCTCCCTGGGCTTCTGGCAGCAGGAGTGAAAAGAGAGGAGCAGAGCACTGGGACCCGTTTGACAAAAAGCGGCTTCCCACGGGAAAGTCTTTCTCCACGTACAGACATGCTCCCAGGTGCCTGTGGCAAGGGGAAGGAAATGCCAAACACTGACCTGGAAGAGACCACAGGGCCCAGGCACAGTCTGAACCCTTCCCTCAACCCGGCGGTTTTGCTAGCAGGAGTTCAACCCCAACGAACACAGCCCGGAGACCCCTGGGGCAAAAACGGCTTCTGAGGAACAATAGGTGCTTGCTGTGGAACACCTATCCCAAGTGGGGGTAGCCAGCTCAACAAAATGCCACACACCCAGGTGTAAGAAACAACATTACCCAGGCATGGTCTAAGCCCCTCACCTCGTCCCTGTGCTTTGGGGAGCCGGAGGGACAGCCGAGGCCCACGGCCCTGAGACCCCTTTGCAAAAAGCCGGCTTCCCACGGAAACAGTTTTCCTGAGGTGCAGACCCTCTCACAAGTGGTTGTGGCAAGGTAAAGCAAATGCCCTCCACTTCTCTGGAAGAAACCACAGTGCCCAGCCATGTTCTAAGCCCTCCCATCCTCCCTGGGCTTCTGGCAGCAGGAGTGAAAAGAGAGGAGCAGAGCACTGGGACCCGTTTGACAAAAACAGGCTTCCCACGGGAAAGTCTTTCTCCACGTGCAGACATGCTCCCAGGTGCCTGTGGCAAGGGGAAGGAAATGCCATACACTGACCTGGAAGAGACCACAGGGCCCAGGCACAATCTGAACCCTTCCCTCAACCCGGCAGTTTTGCTAGCAGGAGTTCAACCCCAACGAACACAGCCCGGAGACTCCTGGGGCAAAAACGGCTTCTGACGAACAATAGGTGCTTGCTGTGGAACACCTATCCCAAGTGGGGGTAGCCAGCTCAACAAAATGCCACACACCCAGGTGTAAGAATCAACATTGCCCAGGCATGGTCTAAGCCCCTCACCTCGTCCCTGTGATTTGGGGAGCCGGAAGGACAGCAGAGACCCACGGCCCTGAGACCCCTTTGCAAAAAGCCGGCTTCCTACGGAAATAGTTTTCCTGAGGTGCAGACCCTCTCACAAGTGGTTGTGGCAAGGTAAAGCAAATGCCCTCCACTTCTCTGGAAGAAACCACAGTGCCCAGCCATGTTCTAAGCCCTCCCATCCTCCCTGGGCTTCTGGCAGCAGGAGTGAAGAGAGAGGAGCCGAGCACTGGGACCCATTTGACAAAAAGCGGCTTCCCACGGGAAAGTCTTTCTCCACGTGCAGACATGCTCCCAGGTGCCTGTGGCAAGGGGAAGGAAATGCCATACACTGACCTGGAAGAGACCACAGGGCCCAGGCACAGTCTGAACCCTTCCCTTACCCGGCGGTTTTGCTAGCAGGAGTTCAACCCCAAGGAACACAGCCCGGAGACCCCTGGGGCAAAAACGGCTTCCGACGAACAATAGGTGCTTGCTGTGGAACACCTATCCCAAGTGGGGGTAGCCAGCTCAACAAAATGCCACACACCCAGGTGTAAGAAACAACATTGTCCAGGCATGGTCTATGCCCCTCACCTCGTCCCTGTGCTCTGGGGAGCCGGAGGAACAGCCGAGGCCCACGGCCCTGAGACCCCTTTGGAAATAGCCGGCTTCCCACGGAAACAGTTTTCCTGAGGTGCAGACCCTCTCACAAGTGGTTGTGGCAAGGTAAAGCAAATGCCCTCCACTTCTCTGGAAGAAACCACAGTGCCCAGCCATGTTCTAAGCCCTCCCATCCTCCCTGGGCTTCTGGCAGCAGGAGTGAAAAGAGAGGAGCAGAGCACTGGGACCCGTTTGACAAAAACAGGCTTCCCACGGGAAAGTCTTTCTCCACGTACAGACATGCTCCCAGGTGCCTGTGGCAAGGGGAAGGAAATGCCAAACACTGACCTGGAAGAGACCACAGGGCCCAGGCACAGTCTGAACCCTTCCCTCAACCCGGCGGTTTTGCTAGCAGGAGTTCAACCCCAACGAACACAGCCCGGAGACCCCTGGGGCAAAAACGGCTTCTGACGAACAATAGGTGCTTGCTGTGGAACACCTATCCCAAGTGGGGGTAGCCAGCTCAACAAAATGCCACACACCCAGGTGTAAGAAACAACATTGCCCAGGCATGGTCTAAGCCCCTCACCTCGTCCCTGTGCTTTGGGGAGCCGGAGGGACAGCCGAGGCCCACGGCCCTGAGACCCCTTTGCAAAAAGCCGGCTTCCCACGGAAACAGTTTTCCTGAGGTGCAGACCCTCTCACAAGTGGTTGTGGCAAGGTAAAGCAAATGCCCTCCACTTCTCTGGAAGAAACCACAGTGCCCAGCCATGTTCTAAGCCCTCCCATCCTCCCTGGGCTTCTGGCAGCAGGAGTGAAAAGAGAGGAGCAGAGCACTGGGACCCGTTTGACAAAAACAGGCTTCCCACGGGAAAGTCTTTCTCCACGTGCAGACATGCTCCCAGGTGCCTGTGGCAAGGGGAAGGAAATGCCATACACTGACCTGGAAGAGACCACAGGGCCCAGGCACAGTCTGAACCCTTCCCTCAACCCGGCAGTTTTGCTAGCAGGAGTTCAACCCCAACGAACACAGCCCGGAGACTCCTGGGGCAAAAACGGCTTCTGACGAACAATAGGTGCTTGCTGTGGAACACCTATCCCAAGTGGGGGTAGCCAGCTCAACAAAATGCCACACACCCAGGTGTAAGAATCAACATTGCCCAGGCATGGTCTAAGCCCCTCACCTCGTCCCTGTGATTTGGGGAGCCGGAAGGACAGCCGAGGCCCACGGCCCTGAGACCCCTTTGCAAAAAGCCGGCTTCCTACGGAAATAGTTTTCCTGAGGTGCAGACCCTCTCACAAGTGGTTGTGGCAAGGTAAAGCAAATGCCCTCCACTTCTCTGGAAGAAACCACAGTGCCCAGCCATGTTCTAAGCCCTCCCATCCTCCCTGGGCTTCTGGCAGCAGGAGTGAAGAGAGAGGAGCCGAGCACTGGGACCCGTTTGACAAAAAGCGGCTTCCCACGGGAAAGTCTTTCTCCACGTGCAGACATGCTCCCAGGTGCCTGTGGCAAGGGGAAGGAAATGCCATACACTGACCTGGAAGAGACCACAGGGCCCAGGCACAGTCTGAACCCTTCCCTTACCCGGCGGTTTTGCTAGCAGGAGTTCAACCCCAAGGAACACAGCCCGGAGACACCTGGGGCAAAAACGGCTTCCGACGAACAATAGGTGCTTGCTGTGGAACACCTATCCCAAGTGGGGGTAGCCAGCTCAACAAAATGCCACACACCCAGGTGTAAGAAACAACATTGTCCAGGCATGGTCTATGCCCCTCACCTCGTCCCTGTGCTCTGGGGAGCCGGAGGAACAGCCGAGGCCCACGGCCCTGAGACCCCTTTGGAAATAGCCGGCTTCCCACGGAAACAGTTTTCCTGAGGTGCAGACCCTCTCACAAGTGGTTGTGGCAAGGTAAAGCAAATGCCCTCCACTTCTCTGGAAGAAACCACAGTGCCCAGCCATGTTCTAAGCCCTCCCATCCTCCCTGGGCTTCTGGCAGCAGGAGTGAAAAGAGAGGAGCAGAGCACTGGGACCCGTTTGACAAAAACAGGCTTCCCACGGGAAAGTCTTTCTCCACGTACAGACATGCTCCCAGGTGCCTGTGGCAAGGGGAAGGAAATGCCAAACACTGACCTGGAAGAGACCACAGGGCCCAGGCACAGTCTGAACCCTTCCCTCAACCCGGCGGTTTTGCTAGCAGGAGTTCAACCCCAACGAACACAGCCCGGAGACCCCTGGGGCAAAAACGGCTTCTGACGAACAATAGGTGCTTGCTGTGGAACACCTATCCCAAGTGGGGGTAGCCAGCTCAACAAAATGCCACACACGCAGGTGTAAGAAACAACATTGCCCAGGCATGGTCTAAGCCCCTCACCTCGTCCCTGTGCTTTGGGGAGCCGGAGGGACAGCCGAGGCCCACGGCCCTGAGACCCCTTTGCAAAAAGCCGGCTTCCCACGGAAACAGTTTTCCTGAGGTGCAGACCCTCTCACAAGTGGTTGTGGCAAGGTAAAGCAAATGCCCTCCACTTCTCTGGAAGAAACCACAGTGCCCAGCCATGTTCTAAGCCCTCCCATCCTCCCTGGGCTTCTGGCAGCAGGAGTGAAAAGAGAGGAGCAGAGCACTGGGACCCGTTTGACAAAAAGCGGCTTCCCACGGGAAAGTCTTAATCCACGTGCAGACATGCTCCCAGGTGCCTGTGGCAAGGGGAAGGAAATGCCATACACTGACCTGGAAGAGACCACAGGGCCCAGGCACAGTCTGAACCTTTCCCTCATCCCGGCGGTTTTGCTAGCAGGAATTCAACCCCAACGAACACAGCCCGGAGACCCCTGGGGCAAAAACGGCTTGCGAGGAACAATAGGTGCTTGCTGTGGAACACCTATCCCAAGTGGGGGTAGCCAGCTCAACAAAATGCCACACACCCAGGTGTAAGAAACAACATTGCCCAGGCATGGTCTAAGCCCCTCACCTCGTCCCTGTGCTTTGGGGAGCTGGAGGGACAGCCGAGGCCCACGTCCCTGAGACCCCTTTGCAAAAAGCCGGCTTCCCACGGAAACAGTTTTCCTGAGGTGCAGACCCTCTCACAAGTGGTTGTGGCAAGGTAAAGCAAATGCCCTCCACTTCTCTGGAAGAAACCACAGTGCCCAGCCATGTTCTAAGCCCTCCCATCCTCCCTGGGCTTCTGGCAGCAGGAGTGAAAAGAGAGGAGCAGAGCACTGGGACCCGTTTGACAAAAAGCGGCTTCCCACGGGAAAGTCTTTCTCCACGTTCAGACATGCTCCCAGGTGCCTGTGGCAAGGGGAAGGAAATGCCATACACTGACCTGGAAGAGACCACAGGGCCCAGGCACAGTCTAAACCCTTCCCTCAACCCGGCAGTTTTCCTAGCAGGAGTTCAACCCCAACGAACACAGCCCGGAGACTCCTGGGGCAAAAACGGCTTCTGACGAACAATAGGCGCTTGCTGTGGAACACCTATCCCAAGTGGGGGTAGCCAGCTCAACAAAATGCCACACACCCAGGTGTAAGAAACAACATTGCCCAGGCATGGTCTAAGCGCCTCACCTCGTCCCTGTGATTTGGGGAGCCGGAGGGACAGCCGAGGCCCACGGCCCTGAGACCCCTTTGCAAAAAGCCGGCTTCCCACGGAAACAGTTTTCCTGAGGTGCAGACCTTCTCACAAGTGGTTGTGGCAAGGTAAAGCAAATGCCCTCCACTTCTCTGGAAGAAACCACAGTGCCCAGCTATGTTCTAAGCCCTCCCATCCTCCCTGGGCTTCTGGCAGCAGGAGTGAAAAGAGAGGAGCCGAGCACTGGGACCCGTTTGACAAAACCCGGCTTCCCACGGGAAAGTCTTTCTCCACGTGCAGACATGCTCCCAGGTGCCTGTGGCAAGGGGAAGGAAATGCCATACACTGACCTGGAAGAGACCACAGGGCCCAGGCACAGTCTGAACCCTTCCCTCATCGCGGCGGTTTTGCTAGCAGGAGTTCAACCCCAACGAACACAGACCGGAGACCCCTGGGGCAGAAACAGCTTTGGACGAACAATAGGTGCTTGCTGTGGAAAACCTATCCCAAGTGGGGGTAGCCAGCTCAACAAAATGCCACACACCCAGGTGTAAGAAACAACATTGCCCAGGCATGGTCTAAGCCCCTCACCTCGTCCCTGTGCTTTGGGGAGCCGGAGGGACCGCCGAGGCGACGGCCCTGAGACCCCTTTGCAAAAAGCCGGCTTACCACGAAACAGTTTTCCTGAGGTGCAGACCCTATCCCAAGTGGTTGTGGCAAGGTAAAGCAAACGCCCTCCACTTCTCTGGAAGAAACCACAGTGCCCAGCCATGTTCTAAGCCCTCCCATCCTCCCTGGGCTTCTGGCAGCAGGAGTGAAAAGAGAGGAGCAGAGCACTGGGACCCGTTTGACAAAAACCGGCTTCCCACGGGAAAGTCTTTCTCCACGTGCAGACATGCTCCCAGGTGCCTGTGGCAAGGGGAAGGAAATGCCATACACTGACCTGGAAGAGACCACAGGGCCCAGGCACAGTCTGAACTCTTCCCTCATCCCGGTCGTTTTGCTAGCAGGAGTTCAACCCCAATGAACACAGACCGGAGACCCCTGGGGCAGAAACGGCTTCCGACGAACAATAGGTGCTTGCTGTGGAAAACCTATCCCAAGTGGGGGTAGCCAGCTCAACAAAATGCCACACACCCAGGTGTAAGAAACAACATTGCCCAGGCATGGTGTAAGCCCCTCACCTCGTCCCTGTGCTTTGGGGAGCCGGAGGGACACCCGAGGCCCACGGCCCTGAGACCCCTTTGCAAAAAGCCGGCTTCCCACGGAAACAGTTTTCCTGAGGTGCAGACCCTATCCCAAGTGGTTGTGGCAAGGTAAAGCAAACGCCCTCCACTTCTCTGGAAGAAACCACAGTGCCCAGCCATGTTCTAAGCCCTCCCATCCTCCCTGGGCTTCTGGCAGCAGGAGTGAAAAGAGAGGAGCATAGCACTGGGACCCGTTTGACAAAAACCGGCTTCCCACAGGAAAGTCTTTCTCCACGTGCAGCCATGCTCCCAGGTGCCTGTGGCAAGGGGAGGGAAATGCCATACACTGACCTGGAAGAGACCACAGGGCCCAGGCACAGTCTGAACCCTTCCCTCAACCCGGCAGTTTTGCTAGCAGGAGTTCAAACCCAACGAACACAGCCCGGAGAGCCCTGGGGCAAAACAGCTTCCGAGGAACAATAGGTGCTTGCTGTGGAAAACCTATCCCAGGTGGGGGAACCCAGGTAAACAAAATGCCACACACCCAAGTGTAAGAAACAACATTGCCCAGGCATGGTCTAAGCCCCTCACCTCGTCCCTGTGCTTTGGGGAGCTAGAGGGACACCCGAGGCCCACGGCCCTGAGACCCCTTTTCAAAAAGCCGGCTTCCCACGGAAACAGTTTTCCTGAGGTGCAGACCCTTTCCCAAGTGGTTGTGGCAAGGTAAAGCAAATGCCCTCCAGTTCTCTGGAAGAAACCACAGTGCCCAGCCATGTTCTAAGCCCTCCCATCCTCCCTGGGATTCTGGCAGCAGGAGTGAAAAGAGAGGAGTAGAGCACTGGGACCCGTTTGACAAAAACCGGCTTCCCACGGGAAAGTCTTTCTCCACGTGCAGACATGCTCCCAGGTGCCTGTGGCAAGGGGAAGGAAATGCCATACACTGACCTGGAAGAGACCACAGGGCCCAGGCACAGTCTGAACCCTTCCCTCAACCCGGCGGTTTTGCTAGCAGGAGTTCAACCCCAACGAACACAGCCCGGAGACCCCTGGGGCAAAAACGGCTTCCGACGAACAATAGGTGCTTGCTGTGGAACACCTATCCCAAGTGGGGGTAGCCAGGTAAACAATGCCACACACCCAGGTGTAAGAAACAACATTGCCCAGGCATGGTCTAAGCCCCTCACCTCGTCCCTGTGCTTTAGGGAGCCGGAGGGACAGCCGAGGCCCACGGCCCTGAGACCCCTTTGCAAAAAGCCGGCTTCCCACGGAAACAGTTTTCCTGAGGTGCAGACCCTCTCACAAGTGGTTGTGGCAAGGTAAAGCAAATGCCCTCCACTTCTCTGGAAGAAACCACAGTGCCCAGCCATGTTCTAAGCCCTCCCATCCTCCCTGGGCTTCTGGCAGCAGGAGTGAAAAGAGAGGAGCAGAGCACTGGGACCCGTTTGACAAAAAGCGGCTTCGCACGGGAAAGTCTTTCTCCACGTTCAGACATGCTCCCAGGTGCCTGTGGCAAGGGGAAGGAAATGCCATACACTGACCTGGAAGAGACCACAGGGCCCAGGCACAGTCTGAACCCTTCCCTCAACCCGGCAGTTTTCCTAGCAGGAGTTCAACCCCAACGAACACAGCCCGGAGACTCCTGGGGCAAAAACGGCTTCTGACGAACAATAGGTGCTTGCTGTGGAACACCTATCCTAAGTGGGGGTAGCCAGCTCAACAAAATGCCACACACCCAGGTGTAAGAAACAACATTGCCCAGGCATGGTCTAAGCCCCTCACCTCGTCCCTGTGATTTGGGGAGCCGGAAGGACAGCCGAGGCCCACGGCCCTGAGACCCCTTTGCAAAAAGCCGGCTTCCCACGGAAATAGTTTTCCTGAGGTGCAGACCCTCTCACAAGTGGTTGTGGCAAGGTAAAGCAAATGCCCTCCACTTCTCTGGAAGAAACCACAGTGCCCAGCCATGTTCTAAGCCCTCCCATCCTCCCTGGGCTTCTGGCAGCAGGAGTGAAGAGAGAGGAGCCGAGCACTGGGACCCGTTTGACAAAAAGCGGCTTCCCACGGTAAAGTCTTTCTCCACGTGCAGACATGCTCCCAGGTGCCTGTGGCAAGGGGAAGGAAATGCCATACACTGACCTGGAAGAGACCACAGGGCCCAGGCACAGTCTGAACCCTTCCCTTACCCGGCGGTTTTGCTAGCAGGAGTTCAACCCCAACGAACACAGCCCGGAGACCCCTGGGGCAAAAACGGCTTCCGACGAACAATAGGTGGTTGCTCTGGAACACCTATCCCAAGTGGGGGTAGCCAGCTCAACAAAATGCCACACACCCAGGTGTAAGAAACAACATTGCCCAGGCATGGTCTATGCCCCTCACCTCGTCCCTGTGCTCTGGGGAGCCGGAGGAACAGCCGAGGCCCACGGCCCTGAGACCCCTTTGGAAAAAGCCGGCTTCCCACGGAAACAGTTTTCCTGAGGTGCAGACCCTCTCACAAGTGGTTGTGGCAAGGTAAAGCAAATGCCCTCCACTTCTCTGGAAGAAACCACAGTGCCCAGCCATGTTCTAAGCCCTCCCATCCTCCCTGGGCTTCTGGCAGCAGGAGTGAAAAGAGAGGAGCAGAGCACTGGGACCCGTTTGACAAAAACAGGCTTCCCACGGGAAAGTCTTTCTCCACGTACAGACATGCTCCCAGGTGCCTGTGGCAAGGGGAAGGAAATGCCAAACACTGACCTGGAAGAGACCACAGGGCCCAGGCACAGTCTGAACCCTTCCCTCAACCCGGCGGTTTTGCTAGCAGGAGTTCAACCCCAACGAACACAGCCCGGAGACCCCTGGGGCAAAAACGGCTTCTGACGAACAATAGGTGCTTGCTGTGGAACACCTATCCCAAGTGGGGGTAGCCAGCTCAACAAAATGCCACACACCCAGGTGTAAGAAACAACATTGCCCAGGCATGGTCTAAGCCCCTCACCTCGTCCCTGTGCTTTGGGGAGCCGGAGGGACAGCCGAGGCCCACGGCCCTGAGACCCCTTTGCAAAAAGCCGGCTTCCCACGGAAACAGTTTTCCTGAGGTGCAGACCCTCTCACAAGTGGTTGTGGCAAGGTAAAGCAAATGCCCTCCACTTCTCTGGAAGAAACCACAGTGCCCAGCCATGTTCTAAGCCCTCCCATCCTCCCTGGGCTTCTGGCAGCAGGAGTGAAAAGAGAGGAGCAGAGCACTGGGACCCGTTTGACAAAAAGCGGCTTCCCACGGGAAAGTCTTAATCCACGTGCAGACATGCTCCCAGGTGCCTGTGGCAAGGGGAAGGAAATGCCATACACTGACCTGGAAGAGACCACAGGGCCCAGGCACAGTCTGAACCTTTCCCTCATCCCGGCGGTTTTGCTAGCAGGAATTCAACCCCAACGAACACAGCCCGGAGACCCCTGGGGCAAAAACGGCTTCTGACGAACAATAGGTGCTTGCTGTGGAACACCTATCCCAAGTGGGGGTAGCCAGCTCAAGAAAATGCCACACACCCAGGTGTAAGAAACAACATTGTCCAGGCATGGTCTATGCCCCTCACCTCGTCCCTGTGCTCTGGGGAGCCGGAGGAACAGCCGAGGCCCACGGCCCTGAGACCCCTTTGGAAATAGCCGGCTTCCCACGGAAACAGTTTTCCTGAGGTGCAGACCCTCTCACAAGTGGTTGTGGCAAGGTAAAGCAAATGCCCTCCACTTCTCTGGAAGAAACCACAGTGCCCAGCCATGTTCTAAGCCCTCCCATCCTCCCTGGGCTTCTGGCAGCAGGAGTGAAAAGAGAGGAGCAGAGCACTGGGACCCGTTTGACAAAAACAGGCTTCCCACGGGAAAGTCTTTCTCCACGTACAGACATGCTCCCAGGTGCCTGTGGCAAGGGGAAGGAAATGCCAAACACTGACCTGGAAGAGACCACAGGGCCCAGGCACAGTCTGAACCCTTCCCTCAACCCGGCGGTTTTGCTAGCAGGAGTTCAACCCCAATGAACACAGCCCGGAGACCCCTGGGGCAAAAACGGCTTCTGACGAACAATAGGTGCTTGCTGTGGAACACCTATCCCAAGTGGGGGTAGCCAGCTCAACAAAATGCCACACACCCAGGTGTAAGAAACAACATTGCCCAGGCATGGTCTAAGCCCCTCACCTCGTCCCTGTGCTTTGGGGAGCCGGAGGGACAGCCGAGGCCCACGGCCCTGAGACCCCTTTGCAAAAAGCCGGCTTCCCACGGAAACAGTTTTCCTGAGGTGCAGACCCTCTCACAAGTGGTTGTGGCAAGGTAAAGCAAATGCCCTCCACTTCTCTGGAAGAAACCACAGTGCCCAGCCATGTTCTAAGCCCTCCCATCCTCCCTGGGCTTCTGGCAGCAGGAGTGAAAAGAGAGGAGCAGAGCACTGGGACCCGTTTGACAAAAAGCGGCTTCCCACGGGAAAGTCTTAATCCACGTGCAGACATGCTCCCAGGTGCCTGTGGCAAGGGGAAGGAAATGCCATACACTGACCTGGAAGAGACCACAGGGCCCAGGCACAGTCTGAACCTTTCCCTCATCCCGGCGGTTTTGCTAGCAGGAATTCAACCCCAACGAACACAGCCCGGAGACCCCTGGGGCAAAAACGGCTTGCGAGGAACAATAGGTGCTTGCTGTGGAACACCTATCCCAAGTGGGGGTAGCCAGCTCAACAAAATGCCACACACCCAGGTGTAAGAAACAACATTGCCCAGGCATGGTCTAAGCCCCTCACCTCGTCCCTGTGCTTTGGGGAGCTGGAGGGACAGCCGAGGCCCACGGCCCTGAGACCCCTTTGCAAAAAGCCGGCTTCCCACGGAAACAGTTTTCCTGAGGTGCAGACCCTCTCACAAGTGGTTGTGGCAAGGTAAAGCAAATGCCCTCCACTTCTCTGGAAGAAACCACAGTGCCCAGCCATGTTCTAAGCCCTCCCATCCTCCCTGGGCTTCTGGCAGCAGGAGTGAAAAGAGAGGAGCAGAGCACTGGGACCCGTTTGACAAAAAGCGGCTTCCCACGGGAAAGTCTTTCTCCACGTTCAGACATGCTCCCAGGTGCCTGTGGCAAGGGGAAGGAAATGCCATACACTGACCTGGAAGAGACCACAGGGCCCAGGCACAGTCTAAACCCTTCCCTCAACCCGGCAGTTTTCCTAGCAGGAGTTCAACCCCAACGAACACAGCCCGGAGACTCCTGGGGCAAAAACGGCTTCTGACGAACAATAGGCGCTTGCTGTGGAACACCTATCCCAAGTGGGGGTAGCCAGCTCAACAAAATGCCACACACCCAGGTGTAAGAAACAACATTGCCCAGGCATGGTCTAAGCGCCTCACCTCGTCCCTGTGATTTGGGGAGCCGGAGGGACAGCCGAGGCCCACGGCCCTGAGACCCCTTTGCAAAAAGCCGGCTTCCCACGGAAACAGTTTTCCTGAGGTGCAGACCTTCTCACAAGTGGTTGTGGCAAGGTAAAGCAAATGCCCTCCACTTCTCTGGAAGAAACCACAGTGCCCAGCCATGTTCTAAGCCCTCCCATCCTCCCTGGGCTTCTGGCAGCAGGAGTGAAAAGAGAGGAGCCGAGCACTGGGACCCGTTTGACAAAACCCGGCTTCCCACGGGAAAGTCTTTCTCCACGTGCAGACATGCTCCCAGGTGCCTGTGGCAAGGGGAAGGAAATGCCATACACTGACCTGGAAGAGACCACAGGGCCCAGGCACAGTCTGAACCCTTCCCTCATCGCGGCGGTTTTGCTAGCAGGAGTTCAACCCCAACGAACACAGACCGGAGACCCCTGGGGCAGAAACAGCTTTGGACGAACAATAGGTGCTTGCTGTGGAAAACCTATCCCAAGTGGGGGTAGCCAGCTCAACAAAATGCCACACACCCAGGTGTAAGAAACAACATTGCCCAGGCATGGTCTAAGCCCCTCACCTCGTCCCTGTGCTTTGGGGAGCCGGAGGGACCGCCGAGGCGACGGCCCTGAGACCCCTTTGCAAAAAGCCGGCTTACCACGAAACAGTTTTCCTGAGGTGCAGACCCTATCCCAAGTGGTTGTGGCAAGGTAAAGCAAACGCCCTCCACTTCTCTGGAAGAAACCACAGTGCCCAGCCATGTTCTAAGCCCTCCCATCCTCCCTGGGCTTCTGGCAGCAGGAGTGAAAAGAGAGGAGCAGAGCACTGGGACCCGTTTGACAAAAACCGGCTTCCCACCGTAAAGTCTTTCTCCACGTGCAGACATGCTCCCAGGTGCCTGTGGCAAGGGGAAGGAAATGCCATACACTGACCTGGAAGAGACCACAGGGCCCAGGCACAGTCTAAACCCTTCCCTCAACCCGGCAGTTTTGCTAGCAGGAGTTCAACCCCAAAGAACACAGCCCGGAGACCCGTGAGGCAAAAACGGATTCCGACGAACAATAGGCGCTCGCTGTGGAAAACCTATCCCAAGTGGGGGTAGCCAGCTCAACAAAATGCCACACACCCAGGTGTAAGAAACAACATTGCCCAGCGATGCTCTAAGCCCCTCACCTCGTCCCTGTGCTTTGGGGAGCCGGAGGGACACCCGAGGCCCACGGACCTGAGACCCCTTTGCAAAAAGCCGGCTTCCCACGGAAACAGTTTTCCTGAGGTGCAGACCCTCTCACAAGTGGTTGTAGCAAGTTAAAGCAACTGCCCTCCACTTCTCTGGAAGAAACCGCAGTGCCCAGCCATGTTCTAAGCCCTCCCATCTTCCCTGGGCTTCTGGCAGCAGGAGTGAAAAGAGAGGAGCAGAGCACTGGGACCCGTTTGACAAAAACCGGCTTCCCACCGGAAAGTCTTTCCCCACGTGCAGACATGCTCCCAGGTGCCTGTGGCAAGGGGAAGGAAATGCCATACACTGACCTGGAAGAGACCACAGGGCCCAGGCACAGTCTGAACCCTTCCCTTACCCGGCGGTTTTGCTAGCAGGAGTTCAACCCCAACGAACACAGCCCGGAGACCCCTGGGGCAAAAACGGCTTCCGACGAACAATAGGTGGTTGCTCTGGAACACCTATCCCAAGTGGGGGTAGCCAGCTCAACAAAATGCCACACACCCAGGTGTAAGAAACAACATTGCCCAGGCATGGTCTATGCCCCTCACCTCGTCCCTGTGCTCTGGGGAGCCGGAGGAACAGCCGAGGCCCACGGCCCTGAGACCCCTTTGGAAAAAGCCGGCTTCCCACGGAAACAGTTTTCCTGAGGTGCAGACCCTCTCACAAGTGGTTGTGGCAAGGTAAAGCAAATGCCCTCCACTTCTCTGGAAGAAACCACAGTGCCCAGCCATGTTCTAAGCCCTCCCATCCTCCCTGGGCTTCTGGCAGCAGGAGTGAAAAGAGAGGAGCAGAGCACTGGGACCCGTTTGACAAAAACAGGCTTCCCACGGGAAAGTCTTTCTCCACGTACAGACATGCTCCCAGGTGCCTGTGGCAAGGGGAAGGAAATGCCAAACACTGACCTGGAAGAGACCACAGGGCCCAGGCACAGTCTGAACCCTTCCCTCAACCCGGCGGTTTTGCTAGCAGGAGTTCAACCCCAACGAACACAGCCCGGAGACCCCTGGGGCAAAAACGGCTTCTGACGAACAATAGGTGCTTGCTGTGGAACACCTATCCCAAGTGGGGGTAGCCAGCTCAACAAAATGCCACACACCCAGGTGTAAGAAACAACATTGCCCAGGCATGGTCTAAGCCCCTCACCTCGTCCCTGTGCTTTGGGGAGCCGGAGGGACAGCCGAGGCCCACGGCCCTGAGACCCCTTTGCAAAAAGCCGGCTTCCCACGGAAACAGTTTTCCTGAGGTGCAGACCCTCTCACAAGTGGTTGTGGCAAGGTAAAGCAAATGCCCTCCACTTCTCTGGAAGAAACCACAGTGCCCAGCCATGTTCTAAGCCCTCCCATCCTCCCTGGGCTTCTGGCAGCAGGAGTGAAAAGAGAGGAGCAGAGCACTGGGACCCGTTTGACAAAAAGCGGCTTCCCACGGGAAAGTCTTTCTCCACGTGCAGCCATGCTCCCAGGTGCCTGTGGCAAGGGGAGGGAAATGCCATACACTGACCTGGAAGAGACCACAGGGCCCAGGCACAGTCTGAACCCTTCCCTCAACCCGGCAGTTTTGCTAGCAGGAGTTCAAACCCAACGAACACAGCCCGGAGAGCCCTGGGGCAAAACAGCTTCCGAGGAACAATAGGTGCTTGCTGTGGAAAACCTATCCCAGGTGGGGGAACCCAGGTAAACAAAATGCCACACACCCAAGTGTAAGAAACAACATTGCCCAGGCATGGTCTAAGCCCCTCACCTCGTCCCTGTGCTTTGGGGAGCTAGAGGGACACCCGAGGCCCACGGCCCTGAGACCCCTTTTCAAAAAGCCGGCTTCCCACGGAAACAGTTTTCCTGAGGTGCAGACCCTTTCCCAAGTGGTTGTGGCAAGGTAAAGCAAATGCCCTCCAGTTCTCTGGAAGAAACCACAGTGCCCAGCCATGTTCTAAGCCCTCCCATCCTCCCTGGGATTCTGGCAGCAGGAGTGAAAAGAGAGGAGCAGAGCACTGGGACCCGTTTGACAAAAACCGGCTTCCCACGGGAAAGTCTTTCTCCACGTGCAGACATGCTCCCAGGTGCCTGTGGCAAGGGGAAGGAAATGCCATACACTGACCTGGAAGAGACCACAGGGCCCAGGCACAGTCTGAACCCTTCCCTCAACCCGGCGGTTTTGCTAGCAGGAGTTCAACCCCAACGAACACAGCCCGGAGACCCCTGGGGCAAAAACGGCTTCCGACGAACAATAGGTGCTTGCTGTGGAACACCTATCCCAAGTGGGGGTAGCCAGGTAAACAATGCCACACACCCAGGTGTAAGAAACAACATTGCCCAGGCATGGTCTAAGCCCCTCACCTCGTCCCTGTGCTTTAGGGAGCCGGAGGGACAGCCGAGGCCCACGGCCCTGAGACCCCTTTGGAAAAAGCCGGCTTCCCACGGAAACAGTTTTCCTGAGGTGCAGACCCTCTCACAAGTGGTTGTGGCAAGGTAAAGCAAATGCTCTCCACTTCTCTGGAAGAAACCACAGTTCCCAGCCATGTTCTAAGCCCTCCCATCCTCCCTGGGCTTCTGGCAGCAGGAGTGAAAAGAGAGGAGCAGAGCACTGGGACCCGTTTGACAAAAAGCGGCTTCGCACGGGAAAGTCTTTCTCCACGTTCAGACATGCTCCCAGGTGCCTGTGGCAAGGGGAAGGAAATGCCATACACTGACCTGGAAGAGACCACAGGGCCCAGGCACAGTCTGAACCCTTCCCTCAACCCGGCAGTTTTCCTAGCAGGAGTTCAACCCCAACGAACACAGCCCGGAGACTCCTGGGGCAAAAACGGCTTCTGACGAACAATAGGTGCTTGCTGTGGAACACCTATCCTAAGTGGGGGTAGCCAGCTCAACAAAATGCCACACACCCAGGTGTAAGAAACAACATTGCCCAGGCATGGTCTAAGCGCCTCACCTCGTCCCTGTGATTTGGGGAGCCGGAGGGACAGCCGAGGCCCACGGCCCTGAGACCCCTTTGCAAAAAGCCGGCTTCCCACGGAAACAGTTTTCCTGAGGTGCAGACCTTCTCACAAGTGGTTGTGGCAAGGTAAAGCAAATGCCCTCCACTTCTCTGGAAGAAACCACAGTGCCCAGCCATGTTCTAAGCCCTCCCATCCTCCCTGGGCTTCTGGCAGCAGGAGTGAAAAGAGAGGAGCCGAGCACTGGGACCCGTTTGACAAAACCCGGCTTCCCACGGGAAAGTCTTTCTCCACGTGCAGACATGCTCCCAGGTGCCTGTGGCAAGGGGAAGGAAATGCCATACACTGACCTGGAAGAGACCACAGGGCCCAGGCACAGTCTGAACCCTTCCCTCATCGCGGCGGTTTTGCTAGCAGGAGTTCAACCCCAACGAACACAGACCGGAGACCCCTGGGGCAGAAACAGCTTTGGACGAACAATAGGTGCTTGCTGTGGAAAACCTATCCCAAGTGGGGGTAGCCAGCTCAACAAAATGCCACACACCCAGGTGTAAGAAACAACATTGCCCAGGCATGGTCTAAGCCCCTCACCTCGTCCCTGTGCTTTGGGGAGCCGGAGGGACTGCCGAGGCGACGGCCCTGAGACCCCTTTGCAAAAAGCCGGCTTACCACGAAACAGTTTTCCTGAGGTGCAGACCCTATCCCAAGTGGTTGTGGCAAGGTAAAGCAAACGCCCTCCACTTCTCTGGAAGAAACCACAGTGCCCAGCCATGTTCTAAGCCCTCCCATCCTCCCTGGGCTTCTGGCAGCAGGAGTGAAAAGAGAGGAGCAGAGCACTGGGACCCGTTTGACAAAAACCGGCTTCCCACGGGAAAGTCTTTCTCCACGTGCAGACATGCTCCCAGGTGCCTGTGGCAAGGGGAAGGAAATGCCATACACTGACCTGGAAGAGACCACAGGGCCCAGGCACAGTCTGAACTCTTCCCTCATCCCGGTCGTTTTGCTAGCAGGAGTTCAACCCCAATGAACACAGACCGGAGACCCCTGGGGCAGAAACGGCTTCCGACGAACAATAGGTGCTTGCTGTGGAAAACCTATCCCAAGTGGGGGTAGCCAGCTCAACAAAATGCCACACACCCAGGTGTAAGAAACAACATTGCCCAGGCATGGTGTAAGCCCCTCACCTCGTCCCTGTGCTTTGGGGAGCCGGAGGGACACCCGAGGCCCACGGCCCTGAGACCCCTTTGCAAAAAGCCGGCTTCCCACGGAAACAGTTTTCCTGAGGTGCAGACCCTATCCCAAGTGGTTGTGGCAAGGTAAAGCAAACGCCCTCCACTTCTCTGGAAGAAACCACAGTGCCCAGCCATGTTCTAAGCCCTCCCATCCTCCCTGGGCTTCTGGCAGCAGGAGTGAAAAGAGAGGAGCATAGCACTGGGACCCGTTTGACAAAAACCGGCTTCCCACAGGAAAGTCTTTCTCCACGTGCAGCCATGCTCCCAGGTGCCTGTGGCAAGGGGAGGGAAATGCCATACACTGACCTGGAAGAGACCACAGGGCCCAGGCACAG